>NC_088100.1:67957131-68261297 GCF_036370855.1 Dromaius novaehollandiae
TTGCTTGACATTCATATTGCCTATGAAAAATGAGGCCCACTCCTGCAAACTTTCCTTGTAAGAGCAATTCAGTTAACTTCATGCCAGGAGCTCCTATTTCTTGAATGAGGACCGCAGGATCAAGTTGATTGCTAGCATTGCCAGGGAACACCATGATTTTACTATTACAGGAAAATTTGTGATGGTATTACTAGAATAGTCTTACCAGAAATCTTGATGTAATAAGAAGTCTGTTCCATTAATACATCTCTTCTTTTCATGAACATTAACTCTTTAAGTTTAAATACAGTTAGATGCTAGGGACTTAAGGTTCATATTCATACAATCATCTTTACAGATGTCAATATCGTATTACAGTAGAGTACTTGCTATTTTGAGGTTATATGCTGAGTGTCATTAAACAGATATTTAAAAGTTTTAAGTCTCAGATTTCACAACCAATTTGTAAAGACAGCCATTAAGAAACAATTTTATTATTTACAGCTCCCATATATGTGAAAAGCTCCATTGTACACACCTCTTACCTAACCTATTTAAAAACACAGTATGTTGCTCACGAATCAGTAATCCTTGCACAGGCAGTTTTCACCCTGGCAAAATGGAACTGCCTACAGGAATGATATGACTGCAATTATATTTTTAAAGAAGCACAGAAAGATTTTTTCTATTCAGAGGCTTTCGTCTATTTATCTTTTTTGAAAACATATGAATCTAAGTCATGGAAGAAAAAAATGCTCTTAAGTACTAAAACATCACATCTAACTTTGGAAGTCCCTTGACCTCAAATTGCTGGAGGCCTGGCTGGCTTCCCAAAGCTTCACTACATGCTCACCCTGTTGTTATACTGTTTCCTAGGCATCTGCTATTTGGCACTTTCAGAAACTGGATTTGGAGCTAGATGGACCTTCATTCTGACCCCCAAAAGCTGCCTCCATTGTATGTTTTAATGTCTAATTCAAAATTAAGTACTGAACTGGTAAATGATTTCTGCACTTTTTAGCCAACCTTTAGCAAGCCAGGGTGCTCAAACATGTACCCACGCGGACACTTACGGAGACATATGATGTCAGGACACCACAAAAGAATGTAAAGGAGGTACGTTCGCCGGGCAAATTTTACAATACCACTGGGTAAATTCCCTAACCGTCTTCCCTCCCCTCTCCAGAGAAAAGAGGAGGAGAGCGGGCAAAAAAGTAAAAGAAAATTAGCAGCGACACAGGCAGTGCGCGGAGGGTCACAAGTGATGCAGGGGGCAGCCCGGCACTCCCGCACTCGCCGGAGCCCAACGGCCGCCGCCCGCCGGACGGCGGCAGCAGCAGCCGCCGGAGGAAGAGGAACGTCCCCATCCCACCACCCGGATTTCGGTGAATCCCGAACTACAGGTATCGAGGAAAAAACAGGTTTTCTAGGCAGTGGCCTGTCCTTTAGTTTTTGAGCTGGGGGAGGCAGGGAAGAGAGGGGCTGTGCCTCCCTACCCAGGTCGCTGTGAGCGAGGCACGCCGGAGCGACGGCTAAATAAAGGCTGTATATACATTCAGAAGGTCTTCAGTAACCATAGCGCAAAATGGACTTCTTTCCCGACGCCCCCAGCCGCCTCCCCGGCGGCTGGCGCTCTCTCCCTCACACACACACACACACACACACACACACAGCTGCCCCATCGGAACAAAAGAAAAATAGCCCCGCAGCCGCCACCGCGGCCCCGCGCGGCGCCCCGCCCGCCCACGGCCGCGGCCCCCTCACCTGCGGCCCACCCCCGCCGCACCGTGCTCCGGCGCCGAGCCGGGCACAAGGGGAAGGGGGCACCCTCCACCCGCCGCCGCTGCCCCGCGCCGCGCGTCGCCCCGCCCCGCACTCACCTCGGCGCGGCGGGCAGCGGCCACTCGCCGTCCCCGGGCTGCCTCCCCCCGGCCCGCCCGGCTCCGCGCGCCTCTCCCTCCCCCGCCCGCCCGGCTCCGGCTCTCACCGCTACCGGAGCGGCGGCTGCCGCTGCTGGGCCCGACTCCCCCGCCACGTGACCCCGCCACGTGACCACCACACTTCCCCGGGCCCGGCCCCGCCCCCGCCCCCGCCGCCACCTCCCCCGCAGCCGCCGGGGCCGCGCCGGGGCGTCGCTGCCCCCCGAGCGCGTTTCCGCGCAGCGCTGCGCGGCCCCCGGCTCTCACTGCAGGCCACAGCCCGTTTGGAGGGCCCGGGCAGCAGCGGGCCAGCCTAACGTTTTCAGCGCAGCCTGGTAACAGCTCATCTCATCAGGCGACGCGGCAGTGGAGGACTCCCGAGGCAGCTGCCCTGTCGTGCCCGCATCCCTCGTGCCAAGCCCGCTACTTTTTCTCTGAGAAATCACGATACACACTTTGGAAAGCCGGTGCTACATGTCATATTGGGCGTTATTTGATACCAAAGCACTTACAGCTCACTTTTCTCTGCTACCTTCCGGGCTAAAACAGAGGGAAGGAAAAAAGCTGATGCCCAGAGCTGGACACTGACAAGCCAAATAATGCACCTCACAGTGCTTCTAGTAAAATCCAAGGGCACTGTAGGCCTAGATTTTGAAGTAAACCAAAAGCCACAGTGACTGAGAAGTAACCACACTGACTAGCGAGCAGGATAGCAACCCATGCTAAAGGCAACTTCTGCTCCCAGAAAATAAAGCCTGCCATAAGAGATCGAGGGGGTGTGTAATGAGAGAGAATGCCTTTGTCCTTGACGCTGGCAGTTCAACATACAGTCCGGCCATATCAACACTACAGAACCAGGGGGTTCAGTAAAGAGGGGTTTGTATTGCAAACACTTCAGCTCTTTTCTGGTGCCACATTCAGTTCATATTGCATTTCTCCAGAAAACAGCAATGAAAGGCCAAAACATAAAAAGTGTTCAACTTAGTAATTTAAGGAAAGCATAAACAAACTATAATCAGCTCTAAAAAGGCCATCTAAACAACAGTACAGGAGCAAGAAATGAAAAGGCACAGTCTCTTACTATTTTGGACAATGACAAATTATTGATCATTTCAAAAACTGAAAAGGTAAAAAGGTAAGTATTTTTCACTATATTCCATATATATTCCCCAAAGCTCTGTAAGGATTTCATCTTGGAATCTCTAGCAAGTAGAGGCCAAACTGTGCCATAGGACCAGCTAGATCTGTGAAAGCCTTGAAGATTGAAGCCCGAGATGCTACATATTATAACTTAGCATGGATTTTTTTCTGCTAGTTTATCTAATTCTCATTAAGAAACAACTTGCTTCTTTTAGTTAAGATTTTCAAGGTAAAGTCTTGAGCATCTCTGGAGGTGGAGTAATACTCCTATAGCTAAAGCACAATAAAGAGTTATCAAGGAGTTAGGACTCCATTTCTGAGAGTGTCACAACAGATACTTTCAACCTGCAGTCCATAGAGAACAGGGTTCCTGAACTACCTCCAGGACAGCTGCAAAAGGTAACAAAAAAAAAAAAATCCACCTTATTGGCGGGCTTAAATTTGTTAAATTTGTTATACTGGGATCCTTTCTTCAGTGGACAATTGAGGGGTCAAAGCAGTTAAACCCACTGTGTCACTGAATTCTTTTACCATATTGTGGATTTCAATGAAGCCATCTATCATAACGATTAACATATGATAGCAGAGCAAAAAGCATCACATAAATGTTTCCAAAACAGTAACAACTATAGCTCTAACCCAATTTGTAATCCTGTCCTCTCCACCCTTAGCACACTAGTCTCACTATGCTGCCTATTGGTCCCTTTGCTCATCTGTACTATAAGTCTTTAGTAGCTGGGTTCACAAGAAAAACCTACCTCTGATAATTGTTCACCAGTCTCCACAAACTATGGTCATGACTTTTTGAGAGTTATCTTGCAACAGTCTACCCATCCGGCAACCTATTACATGCTGAAGGAAAATACACAGAAAGATGAAGTAGCTTATCAGCCTTGGAGCTCATTCTATAAAACATTAATGTTCCAAAAAGCAAATTCATCATATAAATTCACACAGATGCACAAGAGTCTCTGGGACTAGAACAGGATACTTCAGACTATATTTTAACCCTGCAACACGGGAACAACCCCTACCTTTTGCCTCTGCATGTGTGAATCGACAAGTCCCGATTCCACATCAGGGTGGGACTACAGCACTAGTTCTTCACTCATACACAGAAGGGAGTAACAGCAGGCTCAAATCAAGTCTGTAATCTGAGTGACTGGAACCCAGGAGTATCCTTGCAGCTGAGGATTGCCTAAGCTTCCAAAGCAAAAGCTGAAGTCACAGCCTCTATTATTTACAGCAGTAGCACATGCCATTTTAAGTTTATCCCACAGAACATTGCTGTTCTATAAATGCAAAAGCATATTACAATTGGGGAAAATACTGCTACTGCACTTTATCAGGCTTGTGCAACTTCTCTTTTATTCTGTGGCTACATTTAGAAGTACATATTCCTAGGATAGTCAAGCTGTCAAGCATTTAAATACTCACTTAAATCACACTCCAAAATATTTTTAAATAAAAAATGTGCAAAATCCAGAGAATCACTGAAGGGGAGAGAACCTTTTCCTTCACTAGGTTCTACTCATCCCCTTCCTCTCGTGTAATAATCTTGACCCAAAGTGGCAAATTATGGCAATATATTATGGCCTAACAGCATAAACATTTGCATGGTGTGACTGCATTTAACTTACCTGAAGTAGTACAAGTAATGAAAAGCTTACCCTAAACTTGTGTCATCAAAATCATGTCATACATTGTTATTAGTTTTATGATGCATAATAAAACCCCCACATTTTTGTAAAGCTATGTTTCTATTCACTTCTTAGTATTACTGATCTAAAGAAAGGCTTACCTATCATCCATCCAAATTGACAGGATAATAAAAGATCAGTAAATAATGTTTACAGAAAAGTTTGTAAATTCATTTTTACTATTGGAATATTCTGAATTTAAGGTCAAAGGCAGTAAGACGTATGCCTTTTCAAAAGGAACTCAGTTCTGTTCAATTAAGTCATAGTCAGGGCTATGGTTTTATGTCTCATCCAGTTGTTACAGTAAGTAGCTCCTCCCAAATCTGTCCATTTCTATAAACAATTAATCCCATATTCACAGCCCTTCCTTCTAAGGAATCACAGGCTGGCTTCTTTTTCCAGGAAGATTTTCTTAAAATACCTCATACTCTTTAAAGGCAAACACCTTTAAAGTAACTATGATGATTCATAAAGGCAGATGATAAATGTCACTTGCCTATCAGCAATTACATGAACTATTTTTGAATGTGGAAATTTATTTAAAAAAACAAACAAACAAGGAAGCAGTGTCCTCAACTCTCCTTCCCTAGTCTGCCCAACCAGAACATTATTTTTTTTTCTGTCCAGGTAAGATACTCACTCTCTCTCTCTCATTAAATATTCTCATTTCAGACATGGATTTTTCTTTTCCATCTCATTTAACTTTTCTTGATTTCTCCCCCTATTCACAAGCTCACTTTCTTCATGCTCATTTACAGAACTTGGGTATCTTGACACAGAAACCAAAGCACAGGACCTTTATATGTAAAGTCAAGGGTTGGGTTTTTTTAATCATACAATCACTTCCTAAAAGTGTTCCATACGTTCCACCAGAAAGGGGAAGCATAACCTGAACATCAGGTAGCCATTAAGTTTCTTAATTTAACTCAAAGCTTTTTTCTTTTTTTTTTTTCTTTTTTTTTTTTAATGTCTCTTTTAGGGATGTAGCTCTTCATGTTCAAACTCATCCAAGGATAGTTTCATTCACAGGTGGAGATCTAGTAAGTCCAGATAGCTAAGGGTGGAAAAAAAGCAAAACAAAAAAAAAGTTATTGAGTTATCCAACAGAAGTGACCCATTTCTACAATAAAAAGTATTCCTACCTCTTGCAGCTGTAACTCAAAAGCAGGTAAGGGAAATAAGTTCAACACTGGCATGCAGTTAAGTACACACTTGAGCCTTGTTGTTATAAAAACGTATCAATAACTTTGAGTTGAACAAAATAATATGCCTAAGTATTTGCAGGATTGAGGTCTTTGCCCTAAAAGTTTGACGTGACTTTCTGTAAATAGGATTAAATTGATGCATTTGTTAACAGGCAACACAAAAAACGACTTGACACTGTCTCAGTCTCAGAGTTGTGAAGGAAAATCCTATTTGTACTTCTCGTTGCTTTGGTGCAATGTTTAAGACATGCCTTCATCAGATTGTGATTGCATTTTTTTGGTGTTGGCCAATGACCTTTGGGAGAACTGCACTGGTATTGCAGTTTTACAACTCCTAGGCTGGACTACCCAATCCTTAGTAGAAAGAATATGGAAGGATGACTGAGCTCAGGGTAAGATTTTGATACGAGTTACTTAGAAACATAGGCCAAGCACTGTAGAAAATCAATTAATAATTACAGGTTTCGGAGAGGGCAAAATTATCCACTTTCAACTGCCTAACCTGAAATGTCTCTGGCAGGCAGTACTGGATGGGTTTCCTCTAATGTCCCACCCCTCCTAGCCATAGGGTCCAGGAGGGAATTCTGCTATGTTTGGGTAGAAAGAGATTCCTTTTGAACTCAGAGTGCTTCAGTGGTACTATTCAAGGCATTGAAACTTAGCCTTTTCATTCTGTTTACAAGCTGCTAAAATTAGTTAAATGGCACTAATAACAAAAATAATCAAGTAACAATTTTTAAAGGCTTCCCAGTTCCACTAATCTGCTACACTAACAACCAAGAAACCTTCACCTCAAGCTAAGGTATGCAACTATTCTACTATAGTTTTCCAGTCCTACAGAGGGTTTTTCAGCAGTGAAACAGAAATACCAAGAATACCCCAAATTAAAAAAAAAAAAGAGAGAGAGAGAGAAGAAAAGATTGCTAGATCATCTTTATAAAAGAAAAAAAGGACAAAACCAGTTCAATTTGCAGAACACTACCTCACAGAACCTAAACTAGAATAGCCTATTTAAGTGCTTTGTGTCATGATAAGAAATCTGTTCTCATAGATGCATCCTTTCTTCTATTTTCCTTCTTCACTTCTCACTTCTCCATCATCTTGGCATTTCCAACAAACATGACTGTCCTATTTTTAATGCATTGGAGAGTTTCGCATGCAAACTTACTTTTTTTAATTTTTATTTTACACATTCATCCAACTGATTCTATAAGACATTTTACTTTGGATGTACCTAACCTCACAATTTTCCTCCACCACACAGGAACACATCAGAGGATGAAAAACAGTCAGCCTGCTTGGGCTGATTCCCCAAAAGAGCAAAGATTTCCCCAGTAGCTGAGGAGACTAGCCAGGCTGACCAACACTTAACTAGGCCCCCAAGCTGACTGGCTGTTTGTTTCAGTTTCCTCTTGCCTCATTTTCTTTGTGAAAGCAGCTCCTATATTCCACATACATCTTTCCTGTTCAAGGTGCTTAACATATTTCGAATATGGAACACAAAATGTCATCCCAGGTTACCAAAAGAACTGGCATGTTAAAAGCAGCAACATTATTATTTTTTTTTTTAATAAGCCTGCCAATCCTAGAATACGTAAGAGAAGACATTGCACCTGTATTTAAGAACAGGGACAAAATAATGAGAGCATGTTCAGAGTTATTAATCTGGTGTGAATGGCACATAGGGAATTGAAAAAACATTTTGTAGGAAAGAACAAAGACACTGAGGTAAATGGGAAAATGGGTCAATATGCACTGCAAGCTGTATAGAAATGTATTAATTATTTGTATCTTTTCTTCATCAGATAATTTATCTGCTAAACAAGGGAAATATATTCAGTTATTTCTTTTTGGATTTAGCACTTGAAATGGTGCCATATGAGAGATTAAACTGAAGAGATGGGGATTAGTACAGATGGCAAGGGAAAGGAACTAATAAGGATGACAGTGGACTGTGCTCACAAGAAAACTATTAGACTAAAGAAATGTTATGAATCAGTCATGACTGAATTTTAGTATTTTTGTGAGTTGACCTTAGAACAAAAACACGAGTGTGCTAATAAAACTTGCTGATGACACAAACTTGAGAAGCAACAATACAGAGTAGAATATCTATCATTCAGAAAAAAATGGATGACCCACAGAAACCGATTCATAAAAATGGGATGAACTATTACAGTATAAAGTTCAAGGACATGAACTTAAGAACTTATAGACGTTCATTTAAAAATGGGAGCATCAATTGAAAAGAGAGGAGGAGAAACATCTGGATCTGCCAGTCAACAACAGAATACGAGTCATCAGTCTGATGAGATCATGAAGAAGGCCTAGGCAACCCAGGAGTTTTTTCTGATAGAGATCCGGAATATAAACGCTGTTGCATTAGTACTGTAAAGACTTCACCTGGGATACTGTGTACGGTTCTGATCACCTATATTAAAAATGATAAATCCAACCTGAAATGGGCACAGAGAAGTGCCAGAAGAGACAGACATTATTCTGTCCTGATATTTTTGCTTCTATCTGTATGCTATTCTGTTAAACCTACTCACATGGGTTTTTTTTTTCCCCCCTCCAATTTCATTTGCTAGATCAGGTTAGGTCCACTTCTTATATAAAAGAAGTTTAGCATTATGAAACCCTAGTTAAAAGTGAGACCTTTGAATATGTCTACAATACAAAAAAAGACAATTAATACAACCTTCTCCACAAAACCCATGGTATAATAGTAAAATAAATAGCGGCTGGTGAAAATACTTCTAAGGTCCCTAGGCTTTTCAGACAAGTGCCTTAATGGCTGAGATAAATTTTTATCTTTTTTAGCTTAACTCTACAGAGACCCATGCCATATTTATAGATTCTTCAAAACCTCTTATCATTTCAAAGTGCAGTCTCATGAGCAGTTCAAGCAAGAGGGCAGCATAGTAAAGCTCAAGCAATTCTTTTTCCCCAAAATTCAGTGGAGACAACATTCAAATACAAAAATAAATACAGAGCTCCCCAAAAATATGAAAGAATAAGAGATGAGCCATCAAGTTTTTCAAAGCTTTAAGCATCAGAATTGTAACAGCAGTTACAACCAGGGACCCAAATGAGTGGGTTCTATATTATCACTCTACACAGTAGAGAACACAACAAAAATAGGCTGCTGCAAACTCAAACATCTATCAATCATCCAGAAATAAGTCTTAAGAAATAACATAATTACAGCATGACATCTGCATTTGCAGTGGATAATCCTGCAAAAGTACATGGTCAAATATTTAAGTCCTTTAACTGTACTGATAAAATAACTCTAATCTGTACATCTAAAAGTAGGAAAATATACTCCATAAAATGTAAGGAATATGCTGAATCTGCTGCCTGATTTTTCTGTTTTTAGCAAAATACAATACAATGATAAAGATGCAGCTGTATGTACAAAGCAAGGAACTTCTTTTTCACATAGGCCTGATTAAGCGTATCACTGGTCATTTGTATCTTGTTTTTAGATGGACACAATTTCTAGATGTGAAAGTTCTGGGTATCCTTTAACATCCCAATCTCCTACATTTGTTCCCTCTTAAGAACCCCACCATCAGCTTGAGGCTTACTGGTGACACTACTCAGCTGCAAGGATTGCAAAAATCATTGCTTTCCTTCCTTGATTGTAAAGAAACATTATTGTGCAAGAAAGGGTATCCTTCTCCCAGGAGGTGAGCATACTGTATTTGTAGTGAATTTATGTACACATGCACACAGTATATACAGTACATACCGCATATACACTGTATGTGTATCCACGCACCCAGTGGTGTTTATACCTGCACGCGCATATACACCCAGTGGTATTTATACATGTGTGCGTGCGTATAAACACACAGAGTGTTTCTATATACGTGTGTGTATATACACACGCACACAGAAAAATCACTGTATTCCAAAATCACTGTATTCCTGAACTGTTATTCAGAATCATGGTTGAGCCAGGATGTGATGTTATAAATACCTAAGAATATCAGATTGACAACAATATTTATTATGCATGCATGTGAACTAGCATATTAGCATAGTAAGATCCCCTGCAACTGAATTCATATTTTCCTATATATGTTAGGAAGTACTCCAACATTTATTTTTACCATGAGAAAGCTTTTATTTTAATAAGAACAGTGAACAGGACAGACTTACATAGTGCATTTTCTGTTTGGATAGAATACAAAAAAGAATACTCGTGCTTATCAAAGCAGAAGTAGGATCAGACTCGAAGATCCATATAACACAGAAACAACCCACAGATAATCTCATGGCGGGGGGGAGGAGATACGACACCTGCACACTTAGTAGATACGTCAGTGGTTTCCAATTCTCTGATCCGCCTGCCCCCCCCCCCCCCCCCCCAGGATTAAGACCCTTCTGAATAAGCAGCCTCTTTTTATAAGTCTTAATGTGCTTTGAGTATCTGTTTCAGTTCTTTTAATTATATTTGTGACAAATACTATTTATCAGCTAGATCCCAAACTACTTAACAAATAAGTACTCTTATCCTCATTTTACAGATGGGGAAATCTACACTATAGCAAAGGAAAGGTACCTGCTGAAGATCATAGAGCAATGTAAGACTTTTCATTTATCTACTAGATTATACCAGTTCACTTAAAGGTGAACTGTTTTTTTGTGGTGAGATATTCTCACCACAATAATGTTGTCGACATCTTCCCCTCTCAGAGGGGATTAATTTTCACAGCTCTAATAGTAAAACAGAATTAAAAAAAAGTTACTATTAAATGTAGTGCTGAGTATCACATATAATCACGTTCTGAAAGCTAACAGAACAATTCATAGTAGTAAGTTCACTGCACTTGGTAATAATTTTACATTTGCGTGAACAAACCCTTAATTACTTTCCTAATAATATTTGCTTTGTATGTTTATTAGACTGTTTAATGATATTTCTTACCAACATCTGCAAGAGATTGGAACTAATGACTTGGCATTTTGTCTATGTTCTCAACACTTGCTACATAATTTACATATTTTTAAGTGGATGCATCATTAAAAAAAAAAATCATTTAGCACCAGAGATCATACTGAAAAGGAATTGTATTCGATACTTACTGATGCACACACAAGTTATTCTCATCTGTATTTTAACTTCTATAACATTTTTAGAAAGGAAGAAAATTAAATCTGTACATCACCCTTTTAACATAATTGTACATGATGCATCATCATTATTTTACGTAACACACCATCACAAGCATTACAAGTATTCATGATTGTCATTGTTACATACTGGGTGCTAAGCCAAAGGAGAAATGAAATCTTGTTTAGTATTTGTCACGTTTGGGTGTAGCGGTTTTGGGGACCAATTCTTGAAACATCCATAACCTGATGTCCCCTCTTCTCAAGAGAGTCAAATTTGCAGCAAATCTAGTTTATCATTATGCCCCATATGTCCCATGGCACCTGAGTAGCGGAAACTTGCAAGTTTTGGCACAAATGATTAATCTCAAGCTGGAGCAAGGATGAAGCATTGCCAAAGTCTGACTACTGGTCTTGAACTTGGGACATTTTATATCACTTCTCACTTTGTTTCTACAGCTTGCTTTGGTTATGTACTTCATGTAACTATGACAATTATGAAAAATTCCAGTAGATTAAATCCCGCTTTACTGCTTTGAGAGGTGTAGTGGGTTGCTTCTTATACTTAGCAATTGGAATAATGTAAGTTCTCTCCAGTCCTTTCATAGTTCCTTCTGTTTTGTAGTACATTTGAAAAAAAAGAAATAAGCTATAGTAACTCTGCATATTGAAAAGGCAGTTTCAGCTTGGTCTAGTTTTCAATAGTGGCATCAAACAACTTCAGCAACTCACTTTCTGAAATGGATACGCCCTCAGAATCCCTTCTTCTCACTTACAGTTTCTTCTGACTCCTGCTGTCACACTGCAGACTAAGCAGGCATAAATGGCTTTAAATGACAGGAAAAAAAGCTATGCAAAGCAGGAAAGGGAAACATTAACTAGTTCTCAGACTTTAGGTTCCCTCATCCTCCTGACAGATTTGTTCAAATGCTTAGCTTTGCCTGCTCCTCACCCTACCCTCCTGCTCCTCTCAACATCCAGCTGCCACGTACCTTTGCTTGATGGCAACCTGGACAGCCACAAGATGCTCTTCTCATAGTTCTCTCTCATGCTGATCTTCCCATAGCTGTGCTTGACAATATTCATTTCAAATAGTCCTTGAGGAACCAGGCCTCTTTTCTTGTAGAATTTACACTGACTTTATAACCTTCCTGAAATTAAAAGATATAATTAGTCTCAACTTAAACCATCAGTAAGGAAAAATCAAATGCAGGGATCATGCTTCACATCACAGCTAAAGAGAGGTTTTTATTCCATATCCTAATTCAAGCTGGTTGATGATACAAAAGGCTGTTGTTATTTGAGGGTTATTCATCACTTCCGAATCTCTAGCTTCTGAAATACCTATATACCCAATAATATACATACCACACACATATAAATCACATTTTACACTCAAGAAAATGGCCAGTGTAGGAGAATCCAGAGATTACAAGGAAGCGAGATTACACTATTGTTCCACATGGAAGAGCAGTTCCATCTAGCACAGAAGCAAAGTAAAATAACAGGCATAATTTTAAGAAAACTTGCTCTCCCAGTCCTTCTGACGTATTGGATCTAATGATAAACACAGGACACAGTAATTCAATTAAAGTCTAGTTAAATGAAAGCTTTTTTTTCTGGATACAAAACTAAAATTAATTTTTGAATGCAATCTCTGTCTTAATTTTGTTCTTATGTTCCTGGCAATCTTGTTCCTTAATTTCAGAATTAATAGGAAATGCTAGTTACAAGCCTTAAATACTCTTCCTCATCTTTCCTACCCTTTCTCTTTCATCCTCCTATCTCACCACCCCAACCTATAGTTTCAAAATAGTGGGAAAACATCAACCAACTATTAAGAGATTACAGAGGTTTGCTTAATATGTTTACTTGTCACCACTGCCAGGATATCAGCTATGCCAATACTGCAGAAATATGTAGCATTTTCTTATGTGCAAGTGGTCTCTCCACAGCTGCAGAGGCACATATCATTCAGTGTGGCCTGTAATGTACAACTGGGTCCATCTTTCTTGTAATGAAAAAGTGAACAACTGCATAGCTCTGACAGCCAACTCCTTCAATCCACAATCATCCAGAAGCTTTCTATCTTGAGACTAGTTCTAGGGCTAATCGATTATCTGGGAGAAGTTTAGCTATTTGTGATTTATACTCACTAAAGAGGACAACTGATTACAGAGCAACTCTTAAAGCAGCCAGTTGGTGTGGAGATGCTCAAACCTAGCAGTAACATCTGAAGGGAAGACCAAGTTACGCACACACGCACACACCAGTGTAACATAATAGGACTGTGTATCTAAGCTTAGAAAGAAAACTCTGAATAATTAAATATCTAATACATTTTTAGCATTAAAGATACTGCATTCTGAAATTTACTACTATAAATATCTTCCTAGAAGGATCATTTGAGAACTGTTCCTCTCCAGATTAAAGCAACAGGCTTTGGCCTGTTAAACCTGTGATCCACAATTGCCTATGTTGTAGCAATTCTTAAAAAGCACTTTAAAATATTGATAAGAGCTCCCCTTACTGGTCTGCCTTCGAATTGTTATGCCTTCAGTCCTGAACCTGTTCTGAAGTGAAAGATGGCTAAAATATTAATTCTATTCCACATGAGAAGAGCAGCTCCACATCATATTTGAGGAGACCCTGTATTTTAAATTTCTCAAAGGATATGCCTCATTTGTTGCTAAGTTGTAAAACCAAAGATAATGAGTCAGTTTAGGAGGGATTTGCTCTTCCATCACTGTGAACTTCACCAACTTACCTGAATCCTTAATTTTGTATAGCACATGTAAGCCTTGCCAAAGTCTGAATTACAAAACAGACTTGGAGACTCAGTTGTGACACATTGAGTAATGCTTCATTTCACAGTAAGCCCCATCAGCTTTAATGAGATCATTTGTAGGATAACGAACTAGTCAGGATGGAAAAGGGATCAGAATCTTCTGTGGATTGGTAAATGCAAGAAGATTTACTATGAAAGCTTACTATTTTTCTTTAATGGCCTATGTCCTGGTTGGAAAAGCAAAATTCACCTCAACCTCTGTTGGTTTGTATGATTAAAGACTTGCTGATTATACCAGTACGTTTATCTACCAACAAGATATTTGAAACCCTGTTTCTACAAGCTCAGCCCAAGGGCTGACTGAAATTGGACACTTTTTTTGGTTGGCATCACCACCACAAAAGGTAAAACAGGCCATTCCAGTGACACAAGGAAATCCCATTATCTTCAGCTCACCGTAAACGAACCTGTTAATGCATAAAATACATTGCTCTTGTTTGTTCTTTCCTAGCTTCCATGCAGAGTTAACATGAGCAAGAGAAAACAATAATATCTGTTATGACACACACACAAAAAAGATTCAGATATGCCCTTGAATATGCCCTGCAATTCTGGGAAGAAATTTTAAAACGGTGTCTCTTAATGTAGAGCAGGACTTGGAGAAGTTTTTGTCTATCACATCACATTGCAGCCTTTAACACTCTCAGTATTTTTCTATATGGGAGGAAAAAAAGCTATCATTATATGTGGAAGCACATTAAATCTCTAATAAAAGGCTTATAATACTCCATTTCACATAGAGTCAGATGCATATAGTTTCTTGAAACAACACTGGCAGTTTAGCTACAAAGACGAATCTGCTCAGGCAGAATCCTCTCAGGTAAAACAGTGTCATTCCCTGAAGCATTCTCTCAGTTTTCTTTCAACATATATTTGAGGTCACATCCATTCTCCCTCCTGGTTGTCGATTATCCCCTCCTTTCCTGCACTGGACAATTATTCTCCCTTAGCTAACTGTTGTATTAGAGAGAAGGGAAAGAGACTTATGCGTTGGTAACAAGCCAAGAAATTCATTACAATCCCTATGAGCTTACATGAAAGAGGAAACTTCAGGCCTACTTCATTGTACAGCCAACCCCCTAAACTGGGGGGGGGAGGAACCTCAATCTCAGAGAGTCCAGAATAGCCTCACTGCACAAATTCTGAAAGTATCTAAATACGTAATAGCATTTGAGGGGTATTTGCTTTTGTGGTACAATGATCACATATAATTTTTCTTTGAAGACCATTAATAAACAAACTTGTTTTAAAAACAAGAGCTGAGGCCTGAACAAAAAAGTAACACCAAATAGTGTCATATTTTCAATAAAAATTATGAGGGGCTATTGCTTTAACAGGAAGCTCATTTTTTGTTTCTGTCCCTCTTTTATCATATAGCATAAACCCTTGGTATTTTTCAACTTTTCTGATATTGCTTTAGCTCTCATCTTTCTGTTGAGTATTACTGACTTCTGCATTTGGGTTAGTGAAAGTCATATTTATAAACCTGTCCAAAGTTGAAGTAACTAATCAAAAGCAACTGTTTACATCACAAGACACAATCAAATGAGCTCAGAAGTTTATTTAGAGCTCACGAGTATAAATAAATAGCAATAAAGAGGAATGAAGTTCAAACAAATGTACTTTAGATGATTATTCTATCTCATGCTCTCCCTTCGGTGGGCTAGATGCTTCAGCTCAGACTGAAAGCAAAAAATTAAGCACCAGCTCTACCCCTAATATCAAAACACCATCAAGATAAAATTTGCTGCTTTACCAAGAAGTAAGAGAAAAGTCTACCATTCAAGCTCTATTTTCAGGGCTCAGGTGCAACCTGAAGTCCTTATAGGACTTCCTTTACCATACCACACGAATTACTGGATCACATGAAAATGCTTATACAACCTAGGCAAAAAAAAAAAAAAAAAAAAAAAGACTGGCCTTCCCCTTCCAAAATATGTTTATATATATGTGCATATACCTACAGGCATGCTAGCGAAGTATATGATATAAAGATTTTACCAGTGTAAGTTGAAGGGAAAACACAAAGGACAGGATTTAGTCCAAGATAAGATACCTAAATTAAGGTATCTACAGGTAGGCTTTTACATATGCTCTAGGTGTCTTAAGCTCTCACTGCAGTCATTGGAGATCTAGACCTCAGTTCAGTTTTGCACATACAGGCACCTAGCATCAGCCACAGAACATCCAACATATTCACATGGGTGTCTCAGACAAGGCATGACATATGAAGGATGTGTCCTACAGAAGCAGCAGCTGAAAGCTGGACAGGATTCCCCATGGCATCTCACATAGCTTTAGACACCTACATGGAGGAAACTAAATTGAGCCCTTAATCAATATAATCAATTGAAAGTGATTCAGCCGATCCAGTCACTAGACTGGTCTACATTTGGATGAGCTGAACATCTCTCTAGGCTCCAGTGGCCACAACAGGAACATAAACCCCTAGCTTTTGGTGTCTTAAATCCAGCCCCCCAAAAAGATCATTGCAAAAGAATGCCGAGAAGCTTTTATATTGTATATCATCACATGCATCGTATGTGCTGTATTTTAAAGAAAATTAATTTTGGCTTGGTTAGCACATATATAAAGTATATATCATCACATGACCTACATTTGTATCATTCTGTCTGTAAGATCAAGTGCTTTAGAGCTATATGCAACAGTATTTGAAGTCAGCAGGAGTTTTTTCCACAGTTAAAAACATGCACCACAAAAACTGTTGAATTTATAAAAATCTAATGTGTGATAAAAGAAAGAATCAATATAACTGCACATAGAAATTTGTCTTGCCAATAGGAAATGTAAAACAAAACAAGCTTCCAAGTTCAGATGCACAGCATGCCTCATGACTTCTGCAGTGAGAAGAAAAACACTACCTGGTGAGAACAAAAACTAACCGATGTCTCCATGATGTACTACATCTCTAACTATCTGCTTCCTAATTTTGAAGTAGTAAGTTTGATAGCATTCCTGACCACTACAAATTGAATAAAATAATCTGGCTGTTTCATTTCATCTCTTTGAAAACAAAAGCCAAAACCCTTTAGAACTTTACCACTCAAAATAAAACTGTGCAAACATTTGCAGAGAGCAAATTGATTGTGCACCTATGCAGCTGTACAATTCAGGATTATAATGCCAGTTTGTAATGCAAGAGGTGGCACAACAGGGACAGAAATAATCTTACAGAATCTATTTGTAAGAACTCTTCCACCAAAGAACAGGGAAAGCTGTAAGAGTATTCCTCATCTGAACACTGCTGAAAATATCTTTTACCAGAGGTCACATTCTTTTTCAGTAGCTTATTACAAAAATGACAAAGAAATGATGAAGTAATTTTGGAATGTACAGGAATATCACGCATGAACATAAAAGCCAAGCCAAACTCTCCTTCCCTACATTTGGCAGGGTATATGAACTGGTGGGGGAGAGGGAGAGAAAATACAGAATTCTGTAAGAATATAGAAATCACAACTGAAAATACTCTCCCCAAAACACAGTCTTTCAATTATATTTATAAAGGAGAAGCTAATCACTTGTTCACTGCATTCACCAAGAAAACACAGAAAGAAATTAACTGAATGTACAGCATGGGAAACTTTAATTAGATATACCATTAGAAATATTTAGATATACCATTAGAAAAATTAAAATTAACACAGTTGACTAGGGAGGTTGTGAAATCTCCTTTTACTGAAGGTTTTTAAGAACAGGCTAGATGTGCATCTCAGGAAAATGCTGTTTCATGCCAGAAGAAAAAAAAACTATACTGTCACTTGGGGTCTTCTCAAATATTCGAAGTTTCTGTAATTTGAAAAAAAAAGTATTTCACCCAGAAAGCATTATTAGCTCCACCAGTTAGGACAAGATGCTTCTGTGCAAGCCCAGTACTGACACCCTGAACAACTTCCATTATTCTGCTGAAAGAGCAATATAAAGAAAGGACGGGGGGGGAGAGGTGGAGAAAGTAGAAGCATAAATGAAATACGACTGAGACAGAATGGGGGGGAATGACATAAGGAAAGAGCAATAGAAACAAAAGCAAGCAGAAAAGAGTACATAGCTTATTTACCAGGATGGAGTATGATGGGATACATGAAAACATTTATCACAATGATCTATATTAAGAGAGACCTAGAAAGTACTGACTGGTAATAGTATATACAATAGCAAAGAACGGATTAAAGAAAAAAAAAATCCTTTCTTTTCCCCAGCTGTAGGGGTTTTTTTTGGCAAAACAACAGGAATTTCTTATGACAGTAACACAATGCTATCAATGTTTGATTCAAATGTGTACTTGTGTCCATGTCAAACCATATAAAGTCATAAGTGGACTCACAACAGCTCACAAAGGGGTAGTATATCAGGCTTCTCTATGTGAAATCAAACAGCATCCTTCTAATTAGCATTCAATAACAAAAGCTGACTTTCCTATGTGTTTGTTCAGCATTTGCTTGGAAGCAAACACATGCTAGTGTGCTGACAACAGCACCACAAGTACCAGAGGCAGAATACCTAGAAAACCTGAACAGAGTAGCCCTTAAATGTATACACCAGTTTTGTTCAGTCTATAAGCTGTTAACTAACATTACACTAAACATCAGGGTGACTTCCTTCTTTTTCCTGTAAAACACTACATACTTCCACCAAGGCCAACATTGGATTACTACTAGCCTTAAAAGTCAGAGTAGTCAAAATATAAAATACCTGTCTTTATAAAACTAACAGATACAACTATACCTATTTCTGTGAGCTTTTAGCAGCATTATCAGTAAGTGTTCCTGCCAATAATCTCTATCTACACTTGATTAGAGCTTTATGTTTACTGTATCTCTAAGTGGAATTTTTGTAACAGAGAAACTTACATTTAAAAAAAAAATCTTTGCTGAAGTTAAACTCAAGAAAGCGTGAAGTATAGTATTTCAGTACCATCACAAATTGCCTTAAATTCTTGCTAGTGTCTCTGCCCCTAAAGACATATCAGTTCAAAAAATATATTTGCATATTGAAACTCCCAAGCAGAATGAAAAAAAATCCAAGAAATAAAGCACACAAATGTACAGACTACTGTCAGCTGTTTTCATACATACAGATGTGTATTGTTCCCCTATAGTGGTGGCAAGAGGAGAATAAAGAAGTACCTGAGTATCTTGTTATGTTCATTAGTGAATTTATCAGCAACTCCTTTTCATCGTAGACCAGTGATTCCCAAGCTCTTGGGATAATACCAGTTGTTATCTCTTCACTCTGCTTCTGTTGACGTAGATTAGGTCTCAGGCTTAGATTTACAATTACTTATGGGTATCACCTCTATGACCGAGGTCTCTCACAGAGAAAGAACTAGCACTGTTCTGCTGCAATGAATGAAGTGTAATAAATGCAAATTTACATTTAAAGCACATCTAGAAAACATGTTCCATATGACTTCTTACTGGGCAAATTATGGGTCATAATCAAAAATCCTGTGCTATGTGGTTGCTTCCTTGTATGCTGCCCTGCAAGAAACAGCCATTATTAGTTTCTAGAACCTAACTCAGGTATTGGAAGTAGACTTTAACAAAGCAGACCTAAGATATGATTAAACAGGCTTTTTCCCTAGAAACTACACTGGATTCAACTCCTTAGACCTCCTAAAGAAAAAAGATGTATATAAAAAAAGCTAACAACTTGTTTATTCTTCCAGCATAGAATGAGGTAAGCCTGATTGGGTTGCAGGGAGGATCTTAAGCTTGACAGATTCAAATCCATTAAATACTTGCTCTACAAAGATTGAAAGCAGAAAGTATAATAAGAATGCACATACAACTGTTTAGTTTACACAGTTTAGAGCTTCTGTCCCTCTGTATTACATGAACTATATATCACTGTAAATACGTATGGAAATATACTCTTACACCCAGTTAATGTGGCAATAAGGCTGTACAATTAACCAGGAGAAAAAGATGAGAACTGCAAAAAAATTTTCAAAGACTCAAAAGAAAAAATCACAATGCAACTGTAACATTAGAACCACTAAACAAAGAAGGTGCAATTCTAATGACTTTTCAGAGACCATCATTTGATGAGAGAGAGGAATTATTTACCTTTCAAAGTTTGGATGAAAAATACACTAGGATTACAAAGAAAGAATATAAGCCACTTAAATGAACTGCATTCATCCATCATGTAATTTTAAAATATGTTCCTTATCTCTTCATTAAGAGAACATCCAATAATCTCCTACAGGATTACAGTTGCAAAGTCAATGTTTGAACAATCTCAGTAAAGAGGTAAGAAACCATAAATCATTATTACTCTCTATTCAACGGGACTTTCTTGTTTACATAGGTACCAAAAGATTCCAACATTTTATTTCAAGTGAAGATGTGTAGCTGGATCTTGAGCTACATGATCGTGGAAGCATCCACTTGCAGAACTAAGGGACCAAACTGTTTGGACCAAAGCATTTATTCTGTACAAACAGAGAGAAGTAGGGGTGGTGGGGAGGAAAACCCTCGAAACAAAACAAAATAAAAAAAATCCCCCCCTTAAATTCCAAAGGGTTATTCACTGATCCAGAAATTTGTAAGCTTGAATATATGTAATTCTGCAGGATTTTATTTTTTTTGTTTGGGAATCAGTTACTCTTCAAGAGAAAATTTCATGTTTCAGATCAAAAAAGCTAACAAAAAGTTAACTTGACATTTACTGACCAAGAAAGCAATGGTGGTAGAGTCAATTAAAGGAAAACTGTTCCTTATAAAAGCATTTCTAATTATTTTTCCAAAGATAAAAAGATGCCATCTCTCTGATGTCCACTGGGAAGAGCTTTGAAAACCAAGTTTCCCTTATAATAGTAATAGCCTAATAGGCTTTCATTCACACTTATAAATCCAAGAGATTTAACTGTTTTGAGCAGGAAGCAGGATAACAAAGAAAGAAAGGCCAATACATCTGTTATTTTTCTTGTTTCTGTATTCTGTATCTGCCATGTTTTTAAGATGAAAATCTTCACAAGTCTTGTCATTATATCCTAGTGGACTTACTGCCCCAATGTGAGATAGTGAGTTACAAATGCAAACTCAAATGCTTTTGCACTCAGTCCAAAACCATAAAATTTTTATTTGTAAATGGCAATAGAGGAGGAAGAGTTAAGCTGAAATAACAACAACAAAAATAAAAAGACAGCTTTCTTTTTCATAGGTAGAGCAAGCAGTCTTTCCCCCTTCCTGTTCACGTACCTTACTGTGACTAGGTATTAGCTGGGGGTGGGATGGGGGGGAGAAGGAACATGACAAGCAGTCATGTTTAAAGGATTAGTCTCCTATTAATGTTCTCTCTTTAAATTTGCTACTGTTGATACGTAGACACATAGGTAAGTATTAAGGGACATCTATAAAATGCTTGACCAAAGGAAAAAAAAAAACCCTTTCATTATGGTGTATAAAAACAATTATGTTAAAGCAGCATCTGATTTCATCAGATCATGCTTTCAACTTACAGGGATGTTACATCAAGCACAGATCATACTTTAACAGACATTCTTTACATTCTGTCAGTCACACTATAACCAGATTTAATCAATTGCACAGGAATATAACATGTCGATAGAGTTCATACAGCATTCCAATACAGAAACACCACTCTAATTTTAGGGTCATACCATTTTACAAGAAAGAAAAATCCTAAAGGAACACAGCATGCATCAGAAGTCTTCTAGGCAAGTGTCTGATGTATCACTTTAAGGATTTTAATAAAGATAAAATCTTTCAAAGAGAATTAGTATCCAATTCAAGAACATTTCATCTATGAAAATGATCCATTTTCTAGAGTAGCCATTTTCACATGGAACTTGCTAAACACAGAGTATCTATTAGAACAGTAACCACCCAATCTATTGAAATTCACTATTCCAAAACTCACGGTCATCTCATTTCTCTAGACTTTACTTCTGAGTAATAGGAAAAGAGTTCTGGTCCATTAACTCGCCCACTCTCTCCTGGAGAAAGTTAACCAGCTCAGCTAATACAAAGACATGAGTTTCATCCAGGTCTTGTATGATGAACTTCTTCCCCAAGGCATTTGACTCATCCAAGTAGAGCAGAAACTGCTTCATTGCTGGGTCACTGTAGAGACAAATATGCATCAGATCCCACCTCACTGTAATACAATAAATTTAAGAACAAGTAAGCAAACAAGCCTTTAAAGACATTTTCAATGTTGTTTGGGAAATAACATTCACTTCAAGAATGGCTTATAGTTCACAATCTAACAAAAGTTTATGAAGCTTTTTCAAAAGCGTCTCTTTTCCAAGGGTCAATGACCCCTTGGAATAATTCACAGATTAAAATATAACTGATAAGAAAGTCCAAACAGAAGAACTGGTTGCTTGATAGGCAGAGAAGTGGCAGTATGCTGCTGTTAAAAAGAGTAGCTTAAAAAATTTACTTTAACAAGGTGAGTTTAAACTTCTATTTCTGTTTTCAGAAATGGCATCACAGAAACATGTTTTCTTAAAGCATTTTTTTTAAAAGGGTAACCAAAACCCAAGAGAGCACTTACCTCACTTGAAGTTGTACAGCACAGCAAAAAAAGTGGTCTTTTATGAACTGTGCCTTTTTTACATCATAACTGAAGTTGCTTCTTTTTCATGTCAGCGTGTAAGTTAATTGTTTAGAAGTAAAAAGAACATTTCAAGTATATAAATTACAGCATAGCTGCATTCTATTAGGCAGCTCGATAGAGGAAAAAGTAGCTTAAAAATAGAAGCAGAGAACTCTTTGATTCACTGTAACTTTGAAGAAGTCAGTATTAGTCCAACAACACTAGTTTTCACAAAACAGGAAAAGCAGGCTCTTTGGCAAAACTGAGTATTTGATTATGGCCAGTGATGCAAGAATACGTGCAGAAAATCGCAACTAGATGGCTCAAAATACTTTCAAAATGATGAATGCGGTTGGTTTGCCAACACAGTAATCAGCAACATCATCTTAAAAAGAATTCTTGGAGTAATTTCTTTTAAATGCTGCATGAGGACCATTACCTAAAGGTACATATGGTGCAAAGGCACTCGCTGTGAAACAAATCTCTTCCCCATACCCCCCACCCTCCCACCCCCAGGGCAACACAAAAGTAACCCTTAATATTAGCCTCGAACCTGCAGAAACATAACTGGAACAAGCAGGTAAGTTTGCAAAGCATGAAGTTTTGAGGCGAGAAGAATGGGACAGCCTGTAAGCTGTGTAAGGCTTCTTCAGAGAAGCCATAATTTATGTTCACATCAAGAAAGAAACAGATCACAAGAAGAGCTATGAAAAAATCAGATACTAGAAATATGCGGTTCCCAACTTCTCCACACCTTGCTTTCTTTAGGGGCAGGGGAAGCTTCATTTTGGCTTGTTTCATTCAGCTGTACATTACTGACCCAAAGCAGTAGTACCAGATGGTATGATATTTGGCCTAGCCGGTATGAGCAGCCTGTGTGATGTTAGGCATTACTCTCAGACTAGTTTTCACACAGCGAGGATGATAGCGTCTCTGTACCCTTTCTTCTAGTACCATACCTGCTAGGAGGTATTTCAGAACTTTTTGTGCTGTCAGTCACCAGTTCTGTTCTCAATAATCACCTGCACCCACAGACTTTCTCATGCTTCAGAAGTTTTGTCAACATACCAGCACAGAGCCAAATCAGTCATCTCAGAACGCAGCTGTAGCAAGCACACAGCTGTATGCACTAAACAGACATGTCAATAAGAGGTTTAGGGTTTTTCTGTTTGTGCAGTTATAATTATGTTAGTAGGTTTACAATGTAAACGTACAGCAGAAAGCATGTCATATAATGCCATGCAATGACTCCACAGATCCTGACTGATGCTTCTCTTTACTTCGGAGTAACCAATTACCCCACCCTTAGTCTAGAGATTTCAGACTACATGTAAACATGTCTACTACACAGACACAAATAGGTTACTTCTACAAGTTTCAAGCACATTCTTTTTAGAGTATGAACTGCAAACTGACACACGTCAGCCTTAATCAGAATTTGGACTGGAACTAATTAAAAAAAAATTCTGTTTCTCTCTAGAACTAGTAAAGAAACATATCACCCATGAACAACAAAAATTTGCAAGCAATACAGAGAACAAGAGGAAACATCTAATGGTTAAGCATAAGTGGAAAGCAACAATATTTTGGAATAGAAAAAGTGGTTTGGAATTAGAATTACCTAAAACTGCCTCTCTTTCTCCTCAAATCACATACATACTTTTCTTCTGTCTGCTTGTTTGGTTATGTAACATTGCTTCTCAGAGCAATCTCAGTTTTTGGTCTAAGCTCTTAAAGTACCTAGAATGTTTCTATCACTAAAGAAATCATGAGGGAGACATGATGAATGCTGTTACTGACCATTCAATTAGAACACCTTTGAGAACATTCACCATCTTCTCGGTCTCTTACAAAGGCCAAAAAGCACAGGTACAAGAAGAAATCCTGATCTGGGTTACACCCACAAACAGAGGAAATCTGGAAGAAAAACAAAGCCTTGGTTGAACTGAGCGATCTTTCAAAATGACGCCGAGAAAAGCAAACAGAAGCCTAGAGACGCTTAAACCCCACCATCAGAAAAGGCCTAGTTTAGGGACAGGTCTCAGACCGACCCCCGTATCCGGACACCAGTCCCACGGCCACAGGCCGAGGCCCCCTCTCCCTTCCCTCCCCGGCCCCGCAGGGCCCAACGGCTGGCGCGGGGCAACTCCAAAGGCTGCCGAGGGCCGCCGCCCTCCTCTCCTCCCCCCGGGCCCGCAGCGCTGCCCGGTTACCGAGCGAGGTGGCCGGAAGGGGCGGCTAGAGACAGGCGCGCAAGGCCAGGCCGGTCTGCGCAGATTAAAGACGTCTCCCTTCCCCGCACACAGCGGCCAGGGCAGCTTCACCCCGCCCTCTGCCGGCCGCCGGAGCCGCGAAGCTCCCGCTGAGCTCCGCCACCGGCTGCGGCCGACCGCTGGAGGCGGGCCACGGCTTTGCGAAGGGCGGCCGAGGCGCGAAGCACGAAACAAGCCCCAACCCGCGCCCGCGCCCGCGACGGCGAACAGGCGCCCCCCGCCCACCACCAACCAGCCGCTCCCCGCCCAGCGGCCCCGCGCAGAGCGCACGCGCGGCCACCCCCACACACCCTCTCGACCCCGCCTCCTTGCCCTCGCCCCCGGATTGGCCGAGCCGCGTGAAGTGTGCTGGCGTCACGGGAGCGCGTGGGCGCCGGTGCCGGGTGCGGGGAGGCGACGCGGAGGCGGGGCAGGTAGCGGCGGGGCGGCCGGGCGCGGGGGCGGCAACGGCCGGGGGGGGGGGGAGGTGTCGCGCCGGGGGGCCGGACTCCGGGGAGGTGGGGGGGCACCCCGGCTCCGCCGTCACTGCGTGCTGAGGGGCGGGGGGCGCTTGTTCCTGTCAAAGGGGCTTTTCCTGTTTTAACGCTGTTGTTATTATTGAGGTTTTTTCAAAGGCCTCGGCCGAGGGGTTCGGGGCCGGGCGGGCCTGGGCGCCCGTAGCGGCGGGTGCGCTGCCGCCCCGGCTCGGCCCCTGGGCGCCAGGCCTGGGGAGCCCCCCCGGGGGCCGCCGGCCCTCAGTAAAAAAAAATCCAGAAATAAAAACGATGTTTTAGACACTCTTTGCTCCGTGCGAGTGTACAGAAGGCAGGGAGCACCTTTTTTCCTTTGGGAGGAAGCACGGGGTTATCCCCGCTTTGCACTTTGGCCGCTTAGATGTTGCATTGCTAAAAAAAATGCGTTCTTTTTTTTTTTTAGTAAACACCAGATGCGAGGTAGCAATATTTCTGCATTCAACCTTTCTGTTAGGGCCCTACGCTGATGTAGTGAAGGAAGTGTTAATACCACAGTATAGCCCAATGCGGGAGTTTATTGCAGGCTCAGCAGCTTGTTGGACCTGTTGTGAAATAGAGTGGAAAATGGGGCTTTTTGCGTTAGATTTGCATATACCTAAGCATTCTTGTTCTCAGGTCGGACCTGAGCCGAGGTGTCTGATAACAAAGAAATGATACTCGTTTTGGCCTCTTGTGTTTTTGCATGGATGTTTTGAATTCAGGGAGTTGTGGCACTTCTGTTACTGTGTTACATGTTTACTAAAGTTTTAGACTGTGGTTAAGTAGAATAAAAATCTTTTTGTAAGGAAGATTTGGCTGTATAATTGTTTTCTAGAGGTGAAAAAAGCAGATTCTTTTATGCTGCAAAGCACATTTTTTTTTTGTTTTGTCTGTGGCTATTACCGTTCTGTGAACAAAGATATTAAAGAAACTACTGTGGGCTAAACAGATTTTGGGTGTTTTCCCATTTTTTCAAGCTTCTCAAGGGGGCTGATGATTAGTCTTAAGCTTATTTCATTGTTTTGTATACCCTATTGAAATGAATGGATAATCACAATGCTGAAATGACAGATGCCAAAAAGTTGTGTTAGTGGTGGTGCTGAGGTAATGCTGATATTTTTTCCAAAATCTCCCAATAGCAAGCAGGAAAGCAGGAGAAATCAGAACTTTGGGGGAAATAGGTAGGAAAAGCAAGAAGGCATATTAATGGAAGGAAACAAAAACGAATTACCTGTTCGAGGAACTGGACACTGACAGTAACAGCAATATATGTGCTCTCTTTAAGAGATCACCTTGAATTCAAAGACAATATCGGGGACTCCCGTATTTCAAAATTAATCGCTTTCAGAGTGTATTTACACACATGATATTTTATGATTTGGAGTTAATTGTCATTGTGGTGATATGGTGACTTAATTTGACATTTTTAATTAAAAATGACTGTTTCCAATACAATCATTTGTTAAATGTCATGGTGATGCATTTTTAAGTACATTTAAATAAATTAACTTAAATAACTCAGTATTTCTGTGAGCATAACTGTAGACACTGAAACTTCACCTATCATAAAATATGAATTTCATGTTACAATATATGCAGCAACAGATTTTTGTGTGTATTTTACAATTGTTGTAAGTGTGTAATTCTTTCTGGGATGGATTCAGCATAATCGTTGCACTTAGAATACTGCGTGTATCTATTAAGAATTGAGATGAAGTCTTCAGCAGAAGGAATGTTCATAATTGACTGTTCATGTGGGTTGCCAAAGTTAAATTATATATTTTCCTAACTTTAGGTAAGTTTTTTAATATAAATAAAAGGTAAAGGGAGTAACATCTGATAATATGTAAATGCCTTGTGAGTTAAGTGGAAAAATCAGTAGGGAGAATGTAAACAAATTCTTTCAAAATGTAGTGGTTTTGGCATAACTTATTTAGTGTAGCATTCTGAAGTTTGTGCACATTTCTCACCCCATCAGTTACATGCAATTGTGCTTGCAGTTTATTACCATCTTTTTTTTCCCCAGTAGTGTTTTAAGAGCAGTGGAGCTGGGGAGCAGCTGCTCATTTACTAGTGAATTTCCACGTAGGGATCTGGCCATAGATTAACTCTGCTAGAAGTGACGTTACATTTCCTATGCAGCTTCTACACATCAAGAAAGCAGAAGTGTTGATAATGATTCAACAAAGAGAAAAAGAAAATTATTGCTGGGAGGTAAAAGAAGAATTTAGTAATTTTTAAAAGCAACGTATAGATTGCATGCGTGGAAAATGGTGTTTTTATAATAAAGAAACTAGGCTGGGCCAGAGGAGATGCATGGTTCTGGATGTACATCTCTTGTTATCCTGGACAAATAGCTTACAGTACATCTGTGCAGCATGATGTAGTGGTTTGAATGAGCTAGTGTGAGCAGTAGAAACAGGAATTGGTGTTTTGCATGGCCTAAAGAGCCTGGGGTTTTCAGGCTTGACTAATTCAGCTGTACTTTCTTTGAACCTTGTTGTGCAGAGATTTAGATGCAGCCTTAATCAGTGGGCTATAGAATGACACCTTTACAGTCCTTCCTGAAGAGTCCCATTTATTGTTCAAAGATGCAAGGTTACACCTAGACTGTATAAGTCCCAGCATGTCTTCTTTTAACGCAGTTCCCCATCTGTAAAATGGAGAAAAGTCACTGTCTTGCATCATAGGTGTATCAAAAAATAAATGCTTTAATATTTCTGAAGCACTTTGAAACTACCATCGTGGAAACCGTATTGCTGTTGAGAAGATTAGTAATTGTCTTAGGTTCTGATTGCAAATTTGCCTACACATTCAAAACTTTGATAGTTCTAAAGTATGTTTTGTGCATTTTTTTGTGACTGCATTTTGGACAGTTTTCTATTTTGCCTCATGTTTGATTTCAGCATTTGATTAATGCAGTGCAATTAGTCTGCCAGTATATGCCATTGTAATGTTGAGTTGCTGTGATCTTTATTTTAGAAAATTTTCTCCTCTTAATGGCTGTTTCTAGGTTTCTCTTTTTCTACATGTGTAAGAGTTTTTCTGGGATGATATGTGCCTTTTATGTGTGAGCATGCCCTATGAGTTTCACCAGCCCATGGAGTCAGAGCATTTTAGAACAATACTTATTAGCTGTAGAGTGTTTTGCATTCTTGAATTTTAACTCTTTCAGCAGAAGGGACTTATAAATGTTAGTTTGATTTGCCTTTAAAAGATAAAAATGTGTATTAGTTCTTGGAGCCCACTTAATCAAAATAACAGGCTTGCTTGATAACACAGAGTCAATTATGAACTTTAAAAGTAGTTGGTTACTAAGCTGTACTAAAGCATGTGTGATACTGAGTAATGTCTTGATGGAAATGTGACCACATCTGATATTTAAGGGAGAATTACCAAGAAGTAGGAAAGGGGACTTAAAAACATAGAAGAGAAATTAATTGGAGATACATACTCATTGAAAATCAACAGTAACATGTAACTGTATGAAACACTGCCTTAAACTTTTGTTGTAATTGAAATGTAGACTATTGCGTTCAGTAGTTCATAGACTTTTTAAAGTAGAGCTTTAATATAGAATATTAAAATGATACAAAGAGCGTTTATCATGACCTTTCTTGTAAAAAGATGAGGGAAAAACCTGCTACAGGTTGTCTGTTATCTTTTGCAAATCAATAATTAACTTTTCTTTCTTTCTTTCTTTTTTTTTTTTTTGAATGTACAGAATGTCAGTGGCCGCTTACTGTATATTTTGCTGTAGAAAAGTAGGAACCTCTGGTCCAGCCACAAAAAGCCACCTACCCTGGAATGATATCAGTAAGTGTAGTTGTTGTAGTTCTATAAAAGATCATTCTGAGGTCTTAATAAAAAAAAATTTTTATGGGTATGACACCTTGCATAATTAAATGATATGAAAAGATATAACTACCTGAATATTTTCTGATCAGAAGCTTTTATATATTCCTGCAGTGTATGCCTGTCTCTGGCCATGCTTAATGTAGTGATATGTAAAATGACCTTAGTAGGTTTCAGTGTCAACATGTCACTGATGTGAAGTGGGTAATTCACATCTCTCAGATGAATACCCTCACACTGATTTACAGTTGGTTCGTGTTCTGGAGTTTATATTCATGCCTGTTGGAGACTTGCTTCTAGGAAAAAGGGGCAGGTAAGAATACAAGAAAAGAGGTAAGAATACAAGAAAAGAATCCCCCCAAAGTACAATCTCATTAAGCTATTGTAAACTCAGTCAATTTTGTAACTTTTTTTCACCCTACAGCTATAAATGAATTGCATCCATAAAACCTTAGTGCCCAGGACAGCACTTTAATAAACTTTGTTTTTATTGTTTCTTCCTCCTTGTTTACTCTTTGTAGTTCTACCATGTTCCCTGCTTAGTCTCTGCTTTCCTTGCCTCCTCCTGCATAGCATGAATATTCTTAGGATTCTAAAGTTTATTTTACAGCATTGAAAGACAGGATATTTCCATTTCTGCTATGCAACGAGCATTGCATTTCTTGCCTTTTTACCTTCTCTGCAAGTTATTTCTTCAGCATGTAGCTGCCTCTCGTCTCCATGCCAGAATTCTTCAAGTCCTGCAAAGGCAGAACTGGTGGCAGTGGGCATGAGGCAAATCTCCAATTCTTGCTGACAAAAAGGAATTATTCATGGTAGAGTGAGATGTGTTCCATTGGGTTTGCTGCTGCTTGTAATAACAGACTTTCTCTGTGTTGGGGTCCTTACATCCAGGTAATCATCTCAACTTTGTCCAGGCAAAAAAGCTCAAATCTGACAGAAATCCTTAGACTTAAAAGGGGAAGCAGTATATGTAATGTGTTATTCCAGATATTTGCCTTAATAAATTAGATTTGATAGAATTACTTAAACAAAAGTATTTTCTTCAGGACATCCTGCAGGACCTGACACAGAACATACATACTGCTGTATGCATTCATATACATTGAAGAAATATCCAAAGTCATATAAGAAAAAGTTAACTCCTTAAAATAATATGGAGTTCCAAGTGAATGCTAATGATGTAGACAAAGTAAGTGATTCTTGCTGCTGAGCAATGAATATAATTGGTAGGATAACAATATTACCCCTGCCTCCCAAAAAAGAAAAAAAAATATCACTGGCAGGATAATGTTTTATCATCTTGCTTAGGAAAGCAGGAAATTGTAATTGAATGCCATTTTCTCTGTCGGAAATCTAGGTCTTGATTTCCTGAAAATCAAAGAGTAGTAGAAAAAATAAATGCTAAAAAGCTTAATTTTAATTGCTGAAATTCTTATTATCTTTGGTAATCAAATGCTAACTATGTTTATATTGAGATGATGCACACAACTTTTTTTGATGTTTTCTTTTCTTTCTTAAGGAAAAATTGCAAAGCTAACTGGATCACTTATATTAGGGTAAGTTGTAACTAAGAAGCATACATATAACTTACATATACAGTTAAAATTTTAAGTCATGTAACTTTCCAAAGATGTGGTGACATTAAGGGACCTTTAGACGTGATAGAACATACTTTTGAAGCATGTTTTCTTGTAGTTATTACTTATTCTAATGATTTAATGATTTTAAATTATTTTCTTTACTATGCTAAATTGAAAGAATCTGTAGGCTATTATATATTTGATAAAATCTGATGTTTACAGAAAAAGGCTGATTTGTACCAAAATGATTGTTAACATATATTTGTCACCTTTCTTTATATTTTAATGATGTTCATACACAATTTTCTTTTATTTAAAGAGGTTTTGTATTCATCACATATGAAGTTCTGTCCTTAAAGAAGTTACTAAAAATTGATACTCAAGCTATACATCAAGAAAAACTTAAATCTTATATATATGTACGTACAACTTCTCTGGATCCAAGTGAATATCAAGGTAAGACGTATAATTTTTTTTGATGCTAAAAATAAAAGCTTAAGAAAGCAGCTTTTCAAGTATATTTAGGATAAAAAAGAACCAGATAATATCAGCAGCAAACATACTAATTTACCAGACATAGCTGGGTATTCTTCCACCGATGTGCTGCTCCCTTTCTGTCATGCTAGGCACTTTAATCCATCCTGTGCCATTCCCATTGCGGGCTTGTTTGGAAGCCCAGGTAATTTGACGGCCGTGTGACCTGCGTGACTTACAGCATTCTCTGTAATCAAATTCCTGGGCCCTAGTGCAGTGTGAGATCTCAGCAGTTCTGCCCTTACACACTTCTCCCTGTGGTGTGCCCCTACATGGTCCTCTACTCCTTAACGCCATAAGCGGCATTGGAAGCCTTAGAGGAGGACCTCGTCTCTGTTTGCCATAATGTCTTCACAAGAATATTGCTCCTGCACTTCAATACAACATTTTCAAGTTACGCTTCTTCAGCTTTTGTACCTTGCATGGCATGGAGTGGTGTGAAACTTTTGTCCTTTTTTTGAAATGCAGCTATTAGACTTGAGTGGCATAAGGTATGTGTAGTACACTTCCAACTTTCTGTATTTCAAAAGCAAATGGTAAAGGAGATATTGATTTTTATTACATTTTGTTTTAAAGTAATATGTGATGTAGCTGATTATCATGTAAACTGCTTGTTTCATGAATCCTTGCATACAGTCCCATCTTATCATTCTTACTTGGCAACATGACTAGATTTGACATTTGTTTATGGAGCTGCTTCATCTGTCACTAGTCTCAGCAAACCTGTATGGATGAAGAAGTGTAACAAACCCTTTTTATTTCATTAACCTTGCACCCAAATTTATCTGACAGTACATGTCTAACGCCACATTAGAAATGCACTGAAGTTAGATTATTACAACATTTTATATGTTAATTTAGCTTTCAGTTTACTTATATCTAATACATGAAATGATGTGTAAAGACCCAAATCAAAACTGTGCCAATCCTTTTTCTTTAAGGAGTATTAACAACTTATGAGACTTACTGTTTCTGAATACATAGACCATGATGTGAGCAATTGTTTAGGATGGTCCCTTGTTATCTGACAGAAAGTATTTTCACAAACTATAATAAGAAGGGAAAAAAACCCACAAGAGAAGAACCCATGTTCTCTTTAAATAGAGTTATATTTATAGAATTATAGTTTATTATTCTTTTACAAATTTGTGTAGTCCTTGTCTTCTCAGTGAATACCAACACCTTTTACAGTTTGCATAGTCAGAGCAGTGCTGTTACATAGGCAACTTGAGCAGATTGTCTGCCTCCGAGCAATATATATCATGCAGTGTATGGGGGCAATATAGAGAAAATCTGGTGAGAAACCTCTAGTCTCATGAAAAGTGTCAGAAAGTCTGTGGCATATAGGTTGGTCTGCAAATCCACATCTAAGACCTCTCCTAAGTTTGCACAAATATTTTGATGTTTCCAGAAGTAACTCATATCAAGAAAGATGTACTTCCTGAGCTCTGTTAGGAAAAAAAAAATCATTAACACTGTTGCAGAATTTATTTTAAGATGGTGGCCTTTTGTTATTTAAGCCGTTTTGAGATGCAATAATGTAAGAACTTGTCTTTCAAACTTTAAACTATCTAAAAATACTCTTTTAGGGATCACGTACCAAGCCAGAAGAGAAATCCATAGAGCGGTAAGGAAAATTCTAGAAACAGAAGCTAAAATTCTCCGGAGACCTTTTAGTGGTAGGTGTTAAAAGCATGGCTTTATCTGTGGTTAATGTTTTGAATAGTAAAATATTAGTCTGTTAGGAAGTAAAATTTTTTCTTACAGACTCAATATCTTTTTTATTTCAAACAGTGGTGGGAATACTGCTTAGTAGTGTTTCATGGAATCTTCTATACTAATACAGAATACTAATATATTTTTTGTGTATTAAACACATTCCTTTTCTTAAAGTAAGTTGAAGTGATGCTTAAGTATGAGTGTGTGAGGGGAATCTATGTTTCCTTTCAGAAGAGGTTTGAAGATTCAGATATAAAGTTAAAATTTGATACCCAGCATTTGGTATACCAAAGGTGTTTTTTGGCATGAAATACTAAGAAAATCATTTTAGAAAGTATGTTGTGCTTTCATCAGAATTGCCCATATTAACTGAAAGCAGCATGGTCTTTTTGTGTGTCACTGCTTTTTAGACTAATTTAAAATAAGAATTTGAATTCATATTAAGAGACTGTGTTCGCTGAGGTAATGTCTGAGGCAAATTACTATCTGTTCTCATTTAACTATCAGTTAAATGATTATAACAATATGTACCTTCATAGAAGAGCTATGAAATTAATTGTTCAACATCTGACCCTCAAAGCTGCTAATCATTTCTAGCTCTTGCTGAAGCCTGGCAATTCTAGTTGGTAAGTGCCAGCCAGTATATATGTGTAATGCAAATAAAAAAAACCTCAATATATGGGATGTTGACTTGGTGCCACTGAAATGAATCAAAAACTTCCTATTAATTTAAGAACCAACATTTTACTAATGTCATTTTTTCATTGCTTATTGTACTAATTTAATATTAAAATACTACAGTCTGAATGACTATTAAGAGCCAATATTGCTGTAATAATGTTAAAATGCACCTTAATTTTAACCTGAGTTTTATTTCTTTTCTGGTAAAGAACACTTCAGCACATTTGATGGAGAAGATCATGAATGTGCTTTATGGCTCCTTTTAAAGAGAAGCCAGTCGGAAGACAAAGAGGTCCGACTGCAGGCTGTCCAAGACCTCGCAAAGAACAGTCATTGGCATGGTAATGTACACTGGTGTACCCTAATTCATCTCAAATGTGACAAAGTCTCAGTTAGTTGCTGCAGATCCGCTGCTAACATGGAAAAATGCTAATCACTGCGAGGAGTGTAAACACACTGAAATTTGATCTAAAATCTCTTTTTAATTGCCTCTAAAGCAATTATTTGCTCATAATACACTGAGACAGAGTGTGTGTCTGCAGTGTTTGCCCACCTCTCTCTACTTCCCCACCAGTGAATCACAAGCACCAGTTAGAATGATATTGCTTCAGTGTAGGAGAGCATTTCATATTCATCAGTTCCTTGGCCTTACTGTTGTGTCTGCCAACAGGATCACCAGTTCTGGCAGTGATTTTTGTAAGGCTCTGTAGGAATGGGATTGTGGCCATGGTTCAATTAATAAAAGTTGGTTAGGAGCTGATAAGTAGTAACAGCTTAAAGTTCCTACCAGTTTGAAACAGCAAACTAGAGGTAGAACACTTATGTTTGGAAGTATTATTTGTAAGCCATTTTTCTATCCTAGTTAATATTATTACTTTGGTAGCAAAGAAGTCATAAGAACGAGTTAAACTTCCCACAGACATAGTCCAAAGAATTTTTTTTTTAATTTACTTTGGTTTAATATTTGATATTATACATTGTATTATTACTACATATTATATGTTATAAATTATCAATAAATTTTTAAAAATGCCTTTCTTTTCTATGCTTTCCCCCTTGTTATCCACCTTCCTGTCGTGTAAACCACCCTCTAAAGCCTGATGTCAGACTTAAGGTTCTTTAGTCTCCCTATTCATTTATCAGCCAATATCTGTGAAACCCCAGCTGAAGGTGTGTGTGCCTGTGTGTATGTGCATGTATGTGCCTCCTCCCCCCCTCCATTACTAGTCTACATAAACCAGATGACATTCTAATCTTGATTCTGATTATCCTGGTAGTCCAATCAGTTGAGCTCGCGCTCTTCCAGTGCAGTTCCATATAATGGGATTTATGTTGTTTCAGATTTCCTCTTTAAAATTCTAATAAATTACTCCAACCAGTTTACATCAAAAAACATGCTTGAAAACATTTGAAAGCTAGGATATAACAAAACTGAAGTTATGTGTACTAATTTAGTGTAACCTCCTTGTGTTCATGTGAGAATGCTGCCTGTTAGCAGATGATCTCAGGATCCTTCCTCTAGAGGTCTTCTGTCTCATTTCAGTGCATAGGATGACCAGTACTCAGGGATCAAGTTGCCCTTTATTTTCTCCTTTTCTTTGTATTCTGTTCACTGTAGTGCTCATTGCTGTTGTATTTGGGTGCTTGACAAAGATTAATTATTTTTGCCAACAACCTCATAAGGGAAATGGGCTTTTTTTTTTTTTTAATCCTGATTTTCCAAAACTGAGCCCTAGGAAAATTAAGGCTGAAAATATGTTCTAGCTTTTGACAGCTAGGAGTGAATTGTTCAGCATAAATGTTATCATTAATATAATATTTTGCTTGTCCAAAGTACAGCTTCACTGACTTCAGTTTGCAGCTGTGATCTGCACCAAAGAAGAAAGATGCGCAAGCTGTGAATGTTGGTGAAATGTGTGTTTTAAATGGCTTGATTGTTTTGTTTAATAATTATGTAACAGTAACAAGGCTAGAAACAATTTTTTTAGAAAAAGTTTAATATTTTATTTTCTTTTCCTTCAATTTCCCACTTGATTTTTATTACGTACCTTTCAGTTTCTCCAGCTAAAAGGTAGGGATGTTTTGGAAAGGAACAGCAGTCAGTATTTAAGCCTGACTTCCCTTCAGTTGGGTGACTGAAGATCTATCCCACATGTTCAATAAGGAAGGGCTACTTAAAACTGTGCTGTGATGCAATCCTGCCTTTTCTAAGGTTACCTGGTTTTATGACTTTAATAACGTTATTGAAACATAGCTTTCTATATCATTTAAAATTAGGTATCTATGCAAGTCTTGGCAGCATTTAGATTTAAGGCTCAACTTTTTTTAATGCTGAACGTAGAAAAACATTTTTCAGATGTCTTCCAAATCTCGACTCAAGCCCAGGAGGTTAAGCTTGGTTTTGCAGTCCTTGTTTTCCTTTCAAAGTGGCAATACTGAATGTTTGATTTCGTGTGTTTTCATCTGATATCTGAGCCCTTTGTCAAACTGGTCTATGATGAACAATTAGTGCCCTGCAGGTATATTTCATTTCAGTATAGTGCTGGTCTAACAACTGCTGTTTTTCCCTTTTGGAATTTGTGACTACAAATTCAGAGCTAATTTTGGAGAGATTTTTCTGTATTCAAGTACATTTATGAAGTAGATCAGAAACTACGTTTAAAACCAATTGAAATACTTCAAGTTAGTTTTAACCCTAATACTAAAGTTCTTGTGCTGCAGATTATCAATACAGTACAGTTGCTCAAGCCTGTGATCAAAGGACTGCTATAGGTTTGGCTCGGTCCAAAGATATTGACCTTCGATTTTTCCTGCCTCCACCACCATTGCCAAAAATAAAGGATGTAAGTAAATGAAAAATAGGTATTAGCTGATTGTTGCTGGTTTATTTGTTTTAGTACTTTCATTGTTAGTAACCACACTAAAGTGGAGTTCTAAAGCAACTAATGAGTTGTAAAATAAAGACCAAAATATGAAACTATATTATAGCAATACAGCCGTAGGGTACATATGCATTGGTGAATAGCATATTGCAAACAAGTAAGGACTGGGGTTTGTTCCACTGTTGTTCTAGGATTAGAACAGTAGTGTCTACGCTATATGATAACCAACATTGATGTTTGTGCCCATTGCTAGTCTTGAACTACACACTGCCTGTCTGTACCTAATAGGCAATGCAAAGCAGATTTACATAGTCATCCTAGTTTGCCTTGTCATTATTGACAGGATCCCACAAGTAGAGAGCACTGCTGGCGGACGTTGCAACCCCACTGCTCGTGTGGTGCCATAGATAAAAGCTGGCACAAAACTTTAATCTTGATTGTATACACAGGGAAGACAATTTGAGTGTGCCGTGGGACTCCCAAGTGTAGATGCAAGGCAAATTAGCTGCTTGGAAAACTCCCATGCACTGAATCACTCATGTAGACACACACTGTCTTTCAGAGTTTTGATGTAGTACCGCAAATTCTGCTGTCCTACTTTTGACATCTTTATCTGCTTATTTTTGATTTTAGCAGTCATAGAAAGGGTTTGGAAATGAGCTTTACTGTTATTACTATAAACTAAATTTTAATTTACTTCAATTACAACAGTACTTGTTATATTTAATTGAATAGTATTCCAATGGACACTTCATTAAGTGGGATTTTAGCTGGTGAAATGCATTATACCTTGATGCAGTGACTAAAAATTAATCAGATAAGCAAATATTTAACATTTAGAACAACTTCAAGTACTATGTCTTAAATTCCCAAATGGCTTCAGAGATTCTGAAGGTGAGATGTGGCTCTCTCCATCCTTTCTACTTACAGTAAAATTTGCCAGTCTCGTTTTCTTAATGTCTAGGCATGCTGTAAAACTATCTCTTTATCCCAGGCTTTTGGGTAAGAACAAATATCTGTTGGATAGATTTGTCTTTGCTTTGTTTTTGTATTAATTAGTAAGTATCTATACATGACAGTGTGAGCAATCCTTTCATCGTATCAGTTTCTTTAATATACAGAATTGGTGCTGAAAGCGTAATATATGACTCTCACAATGCTAATAGAATAAATACTGGAAAAAGTCCCTGTCATAGAATACATGTACATTTTGGTCAACAAAACTTTGAAATCCAGGTTTTATTGGTAGTTATCACTTTTTGGTTTCTCATCTTTGTAACATTATCTTCTACCTGTCAGCCTGGAGGTACTCAGGTTATACTAGTATATGGTTATGTATATATTTTACTATTACAGCAATATGATTGCTGGATATTTGAAGCAAAGAGTTCCCAGTCTGCTACTTACGAGGTTGAAGCAAATCATCCTAGCATCAACTGTTGCTCTGCACGTCAGATACTTCTCTATCTGACCACAGGATTACGACAGGATTACAACAACTGCAAGCTCTATGATTGTGGGCAAATAACATGACTTTGTTGACTCTGTTTTCCTGTCACCTACCTTGGATTCTTGAATGAACATCTATATGAATACTTTGAAGATAAAAGTCTAAAGGAAATGTCTTTTTTTTTGACTGGTAATTTATAAGTTCATTTTCATGCGGCTGCACTAAAATTATTGTGTAGCTGAAGGTGAACTTTTAAGCTTCATGTTCCAAGAGGAACCTTTCTTTTGCCCTTCTAGACTTGTTGGAATAAAGCTACCAAAGCAAGAAGTTTAAAGCCTACTTTTCATCATTCTACTGGCTGATTTTAGAATTTTACATGCCCAAAATCTTTACAGGAGTTAGTATTAAAGTTACATTTCAGAGCACTAAAGTCCAGGCTTTCTGTTTTACGACTTTATTAATGTAGCTGCTTCTATTGCTTCAGATGTTCCTTTTCTTTTATACTGTGTTTTGCTTCATGGTGTGGACTGAATTAAGAGTTATTTGTGCTCCCTTGTCACAGGATTATCCCATAGAAGATGAACTTCGTTTGTTGTTAGTATCTTTACCTCAGACTGGTATTGATCCATGTGTCCGGTACTTCACATCTCTCGCATTACGTGAAAGTAGTCAGACTCTTGCTGCAAAAAGGGTGAGTTCCCACCTGCAGAACAGAAGTATTTGGGTTCTTTGTTGCTACAGAGCTCAAAGATAAAAATATATTTCCTGTATTTCCAAAGATATAAATCTATTTATGAGCACTCTAAGAGTGAAAGAAATACAGAGACTTTGGAACCTTACAACTTGCGTAAAATCACTTCCACATACAGTCTGTGCGCTTAAATTTTTTTTTTTTATCTTTCCCAGCTGTACTAGCTGATACAGTGAGAGATAATACCTCTACTTACAAACCTTCCCATAAACCTGCTATTTGAACATTTTACCCAGAACCATAAGATGATTTGTCACATTTCATCTTACTGATATTTGTTTTTTATTGCTCAAATGATTAGAGCTCTGTTAAGTCTTACTAACAAACTAAGTGACAAGTTATCTGCAGCCCTGAAAACGTAAGCTTTGTTTAGCTATCACATGGAAATGCCTGCCTGCAACAGGCCAGTACTGCCAAAACAGGATTTGGAATAATCTAGTGGTCTGTATGGCCTTGGAAACTAGGAATTCTTCGACTCTGCCTGCCCAATGACTTCTTAAGTGACTTTGGGAATGTCGTTTGAAGTGCAGTTATTTCTAGAAAAAAAATTGTAATGCTAGTTAAAAACTGTATGTATGCCTATGAGCCATATACCCTGAAATCCATATGAAAGGAATTGTTTACTGATTTTTTTACTCCAATATAGTACTATAGAATTAAAACAAATAAAGGAGATTATGTCTATAGTCCGTGGTACATAGTTTCTTCAGTAGGACTTCTTACTCATTTCCAGTTTTGCAAACTTACTATACAATAGGTATACATTGTATTTTGTAATCCAGAAAGAACATGATTTGATCCCTATCTCCAGGGTGCATTTTTAGGAGTAAATGTACAAGAGAATGGAGGTTAAAAGGGAATGAACTATATACTACTGAGTGTATTTACACTGAAGTGACTGAAAGAGAGTAATATGAAACTGTTAGGGACAGCTTTCAGAATAAGAGCCACACTTTTAACATGTTTGTCACAGTTTTCTTCTCTATAAATTGGGATAATACTTACCTGGATAGTAGTATTGCTAATGCAGAACGTTGTCCGCTATCTCTTGTGCATTTTATTTTTTATAAAAAGGTTGTGACTTTTGTAATAAGATGTAATAAGGTGTTTTGTAATAATGATAAAAATGACTGTCTTTTAACTGTGATACCAAACAGGCTTTATTTAGAGATTTCAGAGTGCGAGCGCCCTTTATTGCCTATGATACAATTATGTATAATATTTTTACACAAGGACTCTGTTTCCACAGCCAGAGCTCTTGCTACAGAAGGAACTGTAGTAGGACACCGCATTTGGAAGCTTTTTGACTAATCACAGTATTCTAGAAAACTCTTCTCTCTCCAGATTATGTTGGTCTTTCTCCTGCATGACTGAGACAGATTGTTCTTCAGAGACTATGCTAAGTGCTGAAAGCCTTATTTCCTCCTCTCTCATTTTTGAGACTATATAAGTCTAGAAACAATCTGATTATTGCTTTCTTATGCTTAGGCAAACAATTTTAAAATAAAACACGTATTAACCTAAATGAAAATCCTACATTCCCCCCCCCCACAGTCTTTATTGTATATTTTGAAATTAATAGATGATGAAGACCACTGATCTAAAATGCTATTAAATATTTTTGGTTAAGAATGCTGGACATTTTTATTGTGTACTGTTACATAATTTGTACAATTTAAAAAGCATATACATGTTGAGCACTGTCTATAGCAGCTTCTACAGATCATTACACACTTAACACTTTGGTTTAGAAATGCGTATTTTATGTAGCCATTTGGAATGTGGTATAATTTTATTGCTTCTCATTTCAGGGAGGCTTATGGTGTTTTGGAGGAAATGGACTTCCATATTGTGAGACGTTGAGTAAAATTCCTTCTGAGACAGTAGAACTCTTCTGCTTGCAAGCATTAGTGCAACATTCTAAGGTAATCTGTCTTTTAAACTGTAATTAAAAAGCTGCATTTTTAAACATTCCTTTCTAATGCGCTCTCATACATTGGGAAGGAGTTACCATTTCCTTGTCTCCTACCCCACACCCTTTTTGTAAGAATATTGAGACAGCTGATACTCATGTGAATGGGAGGACAGCAATAATAAACTCATTTTTCTGGTGGAAGTGTCCATAGGATCTATTGTTAAGTATTGTAGGTATTGTTTCTAATTAGCCGATGTAAGTTGCCCTGTAATGTATCTGCTTGTGTCTTCTAAGAAGTTGCCCAAGGCAGCTCTGTCAGAGGCAAGTGGGAGAGAGCGACTGAAGTCAGGGTGGCTTTACCAAGTTATTCTGTGCAGGGCCACCTCCCACTAGCACAGCCAAATGGTGAGAGAGGGATTTCATGAGAAGATGCCTAGTGCTTCTGCTCTGCAGCTTCTCAGTAAGCAAGATACTAATGACACGAAATTCTCAGTGCAAAGTGTGTGTGGATTTGTGTGAGTTCGTGTACATCAGCCCAGGAAGCTTACAAGTGGTCTCCTGTTACGGCTCTTAATCTAACTCTATGGCTAGGTTGCCAGAAAGCAAAGTAGCATCTTGAATTCACTCTAATCAGAAGTCAAGACAGATTATAAACTTTCGGCTATCCATAAAAGTCCTTCTCTAAGGATCTCTGCCTTTGGGCAGAGCACTGAACAGCACACAGCTAATACAGTGCATCTTCCCAGGACTAGTCCGTTCTTTGCAGACACAGATGAGAAATACGAAAGACTTTGTGTAGCAGTGATACGTTGTGATTCCTATTGCTGCACTCTTCTGTGTGCAAGTATTGCTCAGAAGCCTTGAATATTGAGAAATAGCACTGAGAACACCAATTATTATTGGTAATAGGGATGGATAAAGTTCAGTTTGTCAGTACTCCTTTCTCATCCTCCCTATGCATAGAAATTCTAACTTAGCCTAGAGTTTGTTATATTCAGGATTTTCCATTTAAACAAGTTGTGACTGTACTTACACAGAATGTGTGTCTGTCTATGTTGAAAGCCAAAAACTTGAGGACATCAGCAATTCCATATCTACAGTACATCCTTAAGCAGTGTAGATGAAATGTTCAAGTCACAAGCATTTGCCCAAAATCAGTGGTTGATGCTACAGCTGGACCATATTCTGCTTGGACTAGATTGTGTTTTTGCCTTTAAGATCAATAATGATTGCAGTACTATTTGGAAAGTAGAAATACCCTTGTGTTTCAAAGAAAATGATTTTAACAGTTGAATTTTAGGTGGTGGACAGGAAGACAAGTAGCTCCATGCTTTCACAAATACAGACAATTGTCCTGTTCGGATTCTTGAACTTTACTTGAAATTTCATCATGCCAAGTGGAGAACAATCTTACCTCCCACAGACATGGATGAGAGAGAAGTGAAGATACTCAGCATCTTTTAGGTTGTCAATCCATAGGAACCATGCATTTAATATATTAAAATATTTACTCCCTTTCCGATTGTATAGCATAACAAATTCTAGATGAAGTAAGAATTTCTATGTAGTAGATGCTTTGTATTGTATCAGCTCCTTAAAGTTCCCTACTCTGTGTATTAACAGCATCTCAAAAAACCTTCTGCAGAACATCAACTTACATTGTATTTGCTGTATAATGCCAGGTGTCTTCTCACTGTGATAAAATTGAAGCAAAAGGAGGCTTGCAGCTACTACAGAGGATATACCAGCTACGTAAAGATTCTGCAAAAATACAAAGGAACATAATTCGCATTATCGGAAATATGGCTTTGGATGAACGTCTTCATTCATCCATAGTACGTGCAGGTAAAAGGAAAGCAAGTGAAAGTAGTCTGAGTGCCAGATTTCTATTCAAAAATTTTCAGTGGATTTGGTACTTTTGTAGAATGTATAGAGGTAGAGGTGTATCTTTTTTTTAAGCGCAAAAAATATAGACAGTTTAGACAGTGCTGGCTAAAAACTGTTCTGTCTAGCCAATATATGTCAATGCCTCACAGGCAGCGTAAGTTTTTAATGGATGGTGAGAATTTGGCCATGATTAATGTCCGGTTCAGATTACTGGAAAAGATTTTTTTGAGTTTCTTTTTCTCATAGATGGGCTTCCTTGTAAATTAGATTTTTTCTTTCTGGCTGTGTCTTAGTCTCATAAAGGAACAGAGCAGCTTGCAGTCCTTTCAAAATAAACTGAAACATACCCTCCTATCCTCCCTTGTTTCATATTAAGCTAGGAACTTTTGTTAAGCCTTCCTCTGATGCACCTTTTTTCATATCCCTTAAAGACCACTGTTAAGTTCTTCCTTCTAGTTCTAGTGACAAGCAAATAATTCCCAGTGTTTTATTAGGAAATGAATAAAGGCGAAAATAGGAAATAGCAGTGTGCTATTCTATACCTCCATGGTGGTGTTTGCCTCTTAAATACTGTGTGCATTTTTAATCTTCCCATCTCACAAAGGAGAAATAGCAAAGGTACAGAGAAAGACCGTGAGGGTGATTAAAGGCTTGAAATAGCTCTGGTGCAAACAAACTAGACTAAGACTTTTCCTGGAAAAAGCAGCTAAAGGAAAATATGATGGAGATCTATAAAATCATCACTGGCCTGGAGAAGGGGAGGAAACTATGTGCTGTTTCTCATAATACAAGATCAAAGGTTCTTGTACCTTAAATTACCAAGAGGCAGAACAAAAAATATATATATATTTTATACAATGCATAACTAAAGTAAAACTTGTTACAGAATATTGTGAATGTTGAAGTCTTAAAAGAGTTCAAAAAGTGATTAGACATATTCAGAGAAAGAAAAATCTATAAAGCTGTATACACGGATGCCATTTCTTTCTCAGAAAATTCCAGATCGATTGCAGGAAGCTGAGAGGGTGAAGGAGGGAACAGCACTACATTCTTGCCCTATGTTCTTTTATTGTTCCCCAGCTTTCCTTACTGCCCACTTTTGGAGAAAGAGTGCTAGACAGCAGAGGCCTTTGGTCTGAGTTCTAAGACTGTTCTTTCATTCTTACGACTGCTAAAACCACACATATGGAGGAAAAGATCAAAAAAGAAGAGTCAGCAGCTCTTTGGGGCAAAGCTGATCAAGAGTTGATGAGCAGCTGGATGCTGCTGATCAAGAGGTGATGAGAACAATTCCCTTCTGTTACTGGAAGATGTGCACAAGAAGGAACCTCTGAGGGTCTTTTGCAAAATCTGCTGGCACAGGAAGAGAAAGAAAGAGGACACCATGTAGTGGCTGTGATGTGGTGTCTGGAGGCAGAGGGATTCTCAACACATTGTTTTTGGTCCTTCATCTTGATTCATTTGAGAGAGAAAAAAAAACATAGATCCTGCTAGTTTTAATCATGCTAGTTTGGCAGTCTTTCATTGTATTTGGAGAACTGAAAATAAATTTTTAATAGTATTCTTCTTAAGAAGTTAGACATTGGTTAACATATATTCTACTTAGAAATGTAATTTGAATTAATTATTCTTAAAAAATGTTACTTGTGCCGGTTATCAATGGTACTTACATTTAAACAAAAACCACCTCAATCCATTCTTTTTATAACTCTGCAGTGAGCTATTCTGAATTAGCAACTTACTCGTTATACCAGTAGCAAAGTACTGTGAAATCACACCTCTTGTGATGAGGACTTTACTACTAAAGCTAGTAGAAAGGAAAAGTTTGGCTGGACAGAAGAACACCTATTTTCAAATTCCAATAAAACTGAAAAAGATTTTGGAACAGTGCTCACAAATTATGTTTCTTCTCTTTTTCAAATCAGCCTCAATTTGAAAATCTCTCTTCAGTCATTCCAGGTTCTATTTGATTTTAACATACTTGTGATTTATAGACCACTGTAGCTAGCAGCAAGAAGGATTATGCAGAATTTTAAAGAAATAACACACATAATAATAACTTCCTGATAGGACTTTTTAATCTTTTCTGCTTGGAGTTTGCTTATTTTTCTATTCCGTTTAAGTACACGTTTTTTTTTTTTGGCTTGTGTGAACCAAAATACTAGTGATTTGAAAAATCTTGAGCAGTTTAGGATGTTCAGATTCCGGTTGTTGGGGGGAGATGGAGACATCTGGTACAGAACATGCATAATATATAAGCAATGTGTAGATCTGCTTTAAAATATTGGAAGTTCAAAACTGTATCATGGACACACTCCGGATATTCTGGTGTTCATTCTTAAACCTTTCTTTGTGAATATGTTCACTCATGATATGCTCTGGGAAAGGAATTCTCAAACATTTTTAATGTATTTTCTGCTCCTTTCCTCTCCTTAGTTGAACGGTTTCTGCAGAAGGTTTTAGGCAAGATATTATAAAGTGTCTGTTTTTTCTTGAGGTAGCTATGACTTAAAATTGAAGAGTGTTTTAAAGAGGCTTCCATTATTTGTTCTGTTATATTTCTTAAGTATAAACAGCATATTATTTTTAGAATAATGAGGACATTTTAATTTCTTAAAGTTTTTCACGTGCTAGATTTTAAAATTAGAAATGGTTGTATTCCTACAACAAGCATCAATTTTCCCACCTGCCGTTACTCCTGCTTTCTAACTTTTGTATGCCTTTCCTGTGCTAGAAGCCTCATTTCCTCTCCTGCGTACTGGCGTGAGGACGTTGCTCTTCTCTGTCTTTCTAAAGACTTACCTGCAGAAACAGACTGGACATCTGTTCCCTCTCTGACTACTACAGTGACCTATGGATACACTTTCTCTTCCTTCTGAAAAGGGGTCCTCCTTCAGATCATAAGCTGAATAATAGCAAAATACATTGCCTCCTTACTATTCTGGATTTTCACTTTCAATTTTGGAGATTCCTCTCATCTACCATTGGTTTTCCTTGGGTAAAGAGAAGTGGATCTGTTTTGATGTCACTATTTTATGTTCTAACATTTATTTTCACAAGCATCACTTTGAAGGATGGTGTTTCTGAATTCTCTTGTTTGGATGATATTCCTAAGTACTTAATTAGCCACTTTATTTTTGCAATGTAGGTTGGGTTTCTGTACTTGCTGAAGTAATGAAATCTCCGCATGTTATTCAGTCTTCTCATGCATCCAGAGCTTTGGCTAACCTGGACAGGGACACAGTGCAAGAAAAGTATCCAGATGGTGTTTATGTTTTGCATCCACAGTATCGTAGCAGGTAAAGCAGAAGGATCACACTGTACTTTTTGCTACTGGCTATACTGTTCACGTAAAAAAAACAAAAAAACCAAAAGGCTGGGTGCTGCTGTACTCATGTCACCTGCTTTTCCTATTCTTTGACGGGTTGAAGGGATGGGGTTTAGATTCCCACGTATGAGAACAACAGAAATGCTCAGAGCAGTCCGTAGCCATGAAAGGGGTATTACTGTATTGTATGGAAAAATCCAAATACAAACTGAAATGAATTATTGCTTTGTATACATTGCAACCATGTAGCCTTTGCACTGGCTCTCATAGGATGTGGTGCCTTGTAATCATTCTGTTGGGAGCAGCACATGTTGGCCTAAGCTGCAGTTAATTTATGGTTAAGAAATCCCATAAAACCCTGTCATCTTCTTTTGATTGTGATTATATATCTGGGAAGGAAGCAGTTTCCAGTGTGATATGTTATTTAGTAGCAGGTATATTCCCTGGCTCACTGATGTTAGTCAGGTTACAGCAAAAGCTTAATTTGAGGATATAGCTGGTTATATCAGTCTGTATTAATAGCAGATGGAGAGAGTGGTATTTTTCATTATAGAATACAACGTATGAGGTTGGTACTTCCAGTACTTGCCGTACAAACTCTTCCAAAACAGGGTTTCACCTAAAGTTGGTTGTGCTGCATTTTAAACAGCACTGTACCTGCATACTTCCTGTTTTCAGCTTCTCTTGCAAAATCTTGACAAACCTTCTTATTGAAAACATGCAGGTTTCTCTCTCTGACCCATCTAGTTTCACTTCTTCTGCAAAGTGGTAAAATTTTCTCACTGAATTATCTTTGAAATATATTCAGTAATTATTCCTACAATAATTCCTGTTATCATCTGGTTAATGCCAGCATCTCTTACCTTGTGTTAATACAGTAACTGGACCACCTTCTGTAGAGGTGGATTTCTTACAAAATCAGCCAAATATTAACTTGAATGATTAAAAAGAAATGTTATCACTGGAAGGGTCAGCTTCAGTGACAGGATATAGGATCCTTTCCCATTATTTGTGGGGTCTTTCTTCAATGTTTCTTACATGTTAGTAGTGTTGTTGGGAACTTCTGGACAAATCAATATGCTCTTCAATGTTTTGGGATAGTGAATGTCTCATGAAAATACCAGTCTTCCTTCCTTTGAATGTAGCGGGTGTGGGATGGTTGGTGTAGTTCCCAAGCCATTTTATAAGTTAAAAATGTATCTTTTTCACAAACCCTATTACTGTTATCCTCTTTGATCTCCATGTTTCAAATCGCAGCAGAGTTACTGCCAAAAAGTCAGGGTGCATATGTGGTTACCCTACCAGTAGTACTTAGACCCACATGTCCTTTGCCTCTCTCTCTGCTGGATGGATCCCTGGTTCTCATCTTGATACAGGTATCCTCTTTGCAATATCTTGTCCTTCATAAGATAAGGAATCACAAATAGTGTTAAAACTAGCATTTTGGCATTCCTTAGGGTGAAAGTTCTGTTTAAACTGTAATTTGCTAATAGAATATGTACCATCCATCTCTTAAAAACTCTTTTCTGTATCAGTCAGCCCATCAAAGCAGACATCCTTTTTGTTCATGGTCTTTTGGGAGCAGCATTTAAAACCTGGCGACAACAAGATATAGGCCAGCCTGTGGCTCAAAAGGCTTCAGAAAGGGAAGAGGACTATAGCCAGTGCTGGCCAAAGGTAAGAAGGCAATAACATTTTCATACAAGACTACTGCTTTCTCATTAAAGAGAGCTGTCCAGAGGTTCTAGAATTAACCTGTTTGGAAGTTGCCTATCTGGAATCTAAATACCTTTTAATCTGATTATACTAGTAGCACTTTCTGAGTTTCTGGTACACTTTTGTTAGCAAGTTGAAATTTTGAGCAGGCTGTTCTTGCAAAGTAACATCCCTGCTAAATTTAATGCTCTCACACCATTCCTCTTCTAGTAAAAGAGGAGGTAGTGTCTGCTTTCCTCTTAAACTTTTTCATGGAATGCGATAGCTTAGAAAAAAATAGATAAAACTACATTTTATAAAAGTTAAGTATCTTTTCATGCATAGGTGTCTGAGTACCTGAGTTTTTGCATATTTCTGCACAAATATTACTGGTAAATAAGTAATGTCTGCTTTAATCAAGTTATATTTGTATAACCAACGAAGTACCTCTGTAGAATTATATAATATATGTAAAAATACTGGTAGGTCCCCATTGGTAATCTTAGTAATTCTCATATCAGCCAGGAGAGGGAGCCGGGAATGCGTGAGTGATTAATCTGTCTCCAGCTTTTGCCTACTTTGTGGCTGGGGAAGAGGCTAAAGAGTTTGCTGGCACATAATACAAGAATAATAGTCTAGGTGTAAGATGTATTTGGGGATTAACTAAAGAGCGGATATCTTCCTTAACATTGTTCCCATAATAACAGCTTTGCTTCATTGGTGGTAAAGTGCTTGCAAGAATTTAAGTACTTCAATTATAAGCTGAAAAGGTAGATTCTCTAATTGCCAGTCTAATGTATTTAAAATCAGGTTTTAAGTCATTACCAGTAATAATTGTTCTTAAAATCAGAATTTAGCAGTTTATTTCTCTATAACTTTGTCGGAAGTATAATATGCTAACGGTATTGGAAAAGATTTTTGAGGGGGATCATTTTCAAGAAAACACCTGCTTTAAGGACACACTGGGAACACGCTTGTGGAAGAGGCATCATTTCTTATATAGCTCATTTGAACAGTCTGTGAAATGTAAGATAATTTTTCCAAAAAAATCAGTATCAAGCTTAACAGTAGATTACTGTTGAGTATGATGTCTGAGAACAAATGATTATGGATCAAATTCACTTATGCTTTTTTTTTTTTAAATTAATTTAGACATGGTTGGCGTCAGACTGTCCTGCCCTTAGAATTATATCTGTGGAGTATGACACCCATCTGAGTGACTGGAAAGCAAAATGTCCTGTTGAGGCTCATAGGTAACAAATGAAATGCAGTCTGGGGGGGCAGAAAGAAGGGGATATGTAAAGCTAATCCTTGGGGTCACCTGGGGTGAAATAGTCAACTTACTTTTCTTGCTGCATATGGAAATGAAGCTTAGAAAAACCTTGGGTACAACTGTGGTATGCTTGAGGAACCAATAGTGGTAAAGTAAATTAGACTTTTGCACAGTGGTTACCCCAATATTCTGTTTCCGTTGATCGTTTAATTCCACAAATTGTTATGTTATCCAGTTGTCTTCTATGTTTTCTTCTTGTTACGTTGCAAGGAGTAATGATGTCGAGCTTTCAGGCTTAGACTGGGAACTGGCATCAGTTTTGTGTTTGGTTCTACCACAGATTCGTTTTTGATCTTTAACATGTAGCTCATCCTTTCTGGACCTCAGTCTCTTCGTTTATAAAATGAAAACTATTATGATTTTATACTATTCCCATACAAAGTATTTAGAGATTATTATTTAGAAAGTATAACAGAAGGGAAAAAATATCTGTTATTTTTGAATGTATTGGTTGATCCTGTACTTAGTTATTCATTTCCTGTGCATTGCTGCACAATTTGAGCGCTGTTTAGCAAAGCACGTTTGTCAGATTTTAGGTATATTCTTGTTTCAGGGTGCAGAGTTCATTAGGCATTGATGACACTTCCCAAAATAAAAAGATAGTTTTTTAATGATATGTAAATGAAGTTATTCAAAAACGCATAAAGAGATGTGCAGAACTAATGCTAAAGGAAGTGACTGGTGAGTGAAATTAAAAGATCATTTTCTAGCAAGACTGACAAACTGAATTTAGCTCAGTTACTATTGTCCTTGTGAACCCAACCTTACAAAAGTTTTTGAGATCTTCAATTTTCAATGTACTAACAGTAAGTAAGCATGGTCAGCAGGTACATGTACCTAATTCCCTTTCATAAACACCCAGCACTCAAAATTCATTCTGTTTTAACACTGTCATTTAACCTGTCATGATTCATCTTGCTTGTGTTTATTCTTTTACAGAAAGTCTATTGCTTATAGGAGCAACGAGCTTCTTGACAAGCTCAGAGCTGCTGGCATTGGAGATAGACCTCTAGTATGGGTCTCGCATAGCATGGGTGGTAAGAAAATTGCCTGTTTGATATAATGTATTTATCTGCTGTTGTATTTCAGAGTAAACTGTTAATCAAACTCAGTCTGACATGCAGTTATTCAGCATAATTTATCTCCAAAATTTACAGAGATCTAAAAATGCAAAATTTATTTCTACTTTTTTAATACATTCTATTCAATAGTGCATATCTTTTGAAAGGATTTTTTTGCTGATTTTTATTTTTGTTTGTACTGTGTTGATTAAAAATGCAAAATCAAGGAGTTGAAATTTGTATAATTGGGAATCAAGGGGCTAAACTTTCTTCCTGATCAGACATATAGTAAGTGTCATTAGAAGTACTTAAGGCAAGCAGAATAAGTTTGGAGACTTGCATTTGCACCATTCATTGACATTTTATTTTAATGGCTTCTCAGGTTTTTTTTTTTTAACTTAATCTTACATATTTGACAAACTAAAGACTAATCTACCAAAGCAAGAATATGGTTTAGTTGCTTAATGAATAATACAGCATGATGATTATTTTCACAGTCGTTTAAGTCCCTGCATTAATTCAGTTTCTGCTGCCAGGTCTTCTCGTCAAAAAGATGCTTGTGGATGCTTCCAAGAATCCAGAAATGGATAAAATTGTAAACAACACCAGAGGAATCATATTTTATAGCGTACCTCACCATGGTTCCCAGCTGGCTGAATATTCTATAAATGCCAGATATCTTCTCTTTCCATCTGCGGAGGTTAAAGAACTCAGCAAGGGTATGCTTACTTTGTTACCATTTAACAGCAGGAATCTATTTTTTTTTTTTTTAATCATGCTCTCAGATAATGCTTGATAAAAACAACAACCCTCCTTTTTATGTTTAGGGTTGTGTGTTGAATTGACAGAATAAATGTTGTATTTGACTGCAGAGGGAGAAAAAGGAGTAAGACCGAGTTTATAGAAGAGTAGTTTGGGCCGTTTAGCAGTGTAATAACTCAACCTGTGCTGAAATTCACAAACTGTATCTTGTAATTAAATTCCATGCTATACAGAAAGTAATGCTGAAGTGTTGCTTATGATTACCTGAAGAAAGGGGCTACAAACAAAATATTACTCCTCTTGCTGGGGTTTTTAATTATTCCAAAACATTTCTTTGGGAATGCAATCTTTCAGACAAATTCTATAATCTATGTTTCAAGATAACACTGCAAAAATTATGTTACTCTTTCTCAGATTCTCCAGCCCTTAAAGAGCTGAACGATGACTTTCTGTCTTTTGCCAAAGAAAAGAAATTTCCAGTGCTGAGTTTTGCAGAAACCTTACCAACACACATAGGCAGCATGATAAAACTGCACGTCGTACCTCTGGAATCAGCAAGTATGTCAAATAGCCATTCATTTTTATTTAATTTTGCAAATATTCATGTAGGCATTGATGGAGGGGGGAGCGTTATAAATACTATAGTAGAAAGACCCAAAAATACATCTTTTTCTTCTTTTGTTTAAACTTTTGACTGAGTTTGAACTACAGTCATCCTGCTGAGATCAGTGAGCTGCGTGTATATCTTAGTACAGCAGTTGTTTGTTTTGATTTTTCCAAATGCCAATATTATTTGCTTGTTGAAAAGAACAGGGTAGACCCAGATCTAATGTTGTGTTGTTGCAGTCCTTTCATTTGTAATTATGAGTAACTGTCCTCCATCTGTGTATAGGTATGCTGAACAGTGTTTCAGAAGCTCCCACAAATGCCAGCTATTTCCTCCTTTTAAAAAGAAAGAAAATTAGTAAGCTCCTTAGTAAAAATAATGGATCACAAAACTATTTTTCAGTGTTAAGAATCCTTTATCTTTCATATCTCAGATAGTCAAGAAACTTAAATTCAAGCCATACATTTTAAAATAGAGTTCACCTCCTGAAAAGTTCTCTTGGTCTTTTCACCTTTTGTAGGGGAAGAGAAAAACAGGCAGTTCTTTCTCTTGCTTTGTTTACAGGTGTTCAGCTTAGATTTTTTTTAAAGTCTGATATTCTCAGGTTTTACCTGAGCAAGACCCTCTTCTGCACTGCTCAAGGTACCTGTAAGGCCTCAAACAGAAACCATTGCTTCATTGGGCGTTAGATCAGGCTTTCTGTCAGTTAAACCTGCTGGGTTACATGCAAGGTTGGCTGCTCTGAAGAAGGCTGGCTATGCATTCCTGTTTTCCTTGAGTGAATATTTAGTAGTATTTTTCAGTCTCTCTTCTCAAGAAGCAGATTTTTGTCAAAATGTGGCTGATGCAATTTTATTGGTGAGGACTGAAAAATTGGGTACTAATTTTCTCTGAGTTAGCAACACACACACACACACACACACACACAAATGGATAACAAAGTGCACAGATAAGCATCATGCACTTAAAATTTTATAGCATAGTTCTCCTCTTCTCTTCTAGAGATGATATGCAATGCAGCATGTGAGTGCTCTCAATATGGTTCACTACGGTTCAGTGATACCCCACCCATTTTGCTCAAATGTCAGGCTGCCAAGCAGTGCACTCCCTCTTTCTTACACGCTTGCTTGCACACATGCAAGCCTTCATCCTGCTCTAGTGTTGTTTTATGTGGCTAAAGATACAAAGTTCCAAGCAAAAGGTGTGATTTTTCAGGAGGCTGAGTTGAATGCATAATAACCAGAATGTGACAGTCACAGCAGAACCTAAACTGGAACGTGCAGTAGCAGTAATAGCTGTCAGGAAAACGTAAATGCTGTGATGTGTCCTAAAATCCATAGCTGAAAATAGAACACCTGTATTCTGCAAATACACAATGGATTTTTTTTCATTTACCAGGAAAGGTGTTTAGTGATTTGTTGCATATTTAAGGTCCACACTAGTCCTCTTTTTAATCACGTCAAAGTATTTTATAAGGGATATGAACAATTAATAGTGTTGTAAAAACCCTACATTCATTTAGACTTTTTCAGAATGCAGATACTTTAGATTAAACCATGTCCCTGTTCAAGTCAATGCTTAAACTTCAGTACAGTCAGGACTTTGCTCTCAGTCAGGTGCCCATAAATGAAGTTCTGATTATTCAAAGGAATCTGTATGGAGAAATGTACATTTGTGAATTCCCAATTCACAAATTCACAGTAAACTCTAGGCCTAATGGTTTACCAGGGTGAGTTCTGCAACAATATGTAGTTCTGCGTATTAGCAGAGCATATTGATAACAGCTTAGCACATTAAAAAAATTACCTGATGTAAGACAAAATAGCTGAACAGAAGACAGAAAATGAATGAGAAATTGCTAATGCTAGACGTGCATCTCAGTCTAGATTATCTACTGAACTTTGGTAGTATTTTCTTCTTCTTTCCTTTTCCCAGATTTGGGTATTGGAGACCTTATTCCAGTGGATGTTAATCATCTAAATATTTGTAAGCCAAAGACGAAGGATGCTTTCCTGTACCAACATACGTTGAAGTTCATTCAGGAGGTTTTAGTCAGAGAACTTGGCAATTGAGTTTTTACAACACCACTGCTTATTTCATCCATGTGATGTAACACAGAAAAGTTCTTCCCCAACACTTGTTAAGAGGTCTGCAGAACTGCAAAGATGTTATGTGAACAGTATCTGCTGCTAAGATAATTTTCAGTACACCTCCAACTCGGAGAACTCCACATCTTATTTCTGAAATGCATTCAAAATAAGTACAGACTGAAACACAGTACTATAACTTTGTAAAAAGAGAAATAACGTTGGCTTCGAGTGACCATGATTTATTGACAAAGTGTGCATAATTTCTCCAGCAATTTGGCAGGGAAGGGATGGGGATTCAATGGAACAGAAGCGTCACTTGGTAGTCTACAACTATCCATTTGGAGCAGCACCACTAGGCTATGGAGGGTGCCCAGTGCACCTCCTTTTTAGCTAAGAGATGTTTCTTTGAAGGTAGTTGTTTTCATTAAGGTGAATCTACATCTGGGATTAAAGTCTTACAGAGAGGATTAGAAACAACTAACTGAGATGATTATCTGTTGTGTCAAAGGGGGAAAGAAGCATGTGGCCATCCTAAAGCATTGGTTTCTGCCCATGCTAGGGAGTCTGACAGAAGCCTGGGGGAATTTGTCCAAGTGACTGAAAATAGGATTTGGATCGGTGGCCTAGATATGGGAGTTTTTGTAATTTGCCCTTTTGTTGAACAGATCCGGGCAGACTTGTTAGCAAATGCAACATGTTTTCTGCGTGAGGAGGTAGCAGCTTTGCTGAGTAGGATGTCTTGTGTAAACAACTGTAGTTGTTTTAACCTGTTTGTATATATTAAAAAAAAAAAAAAGGAAAAAAACCCCTTTCACGTTCTTGTAGATTTCTGTTTTAATGCTACCAACTTTTGAGATTGCTTTCTTTGAGACAGTTTGAGTCTGGTCAGACTTGGTGCAGTTCTGCGCACTGTCACATGGAAGATACAGAACAGAGGCCTTGCTGTTAATGTTCAGCTTCACTCTTGGGACATACTGAGAAGATGGTACACTTCATTCTCCGGCTCATGGTACTCATTTAGAAGCTCTTTAGCTGATTTAAAGAATAGCATTGAAAATGCCCAAATGGAATAAGACATCTGCAGGTCCTGACAAGATGATGCTTAGAGTGTGAAGCTCAGGGAGAAAATAAGCAAAGCAGGAGAAAATGCAGGTTTCACAAGGTCCCATGAGAAATGCAGAAGATCCCAGGCATTTTGGTTTCTTGAGGCCTAAGTGTACTTATTCATGTAGTAAAGAGGAAAAACAGCACTTTTGTCTTACGTAAGTTTTATCATTATGTCTCTTTTTGCTAGAGGTCATAAGGACACCTTAATAATATTGATGAGAAATAAGTATTCTTCAGAAAAAAAATGGCAGTTTTCAGCCGTTTTTTTAAAGTCTTAAATAATTTGCAACAGTTCAGGGCAGCCTAGTTACAGTCTAATTGTGGTCTCTTTCTTTCCACCTCCAGCTCTCTCTGAAGACAAAAATAGGCTATGGTTAGGCTGTACTCCCCTAGCTGACCATTTCTCAAATAAGGCTTTTATTGATGACAGGAAAGTCAGTAGAGAAGGCTTAAGAGGTCTCTTACCGTCGCTTATGTGAGTTGGATCTCGTATTACTGGCCTCAAAATTATGGCTGTAAAAGCCACCAGACAAGTAGAATGCACCTTGCGGTTCTGTGTGGGCTCAGTGCAGACGTCAGTGTTGGCTGCAGTCCTGCTGGCTCCTGAGGCTGCCTCAACTGTTCCCACCTTAGAGCACTCCAGTCCAGGAGGACACTAAGTCTGAAGAAGCACTTTTGGAAGTTCAGCTTCAACGTGCTGGACTTGCATGGTAAAATTCACAACCCACAGCAGTACAGAGAATGTACAGCACTACACATCAGAGAGCATTTTTTTTTCTTCTATAACCAAGATATAGGTAAGAATATTGGATGCCACTATTCCAGATAGAAAATGTAACAGAACCTTTAAAGGAGTTTATCCTGTTTACACTGTGCTTAAACTTCAGAGTGTAAATATTTTAGAATACTTTGTATTCACGAAGAAGAGGGTATGTGGAATTCAGTTTGGATAGACAAGACTTCCAGTAATGGAATGTAGTGTGACAAAGCCCATATTGACTTTAATAGACTACTTTGGCTTAAAAGGATTCAGATCAATGATATGACACTGTAATCTTATTCAGTAAATGCTTCTATGTTTTGTTGCTATAACTGGAACTCTTGAGGCAACTTTCTCCTTTTTGTAACTGTATGTTTACATGTGTAGCTTTTAAAACTAATATTTTGAGTTGTATGCATTTTTTTTGTTTAGAAGATAGTGCATTTTTAAAAATGTATTAGATATGGTACAAAATGCAGTAAAGGTGAATGATCTGCTAAATGAATGTACTTGATCATGTTCTCTTTCATTAAAGACTTGTGGGATTTTTAGTGATTGTCTTATGCTGGAAAAAAGCAATGTTTAACCTTCACCTAAGGTAAGAATAACAAGCAGTGTAAGCACCAGAAGCACCGTACTGGGGGCACAGCTGGTCATCAGTGTTTTGCCAAATTGAACAATCAGCAGTTGTGCTTTTAGGTTTTGTTTTTCCTAAAAGTGTCTCCTACACCATGTACAGACGTGGGTTCTAGGGCCAAAGGGCGTGTCGTGTGCTATAACGTCTGCTTCCCATTAGAAACTTAAGCTCTTGTGCTGCCCTGGTGTCCCATTAATCCAGAATAGAGCCTTTATGTGAAATTGCTGGGACTCAAACTATGTCCTTAATCCACTAATCCCATCTAGCTGTGAACCCAGCCGCAGATGGGGCTAGTAGGTGTGTTGTACTTGGGGTGAATTATCTGAGAAGATGGTATTTCATCTGCATTGTGGCATCCAAGAGTAACACAGCAAGGCACAGAGGGAGCACTAATAGGAATTTGTCAGTCTATCTTCCCTGTGGTTGTCTAGCACTCTTGTGCAACTTTATTGGTATTTCTGGTAGCTATCATCATCAAACTTTTGATGGTTGTGATTACAGTAGTGCAGACAGGCTTTGTGATTTGTGCTTCAGTGTAGGCACTGTAGGTAACTAGACCACAGAAATTTTCATTCTGGTGAAAATGTTGGTATTTTTCTTTTCAAACTTTTGATTTTGGACAAAAAGGTAAAAGCCAAATTTGGGGCAAAACAGAAATTCTGAAATATATTGGCTTTCATTCTCTTTTTTTTTCAGTGATCACCCACCTAGAAAAACTGATCAGTCTATAGGGAGGAACTGATGGCAACTGGCAAGCTGCAATTTGATTTTCCTGAAGGGAAGCTGTGAAAGGTGGGGGGGGGGGTTCATTAAAAATATGCTAAAGCAAAATTCTGTTCCCACCTCATCTTATTAGTGTACTATTGGATAGTAAAACACTGCTTGCTGCACAGTATCCATCTAAATAGTCAAGACAGACCAACAGTGTAACAAGCTCAAGTATGTCTCTGCAGGTTGCAGTCAGAGCAGTGATTGCAGTCCATTGCATATCCTGATAGTTGCTGAAAATGTCACAAGTAACATCGATGTGAGGTTTAGTCAGGTTTTTTTTCTTTTGTTCTCCATCTCCTGCTTCCCTTTACTTTCCTAAACTTTCTGTGCATGACTGTGCTGTTGTTGGAGGGTTTTTATTCTCCATATCGTTTATAAAAATCATCTTATTGTACTGCCTACATAGAAGGAGTTATTTCCCAGAAATCGCTAGCTCTATGGAAGTAGCACTTCCATAGTGTGATGTGAGCAGGAGGCCCTCAAGATTGACAGTCATCACTGAGAAAGTGATGGTACCTCAGTGAGACTGTGCACAAGAGCTGTAGGGAGGTCAAGGCCACACTGTGGGTTCCCCAATTTTGGACATCACCTGAATGACGGTTCTGGTTACTTAGTCTCTCTCCGCATTGTGGTGGGGGCCTGGCTTAGCTAAGCACAGCCAGACCTGCTCTGCACTTGGGAAACCATTACAAAAACTCAGAGACTGCAAGAAGTGGTGATTTGTTCCTTCTCGCTCAGGATTAAGCCAGGTCACAGCGCATGACTTTGAAAAACACTAGTTGGGGTATTAGACCCCAATTTGAAGGATAGTAAACTGAGACAGCAGATTCCTCATTCTTTGCTGTAGCCTTTTCAGCTGGACTGTCATCTGTTCCTTCCCCTTGATTTGTTGTGATTGAACAGTATGTGCTGTCACTGATTGTATAAACCAGCCAGCTGCAGGGATTCAAACTTTAATGGGTAGCTTGCCACTTACACAGACAGCACCAAAGGCCAGACACTTCTCTTATTCAAGTAGAGTAATAAGGCGACTTTTATTTGACTTGTATAAATCCACTTTAATTGGCTTTCCTGATAACAGTTTCATTAACATGTAAATTAGCTGTCCTAGAGCTGTTAATTATCTTTGCACAGAATGTTGGATATGGTCATGTAAGATACTCTCTTTTTCCTGCTCTTAATGCTTTATACTGAAACATGCCCATAAATAGCCACTATTTTTTATATATATATTTTATTATTTAAGAGGAGCAAGATGAGGCACTATGTCATCTCGTAGGGAAACAACCATCTTGTAGGGAAACAACTGTCTTGCTTCAGCATGATTCACCAGTCTTCCATCATGTTAAACTGCTACTCACATAACAAGCTTAGCACTGGGTTTTGTTGGTTTGGCCTTTGAGGGTTTTTGAGTGTTGTGTAGGTTTTTTTGTTTAAGAGTATCTGCAAAACAAGGGAGCAGAGGAGGATGGCAGGTACGCAGATAAAGGCGGCATCCTCTCTTACAGAATGTCTTGCTGCCAAAATTTGGTAACAACAATGACAGCGCTAGTTAATAATAGTAAGAAAGTGACTGAATTCCCACTTTCTAAGCAGCTGAGAACAAAACAATGAGGTTTTTCCTAGGGAAAAGCATGAACTTTGCACATTTAGCACTGCAGATAGATAGACTTAATCTTAGGCTTTTGAGAAGCAGGACTGCTGGCTTGCTAATAAATGACAGGACTTCATTGTGAAGGCCAAGTCTGCTTGAGCTGAGCAGCAATACTTCATGAGCACTCCATGGTAAGTAAGTGACCTATAATCTCCCCTTAAATGGTTGCCCTGTAAACGCTGATGGACTACTTGCTAAATATAAGAAGGGGAAAGCAAAGCAGGCACACAGGAATATTTGCCTGCAGTTTCTATAGCTGTAATGGGGGGGGGGGGGTGCTCTCCTCCTGCTATTATTTTGAGCCCTAAAGCATGCTCTTAACCCTTTTGTTTACAAGAACCTGCATAGAGCAGATTATTGCTGTTGCTTCTCCATTAGTCGGTGCATTGTTATTGCCTCCTCGGTGTGCTCCCTGGGCTGAGGCACAGCACACTTGAGCAACAGCTTTCTTTATGTAAGTGCACGCTTTGTAAATTTGTCTGTAGTTGTAGAGGTAGTTGCCTAAATTTCTAGCTCCATTTCTAGGCTTTCCAGCCCATGTTTAGTTATTGCGGTGTTCCTCAGTTCTATGTGGCCCTCTGCTGCAGCATGGCCTTAACACCTCTGCTGAGGTTAATGGGAAGCACAAAGCAGAGCCTTCCCTGGTACAAAATGAATAGCCTGCGTGGTTGATGATTAGCAGAAATGAATAGAAAGCATGGTTGCTCTACACACCCACTTCCCTCCGCCTGACCAGTTCTGTGCCCAAGTTGATCTTTACAGGGAGTGGGTAAACTCATTGTTAAGCTGTAGCAACCATGCCTTTCTGTAGGATGGGTCTGCTCCCCAGTCATGCTCTAGTGGCTTAGTTTCAAGATATATCAGCCTTCATCCCACTTGTGTAAAGGTAAGTTCCAAGACCAGCTCTTCCCTCATCTGCATTTAATACACGTGCACATAATACAGCATTTTCTTACCAAGAAGCAGAATGGGAACAGAGATACAACTAATGAATTATTAAAGTTCCTTTAGCATAATGCATTAATATGTTAATGTCCTCTATAATGAGCTGGCCTCAACTAATCACCACATTTCTACAGTATTTGCATACAGAAGCAGACTGCACGGTCTCTTCCAAAAGGGACTGTCATGGTCAACATGCTATGGGATTGGCGAGCATGATGTTTAGAGAAGGATGGCCCTGAACAAAACCAAGATGTTGTTGGGAAAGGTAGCAGAGAACCAACTAGAGATGCCTTTGATCTTGGTGCAAACCAGAATCATATTTTGAAACAATACCTCATCCTTTAGAGTAACTGTCTTTAAGATACGTTGCCATTAACAGCATAGCCCTTAGAAAGGGGTCTGTTGTAATATGGGGGTTCACTTGGCTGGTCTGGAGTAAAAACAGGTATTTCTTACAAAATGGGCAATACCCAATTCCTAGTGTTTCTGCTTTACATCCTCACAGTACACACCTTTTATGTTACTTTATAGACAGAGATGACAGTTTAACAACATACATAAGTAACAGGGATCTCCAGGCCTGCAGCTAAGTTAAAAGTTAAAAGACAACATGTTTATTTCCACAGTGGAAACTTACTGAGAGAATCTTACCACCATAATGATACTGCTGTAGTTATACTGGTATATATTCCCTTTATGGGTGTTTGTTCCAGAATGACTACAGCAGTCTAACTATGTAAGATAACGGTGCTTTATTTTAAATGACAGAAATTGGTTGATATGCAATTTTCACAGGAAAATGTTTTTCTTAAGGTTTTTTTTTTTTCATACATTACATGCTCTTACATGATTTGTACCTGAAATGAAACATTTTAAGATAGATTAATAAAAAGAAATAATTTAAAATAAAGAACTTTTCAAACAAGCTGTAGACAATGTTAGATTGTATATACTCAGTACACTTCCCTCCAGGGGCAGTACGTTTGTTTTTAAACATGAAAATGAAATGTAGTGTTACCTGATGATACATTTCCTGGAATACAGGTCCATGTGCAAAAAATTTATTTTAATTTGTGTCCTAATTATAATTTCTACAGGAACACTAAGGAGAGAAATTCTACAATTCTGAATTAGCATTTATGTTCATCAAGGTATTTCTGTTTTGTTCTAAGACAAGCAGTTTGTTGAACCCCTCTGACAGTGCACCATTGTCTTCATCATCACTAAATGTAACCCAGTGACTGAAATCTTTTGAGCTGAGGAGTTTTAGATCTTCCGGGGCGTGTGCTGGAGAAGTAGCTGATGGTGCCTGTATGGAAAGAGGGCAGGAAAAATCTGTGTCCAGGTCCAAAAGATTGGTGTTCTCTGCAAAGGAGCTGGTATCTGACAGCTGTGGGCACTGGTCCTCACGTAAAGGAGGGCCTTGAAGGTTAGCAATCAAGTCTGAGGCATTTGGAGCCAACTGCTTAGCTGAGTTATTCTCTGGGCTGGCAGAAGATGTAGGAGCTAAGAGAGTAGACTGTTGGGTGGGAATAGGAAGGACATCAGAGTCCTGAGTCTGGGGGCAGAGCCCAGGATTGTTGTTGCTGGAGTTGAACATTAACCCTCTGAAAAGTGGGTTGTCACTGCTCTGGAGAACTTGCAGATGAAGAGCTGCAGGAGCTGACTTCTTTCTTCGTGGTGGCACCTCTGGAGCAAAGGAAGTATTCTGGGGAGGCAGCGCACTGGCCTCTCCCATGCTGGGTGACAGGGGCTGCCTTTCACTGCTTCCTCTGCTCTCCTGAGGCTTCCCAGGCTGTGATGTTCTGGGTTTAGGGACTGGAGTAATCCTGGTGGGACTAAGAATAGCTCTAGCTTCTGGGCAGGGCTCTGGCAAGCCAAAAGGAGAATGCACTGTCTGCTGGTCAAACAGCTCTTCTGTAGACGTGGCCTGAGGGGAAAAAGGAACAAGAGAGATGAAAACAAAAATGGTACCTTAAACTGTGAGTCAGTTCTAATGTGAGTGTTATTGATGGCATTATTGAGGAAAGCTGAGAGTACCAGAAGAAAAATAAAGCAGTACAAAGAGGAGGCTTGACAACACGGTTTTAAACTACCCCTGCTAGTTCTGTTTTTAGGCTTTGGACCAGTGTTCATTTACAGGGTGTAGTATGGGGATAAGGATCCTAGAGCCTGTTCACTCCGTGCGTGAAAAATGCATCTCTTTCTGACCATCTCTCTTTCATATTAGGGTTTTGCTGAGGGCCAAATCAACATAGTTCTGAAGAGTTAGTTATTACATCTCTCTGCTGACTGTAATATAATTTAAGCAAGAAGGCATGGGGAGGGCTAAATTAATGGGGCCATTAGCACATGCCTTTGGTTATCTTGTGATACATAAGCTTGAAGGACAATTAGCTTAAGCTAAACCCAAGAAATGCATTAATGGCTCTGTCCTGTCTCACTGATGCCAGAGACTGAAGCTAAAAATAAACTCTAAGTTATATCCTCTATTTAAAAATACATAAATAAGTGGAGCCAAGATTAGTCCAAGAGGGTAGGCGCTGCTTCAGATTTCTCATTGTGTTATTGAATGAAAGCATTTTAATTCTTTATTGGTCTCCCATAGTATTTAAAGATAATATACAGCCTTCTAAATTTAGTTAATATTTCATAACAACATATCCTCTGCTGTTTCTGTCTATATGCTGTTCTTAAGTTGCCTACATTTGATTGCATACCTTTTTCAAGGAGAGAGGTGGATTGGATAGAGGTTTTAAAGTTACACAACTCCCATCTAAAAGATGGAGGAAGGATTGGAAGACTGAAAGAGTCAAACTGAAATAGATGAATTTGTGCAGATGATTTCATATAGCTGACACCCAAATATCGGTCCCTCTCAGCACCTTCCAGGAGTGCCCTCTGGGCAAGAGTACAAGATAAAAATGAAATAAACTGACCATTCCTTGTTATTGAAAGGAAAGGACACACTGTATTGTTTGTTTTCTTTTGTGATTCTGCCAAGTAGAGATTGCACAAAAACTCCACTATAGAGAAGATGTGGATGCCTTTACAGAGCAAGGTAAAACAGCAGTCCTAATGACTTAGAAGAGAGCTTTCTAGAAGAAGTTCTAACAAAGGAAGAATTTAAAAAGTTGTATTTGCCTCTCTCTCATACTTAAACTGCTTTCACCATTAAATCATCATTTCGGCAACTCTAGGAGGTGAAGAGTTATTATCTCTGTGGTAGAGATCTGACGCAGAGACAAATTAAAAATACAACACCTACAGGCTGGTATTTTTAAGCACTTGTGCTTGAGTAGATTCCAAAGCCCTAAGTGAAAGGTAGAATCCCATCATAAAGTGCATGAAAAAAAGGTAGATGTCTCCGAACAGGACCCAAATCAGCATACCAATCAAGAAGCTGCCTCAAAATCAACAGAGCAAAGTACTCATCAGATGGACAAAAGAAAACATTGTGGTGAAAAAAGGATGTCTTAAATCCTGCACATCAGATGCCCCTGTCTACCTGGGATTCATGGCAGAACTCTTTCCTGAAGAGGTGCACCTCTGCTCAGCCTTTTAGGTAAAGCAGCTGAGCTGAGTACATCAATACTCAGGCAGCCAAAGAGTGCTGGTGGTGACAAAGTCAGGGGGTCTAAGTAAAGCAGCTGAGCTGAGTACATCAATACTCAGGCAGCCAAAGAGTGCTGGTGGTGACAAAGTCAGGGGGTCTAAACAGTCAATGCAGTCTCTTGAGAAACTGAACAGATGTGATTTCCTCCTCAGCGTGACACCTCACACTTTAAGCCTACATCTCTGACAATGCATGTGCCTCCCCTCTCCTTCAAGGTATAGGCTATGCTAGGTGGCTGATGCTTTCCATCTTTCCAGGTGAAGTTGGATCACTGTTCAGAAAATAAATTCAGAACTGAGCCATAGAGAACACACAAGAAGGAACTTATTTCTGCAAGTTAGTGGTTCAGGCACCTGTGTTTGGAAAGGTGTTTACATGGTCCTTGTTTGAGAGTACTGGTGTATTTGACTTTATGACCATTTAATTTTAAAAGGTGATGGATACCTCCACTGGTCATGGAAGTCAAATTTACAAGCTGAGAGAGAAGGTAAAGATCAAACTCTGAGGCCTGCAGAGTTTGGATATCTTTGAAGTAGCGGGCAGCTGAATGGGGATTTACAGCATTGCAGTTTAGGACTCAAGCCTAAATGGACTAAAAAAAAGGCTCAGGCAGCATGAGATACATGTGTGACTTACCTCTGGTCGGCACAAATATCTGTGGCTAAGAAGGAAGCTGAACCTGCATTTCCAATTAAAATCATAATGGCTAGTACAGTCTTCCTCTCTGGAAAGCCTTTTCTAGTAATTATTTTTGAAGCAAGTAGTATTTTGTGTTGGTTTTCAGATCTCTTGTCCATCAGTATTATAAATTTGTCATTTAAATGGTGAATTGTGCATGAAGAGTCTATATCTGAAGCTTTGGTGGGCCAGGAACTCTCCTCTGAATTAGCAAAATCATTCCATTTTGACTCATGTAGAGTTTTGATTTGAAGAGAAGTATTTTTTAAGATAGAAATTTTGTTGCAACTGATTTTGTTTCTATGTAATTTTGTCTCCAGGTTGAACTACAGCTTTTGGATAGATTTAAGACCAAAAAAAGAAAAACAACCATTGAGCTTGACTGAAACACTAATTTTCTGTCTAGCAAGAGAGTCTTTCTTCCTGATTTTTCTAAGAAAAATCTAGATATTGCTGATGGTTCAGATGCTTCATAGTCAACAGAACAGAAATACAGAAAGATGAAAAGCAGTATGGAGGGTGGCTCCCAAATGAGATAGCAATTTATGGCGACTTCCTCCTAGATGAAATTGATGCAATTTGCAGATACAGAGGAAGCAGAATATCAGAGAGAAGACAGTTCCACATATCTTGACAAGGTTTAGACAAACCAGAAGAGCAACAAAACCTAAGAGGATAGACGGACAAACAGAAAAGCTAAATAAGGGTAACTCAGTTTGGTGACAACTTCCTTGAAGTACATGATGATGATATACAAACCACTTTCCTTCCTTTCCTGGTTGCTTAGTATGTTTTTATGCCTTGATGACTGCAATACACAAAACCATTTCAGTGCCTGTTGATTAAGAACTGGGTACAGTGTAAGTGATAGGACTTCACATGAACTGTTTAACAGCCCACCCCTTTTGCCAATGTTCACACAATGTAATGAAGTCTGGATGCATTTTGCCGCAACTATCTTACGTTTTCCACCTTGACTCCAGTCCTTTGCAGGGGTATTGGCTTCTTTGTAGTTGGAACTTTGGGTGGCGGGCGATGAGGCACAAGCACTGGTCCTACCTGCGACCCATGAGAGCGTGGTGATTTTGTGATGCTGGGAAGAGGCTCAGGTTTAGCGAATGTTTGGTTTCTGGCTGGAGTAGACTTTAGTGGATCTTCCTGTAATCCTGAAAAGTAAAAACATTAGTGTCTCATCTTGATCAGAAATGCAGCAGAGACCAATTTCTTTCATGATTGTGTTTTCCAAAACGTGCATGCCTAAAGGGAATATTGCTCAGGCCAGGAATGCAGGTTTTAGAAATAACCACAGACCTGTGCTATCCTGTCACTAGAATGCTTAGATTTCTAAAAGGCAGTTAGGGAAAAATTTCCCTATCTGAAGTATTTCACACCGAAACAGCAATGTGCCACCATTTGGCCCAGCAAATAAAACACTGACTGGGGGTACACAAGTACTGCACTCAAGTCCAGAGTCTCCTTTTGCCCTGGTTGCCTCATCTGGATAAAGTAGATAATGATACTAAGTTCCTCCTGCAGGGTAATTTGGGAAGAACTGTAAATGCCAACTGGTAGTACAGTGCAAGGGTTTGAAAGTGAACCTGACCAGACTAATTTCCTTACCTAGACTGAGTGAAATGTGTAATGTGGATTTCAAAATTAAAGGAAAGTAGATCTGATTTCAAAAATAAGTGTACTATGCTCTCTGAGGAACAAACATCAATCAAAATGTTTTTAATAATATTTTATGATATTTACCTTACCTATTCCAGACTACATTTGCTTTATTCACAAATGAAAAGAGATGTTTTTCTCCTGAACTGAGAGGCTTGCAAACACAGGAAGGAATCTGAGTCTTACTGCATTCTTTCTCATTTACTCAGCATCAGCTAAAACTACCAGCAACCCTGGAGGGTATATTCACACTGCCTAAGTTTCAGCTAGTTTCCTGCTCTAACTTGTCCTTGCAAGAACCTCTCCTCTCCAAGGACTATATGGAGAGCCTATGCAGGGAGTAGCCTTTTAACTTAGATATTCAAGGTTAAGTGGCCTGAACCCCTAAGTAAAAACTATATTTCCTTTATAAATCTGAACAGAATCCAGGTTATTTTCCCCACATCTGTATTGCTCTGCAGTTCTGCTTGGAGTAGTGAGCATTCACTAAACAGAGCAGAAAATATCCTTTACGCAAATGTAAGCAGCTACAACTCTGAAGTAACACAGACAATTTCAGCTGAGGAAGATCCCATCTGTATCTTGTAATTTTTCAGACTAAATCTGGACAAAAATAACCCAAGATGCTCCTAGTAACTGGTTCTACAACAAAATGTACAACTAGAGTAATCTTGAAACAAAAAGGCAAATATTATCAAAACTGACAGAAAACACTATCTTGCAAGAATGCACGTCAGTGTTTAGCTGAGCTTCTGAATAGAAGTAAGTGCATCTGGGCTATGGCAGGGGAAGGATGAAAACAGCAGCAGTTTTCTTTAAATAAAGATTTTAAAAGTCCATTAGAAAGCTATGCTCACCTCCTTTAGCTTCCATAAGACATCTAATAGCTTCTTCTGCTTCCTCAGCTGTGGTGGTTTTGATCTGCTTGACATTATAAGGTTTACTTATTCCGGTACGGACTTTAGGCTTTAAAAAAAAAAAAGAGAGAATGAGTGATCTTGAGACAACTTTTTTCTTGTATACCTATAATCTTACAGCTAAGCTCACACACCATTCAAGTAACCTTCCAGTTTTGTTGGTGGCTATTCAACAATCTATAAATAATCCAGAAACAGTGGTGAGGGGGGACTTCTAGCAGATATTAAATCTTTGCTACCAGCTGAGACAACAAGACAATGGCTCACTGCCGTGGCTGGTCCCTTAACCATTCCCCTTTGTTCAATACATTAGAAATCTCCTCTAAGAAGACAGGAGAGAGGGAGATATTTCCACATTCAAGTCTTTGTTTCTCTGCTGAGATGGCTGGCAGCCTTACTAGCAATGGTCAAGACCTTTTCTGTATGCCAGGCACTGGTGTGGCCCATGAAGGAGCGTAAAGAATTAAACCACCTTCTCACAGTACTGAAAAATTCAAGTTAGCATCCATCAGAAAGCAACACATGAAATAAGCCAATAATGTCTTGGTCTTGCTGCATTCTTTCTCTGCCTCTTTGGCCCTTCTAGCTCCTGACAATTCAGTACCAAGTTTTCTGGAGCCCAGCTTGTCCTACAGTCTACTATTACAGGACAACACATTCAGCTTAGCATTTTCAGCTCAGGCATGTAGCAGACTTCCTCCCTTGAATGACAGGCACATCACATACATGACGTGCAGAGCCTATGTGGATGCGGAAGGCCAGGACAATACCAAATGACCACATTGAGCAGCAGGACTCACTGGTTGCTGAGGGGCTCCGGGTAGCAGCTTTGCTGTTGCCAGGATGGAGCAGGCAGGCTGGCTTCCTGGAGAGAGGGAACCATCTGAAGGGGACTTTTTGCCCGATGTTCCAGCTGGAAAGGGGAACAAAACCAGCTTTTTACATTAAAGAGCTGGTACAACATTTTTACCCATAATGGATCAAAACTGATACCCTGTGAAAGTGCAAAAGAAGTGGTCTCACCCTCTCTGCTCCTCAGGGGTATGGGTACATTATGCAGGACCTTCCTGTGGGATGCCAGGGATCCCGAGTCCCCTCTGCCTGGGTGCTGAGGACAAGGCAATTGGATCTAGGAGGTGTGTTGGAGTGGATTGTTACTGGTCTAGTCAAAGGTCCCCCTTTTTGGGGACAAAATCTCAGTGCAGAATAAAATGATGAAACTGTTTCAGGAAACAGTTTCCTAGTTTGTCTTTTTTAATTAATGTAATAATCTCAGCTGAGTATTAACATTGCATTCCAGGCACAGAAATACAGATGTCAGTGTTGTCACTTCTGGGCAACAGACTAAAAATGAATGGAAATAATGCTGAAGAGCTCGTCTTCCAGCAGTGAGTCTGATGGAACCTTCAAGTTACGACTGGAAAATACACAGACAAGAGATATTTTTGGCTGTGAAAAAAAATGTGCTGCATGGCTTGTGTCATACAGAAGGCCAAAATGATTATGCTGGTCTAGCAAACACCGTTAGTCCAGAGGTAGCCAGAAAAGTAGGAGTAAAAGAGCACTGATGGCCTCTCAGGTGGGTAGAGCTTAAATAAACAGCATGACTTCCCCTTTGTACCTCACTGAAAATCATAAGCCACTTTGCAATTCTTTCCTAAACACAGAAGCAAGAACTGCTTACAAAGTGGAAAAGCACAAACGACTATCCGGAACAAATATTTTGTCAAAGCTTTTAAAAGGATGATTACAATTAAGTCAGAAACAAAGAAACCGTAAGCAACACTCGGTGACTTTGAAAGTCAACAGGCATAAATATGGGTATTTATTTTTCATTGTCACACTTGCCAGCCTGAGTGACGAGTTAGTATGAAACGTATGGACAATTACAGCCTCACTAAAGCACAGGATATTTCTTCATGGAGTACCTGTCACCCTAAAGACAAACTTCCCTTATTGCTAACTGCAGCCACATCAGACTGAAACAGACTGGGAAGCAAATACAAATACATCAATAGCCTGACATTTCAGAGCAAGGTACTGCTTTCTTTATCACCTAGAAATGGGGGGGGCATAGCAGAACAGGGGAAAGCCATGTTCAGCTGGGGCCAACACAACATTAAAGAAAGTTACACTCACCAGGAGGGGGAGGCCTCTGTGGAGGCTGGGGTGGCCGAGGTCTGTTAGGAACGGACAGAGATCTGCTTGGAGACCGCCGGTGGCATTCCCTGCTTGCTTCCAGCTCCCGCTTCAAATCAGCCAGGTCTGCGTCATCTAGAAGAATTTTAGAAAGTATCTGTGTTAGATAATCACTGAAAGAGATAGCCTGAAGCTGGGTAGTCAGGAGAGAGGCAACTATGAATGGTAAACCTGAACCAGATGTCTCAGAGCAATGACATGTGGTTCCTTTCATACTGTCTGCTCTCCCTGAATGTCTCCCTGTTACCACTCCAGGAAACATCTACCCTCTTGTCAAACACTTCTCTCTCTCCTTTTCCGGCATTTATTAATTGTTCATGAAACAGACTGCCTGCATCTGATTCCAGGATTACTAGTCACCTTGTTAGGCTGTGAACTTTGCACAGAGACACGTGGCAGCAACGTGCTATCAATCGAACTATGACGTGACAGCCACAAGGAGGCTACTCATGGTCAATCCCTTTTTCTTCCTTCCTGAACACAGAAATTCCCTCAGAGGACTGGTCAATTTTCCTTGCTCACAAGGACTGTTTTTATGCCAAAAGAAGTCTAGCTGAATAGCTCACTCATCACATCTTTGCTTTCCAGCGATGCCTTTAATCTGATAGTCCTGGGCTGCTCCTTAAAAGAGCAGGCTATCATACCATCTTTCATCCTGTCTAACCTTCTCTGACAGCTGCAGAGGTGAGGAGTGGGGATTGCTTTAGTCTCCCAAGGAACAGCCTGCTAAGGTGAGAGCTTTCACTTCGGTTCTCTCACTTCCCTGCACCGCCCAGCCAGACAGCTATGTTCTTCTGGACTTCAAAATCCATTTGATTTAGTTTTGTCCCTGTGGTTTGGAGAGGATGGGAAAAGAATCAAGTAGCAGCAGTCTCTCATATTTTAAGTACTTTTACACAAGTTCCTGTTTTCCTGAAAGCTGCGCTCTGCAGGGAAGACTGAGCTGCCTCGCAATTTCCTCCTCCCACTCAGCACCAGATGGTAGCTGCAGAGAGACAGACTGTGATCTGCCCAGCCCTCCCCACCCTTCTCTCTGCATTTTCAGTACCTCTAAGCTATAGATATGACTCATCAGTAGGAACTAAGGAGTCACGCAGGCACCCAAAGACACGGCTTAAACTTCTGGCAATAGCACTGAAGACGAGACAAAAAACAACCACCACCCTCTATCTGTTCCCCTAACAGACTGCTGGTTTTTGGCAATGGCTTCTAGGGACTCGTAGTTTTATGAGGGCTATGCCCTTTCTGTGATCTCAAAAACACCATTGTGCTCCTGTCCTTGGTTTCCATCTGTGTCCAACACCAGCCATACAGTCATCATACCCTCAATAAGGAGTTAACTCAGGCAGAATTGGAAGCTCATGGAAGATCTGAAATTGCAGGGACTTTCAAGATGGGCTGAATATATCATATTTTGGCTTGTGGGAGATCGTGACCCCACCTTGACCTATTCCAAACTATACTTTATAGCCTCTATTTACTGTGTGATTTTTTTGTGGAGAAGAGTTACTGTGAGTGAAAAGAATCACTGCAATTCTCTGTAGCTTAATGAATCACCACATAGTAGGCCAGAGGTGTTTGGAGAGCAAGACATCCTATAATACGAAGTGATTGGTTTCACAGTATTTAATAATGACAGACTACTCTGTGGCTCAGGGCTAGTTTTCTAGGTCTGGCCAAGCTGCACTCAGCATGGGACTTAAGGTAGGTAAGAAAGCTGTATATCCCTGTGGTTGTTTGCAAAATCTGTCTGCGTAAACTTATGAATTTCATTTAATCTTTATGAACTCCACTTCTGACTCAACCTTTGAAGATATTAAAGTTTTCATTTTTATGTCAGAAGAGAAAGCACTTCTGAGAGAGTGCCATCAACAAATGAATAGCAGAAAGACAGCTACTGAATCACTTGCTGTGACAGAGAGGTTTTTAATACATGACCCAGCCTGTCTATGCTTGGTCACTGAAGCATGTCCTGATCATATCCCAGTATAATAAGACTGTAGGCTTGGTCAGTTTATGGTATAGTTTATATTGTATTCTGTTCACAGCTTTATCTTCTGTTTACAGAGTCATTTCACAATAATGTGCAAACATGCCAGGTGACCAGGAAAATTGTAACACATTTACAAACCAGCATTTCTAAGCAGTACCCTGCCCTGGGCTGAAGACAAGAAAAGGAAGATCTAAGTTTTATTATTTGTATTGCTACTGCACCTGAGGGCCTCAGTTATAGTCACAGACTCAATAGGGGTTGAGCACTGTATGAACACGTATCAAAAAGACGATCCCTATCTTTGAAGGGCCCACAATCAAAACATAAATGAACAGGGAAATACAGACAAAGGGAGAACAAACAAAAAGCCTTCAAGTCTTACTTTAAGAAATGTACATAATCTACCTTTATACTGCCGTGGTTTTTGTCCAGTATGCAATGGAGATTTGTTTGAAGGTGCTATGGATGGAAAATGCCCCGAGCCCTCAGGCAAATCATCTGTTGTATCTGCTACTAGGTGCTGACACAAAGCATCATCTAAGTAGTCATCCTCATCCTCCATTATATCACCTGAAATAAAATATTAGATAACAAAGACTTTGTGAGCAAATGCATTCTCTTCCTACAACCAGTGATGTACTATACAGGCTGGGCAAGCTTCTTGAGTAATCTCTGTTTTCACCGCAGTTTGTATATATACAGATAACTGTAACATGCATTGGATTTGCTAACATTTTTTAACTTTAACTTGATATAATAATCTAATCAATAGTTCTCTGCACAGGCACAGTACTGGGTCAGGGCTTTAGTTCCAAACCTCTTTCTAAGAAGTGTGGTTTCATTACAAACTAAGATACGAATCACACTCATATTGTGCCTTCTCTGTGCAACCAAAGTCAGCGAAGCGATTTCTCACAACTTAGCTTAGAAACCTGCTGCTCACCTTCTGAGTCATAGTCTAAGCTTGAGAAGTCAAAATTTTCTTCCAGCAGACAGGAGTTTGCTGTGGGTGACATGGGGGCAACGCTGTCCCGTTTTCGAGCAATTTCCTCCTGAAGGCCCTTCAGCCAGTCTTTGGTCTTGGGCCGGATCTTCACTGTTCTGCCTCTGACCTAACACCAAGAAAGAATTATTTTCCCCTTGCCAAGCAACTTCATCAAAATGAGAATACTCCAGCAGAATAAGCAAGTGCTGCCAGTCTACAGTACAACTGCTTCAGAAACTGATGCAACTGAAGCTTCACTTCAGAAGTTAAAGGAAAAAGAAGCACACTTCATACCTCCATAACCTAAATCAGAATCAAGTCTTCGGACTGTAACAATATTCTGGAAAGAAAGTTAGCTTCACAGCTCAGAAGCCCTTCTGCTACATATAGGAATTACTTGAGAAGTACGGTGAAACATCAAATATCATCAAAATGATATTGTGATTGTATCAATGGGGTGAGAAGGGCCCAGTATGAGTCAGAGGCTTTTCAAAAACACAGGAACTTACTACTTGCTGCCATCTGTTAGGAAGCCCTCTGCTCAGATAATCCCAAATATGATTGTTGATCTATATGGGAAGTATATTATTGAGCAAATTAGGACCACAGCTGCTTATATATGTTGCCCTGTGATATTTCAGGTGAGACATACCAAAGACAGCAGCGTTGGCAGTAAAGTCAAAGCTCCTGACCCTGGTTCCCAATCTCTTCAATTGTGCCCATATAACTGTGCTTGGGTCTGTGCTATAAATTAGATCGATGAAATGAGGCAAACTAAAAGATAAAACTCCAAACACAAAAGAAGTGCAGGGGTTAAATCCTTTACTTCTCTGTTGTTTACAGCGCAGCCGCACAAACAGTTTTGTCAGCATAAATGAGGGGGTTGATGAACTGTAGTGCATGTGTGTGGGAAGGAGGAGCAGGGGAGGGGAAGGTAAAAGCCTGCTTCTAATGCTGAGTTTGCCATGGAAGCTAATGAATCATGCTGTTCCAGCTTGGTAGAAGGAGTTTATTTGGTACACTTAAGAAAAACAAAAAACTCTAAACAACAATTTTGAGGATGCTTTGGCAACAGTATAAAGTCACGCATAGTCTCTAAAGAACTGCTTAAAGTGTCAGAACAATGACCGAGTGTACGTATCCTGCAGTGACATCATAAGGCCAGGTCCTAAGCACTGCTTAGTAGCTCCAAGAAAAGTTAGCTCCCGCCCTCCTGAAACTGAAAAATATTAAAAGCCTCAAAGGTTGTGAGAGCTAAGGACTTTGTGAGCAGACATTCTTTGAAATAATGCTACCAATTTAGCTAGAAACTTGAGTGTCTCATTTTAAGCAACCACTTTTGAGAAATTTGGAATGGAATTACTATAATAGATTTGAAATAGTCTTACCTTGATACCATCTATATCCATAACACGAAGAGCTGACTTGCTGTCTGCAAATGTCACGAGCATTTGACCTCCACTGATCCTAGTAAAAACAGGCAGAGGAAAGAAAACTGCATTTTACTCTGCAAGTGAATAAAAGGCCTAAAGGTGACCACAGTAGCTTTGTACAGCTCCATATTTGGTTTTAGGTCTTTTTTTTAATCATGACTGTATATTCTGGGGAAGAACAGGTGGTCTAAGAATTGCAGCTGGGCTCTCCTGCTCTACCTATCTCCCCTTGTGACTCCAGCACCATGCCCATTACTGGGTTGTCCCCAAAGCCCCAGTACAAATGCCTCAGCAGTGCTTTACAGGATATCTAGTCTGTCATCCACATTCCCTCTGCACTGATTTCCTTGGCTATGCATATCCCCTGCCTCAAAGGGCAGGAGACCTCCCAAAAGATTATGATACCATTGAGCTGAAAAGCAATTAAAAAAAAAAAAAACCACACAAAGCATCTTCTTTTCTTGTTCCTTTGCTTCACATGCGAGGTGGTACTAGTGTTCCTGTGGGGCTGCTTTTGAACCCTTGACTTATATTTGGTACTTCATAATACCACACAACAACAGGTCATCCACTTTCCTCATCAACAAATGCATTAAATACAACATAATCAATTTTCTGGTCTTGTCTCGTAGGTTGCAAGTGCTGTCATCAGTCAGGCCTCACCCGGTTTTGCCTGTATTTCTCAAAACAGAAGTCTCATAGCTATGCTGGAGCCCCATACAGAATCAACCAGAAAGAAACTAAACTGCTCTGTCAGAAGATATAATCACACCCTCCCTCTCAGACTCAATAGGTGTTGGAACTGCAAGAAGCCATTTTCTTCAAAAATAAGCAAAAGGACTCCCAAAAGAAATGAGAGCCAGACAGGAAATCCTACTGAGTGTGAAAAAGCATTGGGAGAGAGCAGACCTCCTCAGAGGAAGTGAAGCAGGGCTTAAGGAACTGCAAGCAGAAGCAATACACATAAACAAGGCCTGAATCTAAAGATGATGATTTACCCTGAAACCTCTGCTCTCTGGTGCTGGACTGAATAAAATTCTCCTCCACTCAGCCAAGAGAGCTATTATACTGTTTCTTTAATGAGGTAATAAGAGGTAAAAGATACTCAAAACACATATATTCAATTTCTAATGAAGAATTCAACATGCAATAAAGGCATTTAACATACTACTTTCAAATATAAAATTAACTCTGTGGATACACAAAGGGTATCTCTAGTCTGTATTTGTAAATAGATGACACGCATCTCAGATTCCACATTTACCTGACCAAAACAACAGTGCCATAATCCTCAAATATTTGCATAAGCTCTGTACGCAAGTCCTCAGGAAATTCATTTTTCTCTTCAGGCACAGGGGATAGTAGATTTACCACTACTGTGGCATCCAGTGGTCCCTGGAAAGATGACACTTCCTGGAAAACACTCTCACAGGCAGCTTCATTGACTTCCTGAACCTCTACTTCCACAATAGCTAACACAGGTCTGCATAAAACAAAGGAGAAATGCTTATTTAAAATCAAAAATAACATCAAGCAATAGGAAATGCTTATTTAAAACTAAAATCAATGTCAAGCAATAGGACAGGTAAGAATTTAGTTGGGTGAGGGACAAACGTTATATTGTTAAACCCTTTACATCTATAGTCACTTTTAACTCCATGATGTCAAAGCTCATTGCAAATGTTTTAATTAAGCCTGATACACCTTAGAAGAAGATGATTATTATACATTCTACATGGAAAGAGAGACTGAGCAAATTGCTTAAGGTATCACAGCAAGGAAGCACTGTGGCTGGTAATACAACCCAGAAGTTCTCACTCTGGTGGACTGTTTCATTTTTTCTGCAGTGGAAGATCATGCCTTGAGCACTATCTATTATATATTTACCACTCCTGCACTAGCTGGATGTAACAGTGAGGACACACCATAGAGGAATTTAAACAACTGTGTGTAGCACCTCTGACAAAACTGCAATCTAAAGGTACCAGAATGCTTCGCTCATTATTAAACAGCTATCTCCCAAACCTCCTATACGGCAGGAACGCAATATATTATTTTCTGTTAGACCTAATTCAAGGCTAAATAAGCTGTCTTTCTTCCAAACACTAAGGACAAACACTAAGGTGCTCTAAGTGCATAATGTAGTCATGTAGCAAACATATGCCAATCTGTAACATTACAAGCAACACTGGAAACCTGCTTCTTGAGCCATTTCTTACAGATTACCTCCCTGTGTGTTAGATCTAAATACAATTGGGAAAGCTGTCTGAAAGAGCAAAGCTTGTATTGTCTCTGTGGATGCAATCTACATTCTCAGAATTCCACCTGCAAATATACACAGAGCAGTAACTGGGATGGCTGCTCTTCTAACTACTTCAAAATTGCTGCCTTCCACTTGCAATAGAGCAGGCTCTGGAATATGCATTACCAGAAGATATTAATGCAACAACAGCTAATCTAGAAAGGAATAGTGGGGGGGGGAAAGAGAGAAACAACTTTGTATAGGAAATGTTAACTATTTCTAAAAGCACTGTGAATCGTAATGCATTTCCATGTCAGAAAGATCCAGCTAAGCCCTTTTTCCGGCACAAACCTTGGGAAAGCAAACCCACCGACTGTAATTAAAAAGCAGTTTTTGCAGTCGAGTTTGCTGAAATTGAAAACCAATGCACAACAGCCATGTTTCACAGACTGCATCCTCAAGGTCCTTTATGTAATGAGTACGCTTTGTGGAACATAGCAATGTCAAATCCTTGACACAGAGAAATTGCTTGCAAGAGGCATGTTCTTCTATTGCTGGAGGACTACAGAACAGTTCTCATGTGTAAGAGTACCATGAGAAGTACAGGGCCAGCTGCTGTGATTCACTGAGCTCTGCTATGAGGAACAATACTGTAGCATTTCCAGAGGGCATGCAAGGGGTGTGACAAAGGTAATTCTAAATGCAAGGGAGCTTCCATGATGTATTTATTACAGAATTTGTTTCAGAGAACTGAGGCAGTGACAAAAACTTAACAAAGAAAAGTCACTCATATCCTCTAAAGAGGAGTTAATGATGCAGACCAGCCAGAGGCCCTGGCCTTTGTTTTTTCTTCCTTCTCCCACCTTCGTTTCTAAGAAAAGCCTAGCAGCTTAACACTTTATTACTCTGAAAAGGTCACATTTGGCCCTATGTACATGACTTACTCCTCTTCAAGCCACATAATCCCTTCTTCCTCCTCTCCCACAGCAAGCTGAGTGGGAATCTGTCAGAGCAGCTTGTTTGGGTACCAGGGCTTTCCAAAAACAAGCAATGGAAAGCCCTCAGTTTGCTGCAACTTATCCAACCCTTGCTGAGGTCACTGTGCAGCAGAAATCCGTACACAACTGTAGATGCTTGCCACCCTGGTATAAAACCCATTATGAAAAAAACACCAAGAAACTGAATGGAGAATTAGCCTGTAATGCTTGTTACTATCAGACTCAATTTCTCACTCTGAAGGTGCAGTTCTGTTTGACACATTCTAATCTAGAGGTAATTTCTCTGATTATTTGCTTAGGACTTTACCTGTGGTCAGATGCCTGCAGCTCTGCTCTCCCGTAATACATCAGGGCTCCAGGGGTCCAGGTGTGCCTGACTTTAGTTTCGGCATTCAGATCACTGTCTAGAAGATTGATCTCTCCAGCTACATGGTATAAAACATCATTTAAAACTCACCCTTACTAATAGTTAAAAGCTATTTTATTATGATGCAGCTCACAGAACGCTAGTAGTGGGAGGAGGTTTTTTAAATTGTTCCTGTATATACCATTTAAAGAACAGCTTGTATCCTAAAACACATAGAAGTTAGGGGACAGGAAACAAAATATGGAGTGTGGGAGAACAACAGGGACAGCTGATCAGTAGAATAAGACACATGCAAAATCGTAACCTGAAGGTCACCCAATCAATGATCTACACAGTCTGGGGTGAGAGTCATATTAATATTTTTTCTCCTGCCTCATTATTCAGACATAGTACTTGAGAAATGAATTGCATTACTGAATAAAACACAAGGAGTGAAGAAATAAAAAAAGGCAGTCCCATGCAACTCCAACCTCCAAATGCTTTCTTTGCAATACATTAAAGTAACAGTAAGCACTCCACACTTTATGCTAGAGTAAGATATTATATTGCCATCAATACCATGAAAATTTCTAGGTCACTGTTTGGGCTAATGAGTAACTATTTCTTGCACATGGAGTTGAAAATGAGTTAACATGGAATATAGCATTTCTCCCTAAACACTCACACTGGGGCTACACTTTCTTCTTAGAAAGCAAATGGTCCTCTAGCCTATACCTGCAAAAAAGGAGCAAGGGAAAAGAGTTAGAGCTGAGAGGCTGAAAACCTTTGCTGCCAGCAGAAAAAGAGAGGAACTCTGGTGGCATTAGAAAACCTCTGCAGAGTTGGGAAGGTAGGTGGACAGACAAGTGGTCAGTCACATACCCACGTGGACTAGCTGTGGGAGGCACAGAGTGCTAAATAAAGGAACCTGCCTACAGACAGTGGGCTCTTGCAGGCCAGCTAGATGGGTGCTACGTTCTGTGTGCGCTCCATCAACTAAAGTCTTCCCAGGGGCTAAGTTCTGCCATTTGAAATAAGGGATATACTGGAAAACTTCTTGAAAATGGAGTATTTTCTTTCTCCTAAAATGAAAACAGCCAGCACAGGAGGGAAGTTCACTTACTGCTGCAACTTCCTTATTACATCTCCCACAGTTTTCTTTCTGGATTACACCTCTATCAGTGGTTTAAGCTTCTCATTTTACTTCATTTTTGATTCCTTAAATAAGCATGCATAACTCTGTATTACACTGATATGTACTCTCTGATTACCCTAGTTCTGCTTCATAGTTTTTACACTTAGTCTGTTCATGGTATGACTTGGATTCCAAGCAGTAGTTCCTAGGCATGAGAAAATCCCATCTGCAGGCACAAACAAAATTACTTTTCTAGTAATTACACCTTTAATATGAACTTGTGCAGATTTTATAAATACTGGGAGTTCAGATACACCTGCAGACTGCAAACATGGTTATAAAAACTGTTTCTGGTTACAAAAAGAAACACTTTTTTTATTTTGTTAACTTTCAAATAACACGCACAAATTGTACATGGCACTTCTGCTGTGGTGGCCACTCACGGTCTCAAAGTACTTTACAAGCACTAATTAATGAAACCTTCTACCATTCCAGAGGCTAGCAGAAATGTTCCCAGAAGCTACCAAGGCAGAAGAAGTTACAAAAAAGTGCTTACACATCTACTGAGGTCAACAGAAACAGTAAATCTAGCCTTTATAACACAGAAGTTCACATAGACGTCACAAACTCCCTTTTTCTCCATTCACTAGATTAAATCTCCTTCTGTGGGTTCTGTATGAAAAATGAAACAACGTTCAAATAAAGAGGACGGAAAGACCATACACACCTGTTTTTTCAAATGGAAGTTTTTTTCTCCACCAAAGCACTCGGTCAGTCCAGGCTGGGGTTCTGCACTTATCACTTGTATCATAAGCCTCTGAGCCAACATCGTATTTATATGTTGGTCCAAAATTAATAGTCCCTTCATGAAAGTCTTTAAAAATCTATGAAGAGAAATACCATCTCTTTGATTGAGTTACAGGTGATGAAGCTGCCATTGTGATATGCCAGCTTTCTTGAGCATGAATAACATTCTGATTTTTAAACAAATTTATACATTTATATACTGCAAATACCAATCTGAAAATGCCCATTTTCACTCTCTCAAGGAACTAGACCAGGCCAACATGCAGGTATTCAGGAAAATGATGACTTTAAAGCATAAGCAAATGGGAAAAACTGCCTTACTTTTCCACTGGATTTTTGCTGTTGTAATTGATCAAATTCCAGAAGTGTTTTCCAATCTTGCCGTTTAAGAAAATAAAAGACTTCCTCATACGTTAGATCGATACGATAGTTAAAATCGCCACACCAGAAGACATAGTCATGTGAGAACACGTTCCGCCCCTAGTTGGAGGTACAGAATACTATTTTAAACCACATTCAAACACCCAAATCTTAAATAAACGAAACTGTACATCTCGGTTTCTCTGAAATTCTAAGTACTGGACTTACCTGCCATATTCTGTTTATTAAAAAACAACTCGTGCTAAAAAGAAATAGTTTCTTCACTGTCTTTCACATCGCACTGAGCTGAATTTTGTAAACAAGATGAACAGACTCTAGCCCCTGTTTTCTGAAGGTATGTATAAACTGGGACTACAGTTTTAAATTTGGCTATCATGAATATTTTAAAAACTGTTTATTTTTCTGACACATTTCACAAACAAATATTTAAATATTCTAAATACAACACAAAGTGTTCCTGGTACGAAGGCACATTCAGCAGCAAAGGTCTTGAGTAACATCAAGCTAAGATTTGCTTTTATGTGCACATGTCGCAGTTCTGTAAATGTACTGAAATAAAATGTCAGTAAAAATTCAGTCCACTGCTAAGTTTAACATTCTATACTCTAACCCGTCATTTTTTTTTTCAGTCAAGCTATAAACCTCTAAAACCCAGGGATTCATGAAAGAAATGCTACAGAGCTGTAGCTATCACAGCCAGCACTAGAGGGCACTCTTTATACATATTACACATGGGCGCACACACGAGGTACATCTAGCTATTACAAATGCTGAGGACATAAAATAGTTAATGAGGTATTAGAAGGAAAGACTACCATAAGGACGACTTTATGGCCATTTAGAACGCATATTCTATGCAGGACTTCCAGACTGTCAGCATTATTTCTTACATAAAACACGATCAATATGCTGCATGTGTCAGGCCTCTAAACCTTGCAAACAACAGGGAGTTAAATTTTATGCTTTGCAACCTGAATGCCATTTTTTGCTGACTAAACAGAATACACAAACTGGTCCATTCCCTCCCTGGTTTAGGACCTCTCCAGGGAAATCTGAGAAAGAGCAGCTACAGAAATTAAAGCAACCAACAATTATTAAGGGAAGCAAAAGAGCACAGCCACCAAACCCCACAGGTTACCTGCTGGCCTGAGGAGACAGGTATGAAATAAACCACTAGGGCAATGGATTTGATATCATTCAGGGGAAAAGTTATTCATACAGACCGACAGTCTGTACTTCCTACATTGAGAAAAGCCAGCTGTTCCTTGACAGTGACACTCTCGTGCACAAAACGAAGGGAAAAAAAATTACAATAGCTGTGACCAAGAATGATTCATCATACCTGAGCAGGAACAGCTAAAGCATTGATGTATTGAGTTGCAGAGATGGTCTTTCAGGAACCCTTACTAACTAGTGTCAGCAAGAGCTATCAGTATGTTCTCTAGCTGTAAGACCAGTCACCTAGATCTCATCCATGAGGCCTTAATGTATTTAATATGTCAAGTAAGGAGCACCACTCTGAAAGATCAACCTGAAACCTGGTCAAAGGCCAGGACCTTAAGCACTGCAGCATCTACATTTTTTGAAAGCTGTAGAATTTTCATAAAGCGAGTGCTTTATTGAGTGTCATCTGGTTTCTTGTGACACATTTTCCACTTTGTTTTGTTTCCATTTTGTTTACTACTTCTTTCTGCTTACTTTCTTTTATGCTCCTTCTCTATCAGCATAGACAGCCTAGGACCAATTTTCACAATGTACAGCCTTTTACCTCCCATTAGCAATGTTTCTAGCTTATGTAATTCCTTGCTTACCATTGGAAAGCTGAGTTTCTGCGTGATTTCTTTATAATCTTCATTCCTCTCTTTCACCTGAGTCTGCCCAGCTGTTAAGTGACTGCATATAAAGCAGAAACTGGTACTATAGAACTGAAAACGGATGCTCACTGCCCCTTTATTTCCAGCTTTTCCTCCCATTCCTGTCTTCACTGTGTCTATTGCTACATCCCTGTATAAAAAAAAAAAAAAAGAGAGAGAGGAGAGTAAAAGGCTGCAGGGACAAACATTTAATTGACTTTGACTGCAATATGGAAAGGAAAATCCTGTTATTTACAATGCCATGTTCCCTCCCCTCCACGAACTGATGCATGGACAGGGAGCTTGCTCTTGTTAAGCGTATCTTCTAGGCTGTGAAGTTTCTTGATAATGTCCACATACATATATTTCATGTGAAGTATAATGCAATAACAAAAGAATTAAAACTATCCGAAATTATTTTTCCTCTCTTCTTGTCCCTCACAAACAACATAAGCAAGGCATTATTTCTGAAATATTTGGAATTTCTACAAGATATACGTTTCAAGTTTACCATGATCTTTAAAAAAGTGACAATAACTAATTGTACTGTTACATTCCCTTTTACTTTTGATGATACAGGGATCTATTTCTCATACAGTTATCAATTTAAGTGGTGCTACTATGTCTTGAAACTTAAGTTCATATTGGATACTGGATTTTTTGATCAGTTGCAATCAACCCCAGCATCATGTATGTCCTTCCCATTGAGGACATTTTCATTTCCAGAGAGAAGCCAAGTAGATCTGGACTAGAATATTACAGGCTCTAAGCAAGGGGCAGGGAGAAAAGCACTAAGTCTTTGGGTTCCTGTCAGGTGTTGATGATCTGAGTGTGACCAGAAGATGTTCCAAGCTGTGCCATTTTCCTCTCTTTTCCTGACTGCAGAAAATCACCAGAAAAGACACCCTCAATTGTAAAGGGAGGCAAAGGGGACCATCAGTGTGTTTCATGAAAAGACAGATTTCAACTGCTTTGAAAGAAGCACGTGGTCAGTCTTTTCACTTTAAGGAGTTCTCCCTTCCTGCTGCTTGCCTATCCAATTGCTGAGTGGTATTTACCTGATTTCCATCCATAGGAAAGGTTACATTGAGATAAACCACTGTACATTCAACTGCTTGTATTTCCTTGTTCCTTCATTCTCTCATTTTATTTCTCTTCTGTAACTTCTGCCCTAATCTCTCTAATCTCTGTAAACACAGAATTCCTTTTGCACTTCTGATAATTTTTGTCTTCATTTTCTGGACATGGTGAAAACTACATAGGCATGCAGGCTAGTTGTGGTTGCGTTCACCTAATACATAGCAACACATTAGCATTAAATAATGAAACTCAGTCACTATAATCTAACCCTTCCCTTTTTCTCCGAGTTTCAAAGGGCTACATCTGATTCCTAGCAGTTTGACAGCTGCAACAGAGCCACTATGCTGTGCTTCTTCTGCTTTTGATCTCCATTTAACCAAGCACTTCCTGCTGCATTACTCAAATTTCTTGGTCACGAATCTTGTAATCCAGGTGAAAAGTCAACTACTGACAGATACACTTCTCTGTACTGTTTTATACCATCAAAAAATCTAATTTTTATAATCCCTTTGAAGAAAAATTACTAAGAATGCAACAATTCAAGACCACCTGGGTTACCTGTATTGCATTACCCTGGCTACAGCACTCAATGTTGCACAAGCTCTGCACTGATCTTCTCAGTAAATACGAGCTCAGTGAGAAGGAGGAAGCAGCTTTTGATATTGTGATCACAAAATGTAGTTAGTGGCTGAGCAGTGTCTCTACTATGGAGTGGACGGGTCAGCACTGTTATGATTGTTTTGGCTAATTACTTATTTCCTACCCATTCACACTTACATTTCACAATTCTTGCCCATGGCAAAGGCATTTTAATGTGTAGATCCCTGTGGCTCCGTTCTCTTATCTTTCCTCAAATACAAATGAGAATCTTCTAGGGGCAAGAGAAGTTTGGTCAGGCTCCAGTGACGTTGGTGCTAGTAAACTGAGTACACACAGCTCTGCATCCTCCCAACTAGAGACACTGTTCTGATTCTCTTAACATCCGGTAGAGACAAACACTTAAGGGGTCCTTACAGCCCCTCAATTCTGTAAAATGTCAAAGGACAAAACAACCTCTCCAACCCTCTTCCTCCATCCCACTTCCACCTATTCCACCATTCTTCTCAGGTCTGAAACCAGTGACTTCCACGTTATATTATTACTACTGTCTCTATAGGATGCTATTTTCGAAAAAAAATCTCCAACACTGTTGCTTATACCAAACAGTTTCACTATCTGCCTGGAAGTGTTAGCCCCAGAGAATATATTATATTTGCTCTGTGACAGCTGTGTTAACTATTTATTTTGGGCTGCAGTGGAAGATGCTGATACGTGTCCCTGACAGTAGGCTTGAGCTGGCTGGACAGAGACACAGCCTTTCTCCTTCTGTGCTACCGGGGTTACCGCAAATGCTCTCTTCACAGCAGTCCCTGAAGTTATTTCTGGAGGGTAAATTCTGTCCCACTCTTGGAACTCACAGGAGGTCATTATAATATTCCAGAGCAGCCAACATTACTATAATATTATCCCCAAATATTTAATAAATTTTTCTCATAAAGCATTAGGAGGAGAGAAAGACAAATCTTCAAAAGGTACTTAAGGCTCAGCCTTGCAATAGTACCCTACAGCTTCATGCCATGAAGGTGTCCAAGATGGACAATGTTTGGGGAGAGCTAGGCAACAAGAACTGGATTCACAGATGCCACATTTCTATAGGGAAACAGTAAGGATATGGTTAGAAAGTAAACCCTGCCCTTCAGGCAGAGATGGGCACTTGCCTTCACTTGGTGCTCAGCCACTCTTGGACTTACTAAGACATGTCATTCCTTTCCCACAAAGACAGCACCCAAACAAGGTGCTACACCTGAATACCTCAGGAAGCCTGGCTTCTCTGCTGAACTGGAGGCAAGGTACCAGGATTGCCTGGCCCTTGGGCTACCCAGGAGGATAGTCTCCCAGCTACTCATCTCTGCTGCCTGGAGATGTGTCTCCCCTGCGTTGAGCAGGGACTGGAATTCAGGTTTGCATGAATCCCACCAAGCTGAAAAATCACTCCCACCCTCTCTAGACACATTTCAACAGCAGCTGTTACTGAAAATGGAGGGTTTTTTTGTTTTGTTTTTGTTTTTGGTTTTCTTTTTTTTTTTTTTTTTTTACCTGATGAAGGGGACATGATAAGGCCGAACAAAGATGAAAAGACAAACACCAACAAGCTGTGCTGATGTCAGCTGAATGTAGCGATGAGTCCTTGAAATAGCTTTTTGAAGCTGCTCTCCCCACATCTTTTTATTTGTTGTGCTGGAACAAACACAAAAATCATTTAATGGAATCAAAAGAAACCACATAAAATCAATACAGTGAGCAGATAAACTGTGTCTTAGGTTTACAGACATCCCATTAGGCTCTACATATGCTGACTCCAGAACTGGAGTGCTGTGGGAGGCACAGCAGAGGCAGCTAATATCTCCTTGTGAGCCAGCCCGGAGCAAGCAGGGTCAGTGAGCCCAGCCACAGTGCACAAATGCAGTTATCCCACCTCTGGATATGAGCTGGATTGTGTCAGCCAGGCTTGGAGGGATCTGGGTTTGTTACCCTCATCCACAGGCTGTAACTGGGAGCTGACTGTAGCAATCATAACCTTAAAACCAAAAATCCGTGTCAAATCTTGCGACTTAACAAGATTTCTTTTGCTTACAGCGAGGATGAGATAAAATGGATCTTCTCTGACTGGGAGGTGACTGGCTGCACCCCCAGGGCACTAACTGTTGGCTGCTCTCGGCTGAAGGCTTATGAGTGGGTGCAGACACCTCCTCTTCTGCAGACCTGACTTCTCATCTCCAAAGTCAATGGATACAAGCAGGTATACAGCCAGTTCAGCAGGCGTGCTAAGCACTACTGTAACTTGTCAGTCCCAAAACAGACAACTAACTGCTCAGGCTGAAGAATCAGTATGCGAAACATTATCTTCACGGTTCCCCATCCCAGCTTCTCCTTCAGATTCAAACACACCGGTATGTACCACAGCCTACTGTATATGCTGACAAGCCAAGCTTAGGCTTTACTCCTTCTCTAGCAACAACTTTCACAGATACAGACAATTAGCCACAGACACATTTTGTTCATTTTAAAATTCCCCCATGAATACCTATTATGTTCATAGTCACTGACCACATCTTTCCAACATCAAGCAGGGATTTAAGGACCAACATTAAAACAATGTCAACCATCAGAATACTTTTCTGTCAACACAAAGACTCAAAAGGCTTAGAAAACTCTGTATATTCTACTGTACAGAAGTTCGTGGAGACAGAGCACTTTCAGCACAGTCTGAGTGTCATTTATTAATGGCAAACATATTTCTAGCTATGATTACAAGCAACGGACTTGGAAGGATGTATACATTGAGTATACAAAGGAGAGCTCTGGAGGATTTTGTTTGGTTGGTTTTGGGAGGCGGGGGTAAGGGGAGTATTTTCTTAACCTACCTGGCATTCACAATATTCCCTGCACTTAGTTCAACCATCTCTTCAAATCCCACTGCAAATATGTCAGGAGGGCAGTTCTCATCATCTATTGGCAAGACGGAAAAATGCATACAAGAGTTACTACTTTGTTGTTTCCTCTAACAACCTGTATTGTAATTTCTGCCAAAGAACATACCTATAGTTCTATCTTGGGTATCACCTGCCAAGCTATACATATTCATAGCTCCTTTAATCTAATCTCACAAAACAACCCCTGTAGTTCCTCTGGAATTTTTTCCTGCTTTTCTCCCAGCAGTTGGTCTCCATCTCTCTCACAAGAAGCAGCTCAGAACAGAGCATTATATTGTAGCAATGTTAAAATGAGAAAATAGCCAGTGTTCTCCCTCTCTTAGCTAGACATATCACCAGAGCCACCAGAGCCATTACTCACCATCTTACTACCACTTGTCATCTTACACTGGGTTATCTAACACCCTTACCTTCTTCCTCTTCTTTTCTGACACTGATCCCTATGTAACTGAAACTACTGTCCATACACCAGCATGTCCCTTCCCTCTCTCAATGCCTTTAGTAAATTTATCTGCTATTTTAAAGAAGCTTTTGAAGTTTCTTCTCATCTTCTTTCTTCCCAGCCCCTGCCTTCTTAGATCACCTGCACTATAACCTTAGGTCACCCTAGAGCACTACAACTCTCCCTTCCCTTGCCAAGACCTGTGGATACCACCCCACTGAAACACTGAAGATCAAATGCTCTCATATAATAGTATGAAGCACATGTATCGACACATCAGGTTTGTCAATTGTCTAAACTTCCTTAACAAAATCTGTAAATCAATTACAATACCTGGCCTTGTTCTGTAAATGAGAAATTCAGCAGCTTATTTAAGCAAGCCACAAGCACAAGGGGTTTCTATACTACTGAACAAGGGAAATTGCCTTCAACAGATGTAACAATAAATCTCTTTTTGTCTGAAGGTTTTGACAGTAACATTTCCAGACGAGCTCAGAGTTTAGATTGTACAGATACATTTAGCTGCAGATAAAGACCAAGTAGACATTTTGAGGGCACCTAAACACATAACTCCCACTCACAATGAAGAAAAAAGGAGGGAGGAGTCAAGGAGTAAAACCCAATACAAGATGTGGAATAGGAAGATACACCCCACAATGGAGTGAAAGGGACCTACAGACTTTGAACTGCTGCAGGTCCAAAACAGTATCACTTGGAAACAACCCAAAAGCTGCTCTGACAGCAGCCTCTACATACCACCTCATTGCTGAGGGGAGGCAGCACAAAGCTAAATGGGGCAAAATACATCCCTTAGAATTGAGAGAAAATGCCCTCAGAGATAATGTACTGACTTCAAAAGGAACAGCTAGTCAAAACCGGTGTCTAAATTCACTGCTGTCCCTGCGAATGCCAGAAAATATTGCTTATACTTTTTGACTTCAAAGTCTTACCCTGAAATTCAGAAACTCCAGAGAGCTTAGGAGAATCCAGCAGCCAGTCTGTTAGCTCACTGGTACCAAGGATGTTGCTTCGAAACTGCTTGCCTCCATTCACGTTCCAGGTCCCCATGGCAACACGAACACGCTTGAAGCTTGTGAATTCAAACTGACGCTCTGACATGGCCTTCAAAATACTTGGAGTTACTGATGGAGGGGGAGAGAGAGAGAGAGAGAGAATGTGTTTAAAAAAAAAAAAAAAAAGTGCTGTAATAGAATAAAAAGGATACAGACAGCAGTGGCACAAACTTACTGTTAAATAATGACATTACCATAGTGGCAATGACACTAAAAGAATAACTCCAACGGTAACGGCAGTAACTGCAAGATAACTGGGGTTAACACTGTCAGTTTCTCTTCAGAAAATCAGGCACTCTTTGAAAATAGCTCTACTTTGACACATGGAGGTGAATAGATTGGTCAGGAGGAGAAAAGTCAGTTTTAAAAGAAACAAATTGGAAAGGACTCAACTCACTTTTAACATTTTACTTACATTTTCCAGCACTTCAAGTAATAACCGAACAAATTCTTTTTCCTTCCTTAATCTTTTCAGTTTAGTCTACACAGATTGGACATATCACAAATTAAGACTTAAATCTAAGCCCTAAGAAATTTAGGGTGTGGGGGGAAAGGTAATGAGCAGCACATAGTTCTCCTAAACTAGCACTGTTACGGAGCACTATTCTAATCAGAACTCCTCACAAGAAAAGGCCATATTCATTATTTCTAATGGGTACAGAAAATGAGGAGTGTGCTTGTGTGTCCATCATTAGTTGGAAGGGCAGCTGAGATGTCCTTAACCTTCAAGTACCTGATTTAACTCTGCAATCAGACATAGAGGAGGTATCTGTGCTTTCCTTGTGTTTGCCCTCAGGGGACAAACCCAGGATTGAAGCAGTGCTGAATGGTTAATGTCTATCCTACTAAAGGCCAACCGTTCTCTGGAGCAAAGTGACCACCTGATACTGCTTGTGGGAGCAGATTATCCTGTGTTTGCACACAAGTTTCTTCTCAGAGGGAGCTAGGTTGGTTTACTCTAGATGGGTACAAATGAATGTGTATATGCTGTGGATTAGCAGGGCCCTGGAGTAAAGCAGAGAATGAACCAAAATAACAGCATAAACATGCCTTTGGAGACCCAGAAGGCTAAAAGCATCTGCAAACTGCAGGTCAAAAATAAAGACATCAAAATCTGAGCTCAAGAGACGTGATTAAGTCCGACTCATTTAGGACCAAACTGGGAATAAAGCCCTAAAATTTTTCAACCATTTTAACTCCTCTAAACTGTCAGAAGAGACTGCCATCAACAAGCAGATAAACACACTCAGAAGTCCAATACAAAATATGAGAATTAAGCCCAGGCAAATAAAAGCACACAGAGAAGTGTTATGGTAACTTGAAAGTAGTGTTTTAAATAACATATTTGTGCAAAAGTGGCTTATTAATTATTTTTCCAAAAGGATGCAATGGGTCATATCTGACAGCTGACACCCCCGTTCCCTGTTCCCCATTCCCCATTCGCCCCCGCAAAATACACACAAAAGAAAAGTGAAGGGTTTACACTGGTTTTACCTAGCAGAGCACTGTCGTCCATGAGCATCTTGCCTTTGTCTGCATATTCCTCACTGAAGAAGTCACCCATGAGCAGCAAATTGATGGCTTCCTGCTTTACTGCATCAAAAAAATTTGACTGAATCGTGCGTGACACAGAGCGGGCTCCATCCTTGAGTTTCCCAACCTGCTTTAGACAGGAATCATCAGCACAAGTAATACTGAAGAATAATTCTGACAACTTTCTTTATTGTCACTTGTGAATAAGCAGATCTGCCATTTTCCTTTACCTTGTGCTTCCCCTCAAGGGCACGACTGCCAGTAAATACTCTGCTCAGATTATGACCATTGAGAGTCCACATTGCTTTGTAGGATTCCACAAAGCGCTCAATTATAGATTTAGAGTTCAGCCCAAGACTTTCTAACTGAGCATGCAGGATCTAATTGGGATAGAAAGAGAAAAAAATTGTCCTTAAATATGTCTTTCCCTTTTATTCTCCATTTAAGTATTCCAGCCAGCATCATTCTGTATCATAGAGCTGGCAAGAAAGACTTATGTCACTGAGGCTTATGTCCTCTTTCCCATCTTTCCCACAGAACACACAATGTATGCAGTAGGGGCATCCACGAAAGGTCCTTTGACAAACTCACCTCTAATGCAATGAAGGACTGTATGCTATTAGTACGATCCAGGCAGTCCAAACAATTCATTCGAAAAGTACCTGTCTGCAGACTTTGGTAACCAAACACAAGAGGAGAGGAAGAAAAAGGTATATTTTAAAACGATAGCTAATCATGGGTTGATTGAGCAAGATCACCAAATGTTCAGCCTGAATATACCCACCTGCATTCTGCCAGTACAAGCACATTGAGTGCAACATTTTCCATTACACATCTAATTACCTGATGATGTCTGCAACTCCACATTAGCAAATCCATGCACTAGTAATTTTCCAGATTCTGAACAATGGAGATGCAGTTAAGCCAAAACAGTCGATTAACCCCAAGACTGTACTTTATCTCAAAATTGCATTCCAAGATAGTCAGTTAAGTTCTTGGTCCTGATATAGCAATGAACCTGTGAAGGTCAGAAGGGATGGTGCCTGGCTATATGGGACCATCAGGCCGGGACACTCACCGTGGACTTACATTCTTGCCCTTGGTGAAGATTCCAAAGTCTTCCCAGTGCAACTGTAGTTGAGGCCTCAGTAAGTTTTCCAGCTTCTCAGTTTTCCCACCTTTGGCAAATTGGTGGTAGTCAAAGTTTATCATGGGAGTGTCTTCCGCATGGGAAGAGGCCCATAGCAATTTCTGTTCAGAAAGTGAAAGAAAGAAACAAGTCCCGCTCAAGTCACCGCTTACGGACTGATATCAGCATGCTTTTCATCGTTAGCAAAATTGGACAGTTTACCACAATTTTAACATCAAGAAGTTCAGAGGGAATTTTGAAATGCCAGACATGAAAACAGCAATGAAAGTTCTCTATTTGTTTTCTCTCCAAAAGCAAACTGGGTTGTTAGAGCCCAACTTTCTATGTGGGAACTTAAGCTGTAGCTGCAAGACAGAGCTACAGACTTCTCCTGCTTCCTCAGCAGAAGCAGCTGTGCACTCCCTTAGCCTTGGCTCATGGCAGTCCTGCAGCAGGCAGTCTGCCAGCTCTGCATGGGAGCATGTACGGTAACAGTGATGCTCTGGGCAGACTCCCTGCATTCCTAGAGATACTGTCAGGTGAAACCAGACACAGGACTGGGACCCTGATGGGCAAGTATGTCCAGAGCTGCTTATGGTACATGAGCATAACACGGCATGGTATTTTGTAACCATTCCTGAATGCCCAGATATAGGAAAACATGGCCCTAACTTTAGACAGATGGTAGTAGGGGAGAAAGTAAAAAAGAAATTATGTCCCAGGAACCATAAAGTATTTGTGGTAAACCATATAAGTGAAAGAAGTGGTCAAATACCCTGATTAATTCATCACCCAATTCCATGACCTCACATGCATTTTCATAATCACCACAAATTTCATTATCATGTCTGTAATATATACAACATAACAGTATATTCTGCTCTCCATAGCAAAATCAGAGAGAATTTTTATATTAACTCTAATTATGTAAGCCTTTGTCTATTCCCTCCCTTCCTGTACATTCTCATCTCAAGAGATGGATACTTTTTTCCACTTAGATTGTGACAAAAAATGAACAAAAACAACTGTGATATTACAATAAAAGTCAACATGCAGCAGTTACACCAGTATAATTGTATCAGGTTAGCCAGTAAGCCTTCCATGCAGAGACAAATTTAAAGGTGTTGCACAGTGCTTGGAGAGGGAGCACAAAATATATTTTCATTACACTGTAACAAAAGTCAAAACACCTGGTATCTGCTTCTGAACTGTCAGCACCTCAACCTGCCTTTACAGGCACTGCTAATGCACTTCAAAACATTTACCCACCACTGCCTTGGTGTAAATCATTGTCAGAATATTGGTAACTCTACACTACATCATCGCTTTTATTGTAAAAATAATTATATCTGTCATAGGGGATGCTTGCAAGAAGAACAGCATTCTGGGAAGAATATTGATTCTGATAAGAGGTAACAGCAGAAGTTAAGATGGCAATTTACTTTTTTTTTGTTTGTTTCTTTTGCATGAAGTGATGATTGCGGAGACATTCTGATCCAAGGAATCTGGTAGCTGTGGCAGCAATTACAAGAATATTTTGAACAGATTCAGATAAGATTTGTAAAGATTGCAGCAAGTAGAGTGAAAAGAGGAAACCATGCAAGCAGGCAAGGGAAGACGGAGAAACAGAGATAAACATGACGGAAAAGGAGAAAAATTTTCCCTACTAATCAGTCTCTTATGATTTAGCTTAATTTTATTTTGAGCCCTTAAAAATCCATTAAAGTAAAACCTAATTATATATTCCTTCTAATCATCCATTTATTAAAAAAACAAAGGTAAAGAAAAGATCAAGAGGTTGCTGTTGTTTTGAATGGGTAGGAAATTTCAGTTTCCAATGCTGACAGTCTAAATTCTTTCAGCTCACAAGGCACTCTCACAATTTTCCTAGAATACAGATGATGTTTAAAAATATAAGTAAAAGGGATATTTAATTAAAATAAATGAATGAATGCAAGATTTTTATTCTAGACATGCCGTATTTCTAACTTAATTTCTGGTTCTGTGATCATAACAGAAACAAGAGGTTGAACACAAATAACTTTCAGAAGAAAAGTCAGGTACCATACAACATCCATGAAGATAAATTGGCAGTTATTGGCCAGAACAGTGCCTTCAAGAATGTGTTTACTAAAAATACTAGTATTAAATTCACAAGACATGTCAGATTTGTATTCTCATAGTTCCCTGAACACTTCCAAACTGGTCATCTCTTATCCCTAAATTTCAACTTAAAAAAAAAAAAAAATATATATATATATATATATATATAGGTTTTATATATATATATATATATATATAAAGTTCTCTCTCTATATATATAAAGTTCTATTTTAAAGATAGGGAAAGCAAGAGGTTATAGAGGCTTAGTTATGTCATGCAGAAATTCAGTTTAAAACTGAAAACAGAAGACAGGATCAGACTTTATTACTGTACTTTCTTCACCAACTTGCAAATTTTAGTTACAACCGCTATCTGTGGCTATGCTCTGTATGGGGGAGACTTTCACTTGCATTTTCCACCATTCCTACAATGATCCCCAGCTCTTTCAGAGAAGTAGGAAATAGTTGCACAGAAAGACTATTAAAATGCTGCTTACCTCAAGCACATTATTCTGACAGAGAGGGAAACAAATCAATAACTATGTATTATTTAACTGCAATTTTCATTTTGCTTAATTTCACATGATAAACATTTGAACTCAGAACCGTTTTATCTTTCTGTAATAATGCTAAATATGTTACACCTACTATAGTACTGTACTTAAAACATCCTTCATATTATTCTTCATAAGATATACTTCAAAGTACCGAAGTCTATTTCCAAAGTGACAGGCACTTAGGAGGCAGGCTTCCATCAACCTCCATTTGGAGTGAGGCAGCGAGGCACTGCTGAAAATCCCATTCAGTGCCAATCTGCACTGCCAAGTCTGTACTTGTTCCAGTATTAGTGTTAGTTTGAAAAATCTGGCCTTGAGAATCCTATACTGCACTAAAACTCAGTGCAGCTTTAATTTTTCAATGCCTGACATCCTGAAAACACAACAGATGCTTTCAGATATCAGTTGTGGCTAGGAATGTCTAGGGGTTAGGAATGCATCTCTCTTCAATGTATCAGATTGTCAGCAGGTACTCAGGCAGTTAAATCCCATTACGTTCTGCACAAGATAGCTAATTCCCATTAAATCAGTGCAAGATAGCTTACTTTTAGTGAGCTAGGGTCAGGGCCTGGACCCAAAGCAATTCTGACAATCCCACGAGGCACCTGACTGCAGACAGTCAACGCACAGGTGACTGAATATTGTGACAAAGCAGAACACAATCCTAATTTGCAAAAAGGACCTACATACTCTCAAGAGACTTAGGGCAATTTTTTAAAGTCTGGTTAAAGAGAAAGTGCATATAAGTGTGAGGAAATAAGCAAGAAGTCAGTGTTGGAATCAAGCCACCAGACTATGAAGTATCATCTCTCTGTATGCAACATTTAGTGAAGAGGTAACATTTCTTTAGATCCAATATTCATCACCTGACTTGGAAAGAATTCCCTTCCTCCAGAAGGGAAACAGAACATGGAGGCTCAGAGGAAGTCAGCAGTTTAATACAGAATCGTTGCTTTTACCTTGAAAGCTCTGTTGAGTACCTCCTCTCCTCCTCTGCTTCCCAACAGGTTAACAATCACTTGTTTTCCATACTGCTCTTTCAGAAGCATCATATGCCTATAGAAAAAGCAACCATAACATGTTTTTTCCAGTACCTATTACATTGCCTACCACCTTTTCCAAAATACATGAAGCCGCATTCGCTGGTTGTTCCACCTAGCAGAGGGTTTCAACCATAATAGCTACAGAATTTTTCCTCAGTTTCCTTGCAATCAATTATTAAAATAAAAATTGTGAAAGCATGCAATTAACAAAAAGAGTGCTTTGAACTGAACATAAAAAAGAAGCTGAGGAAACAGGCCACAAATCTTTTGTGTTACTGTCAGTTTTGATATTGTCCTTTGTACGCTTCCACCTCTGTCTGGAAGATGCACAAGAAAGACAAGAGAAGTCAACATATTACACTTCCACAGAAATTGCCCAGCAACTTGTAAGAATGAGCCAACAGTCAGTGGCAGCAATGGGGCCTTGGGCTCCAATCCCAAGGCCAGAGAGTCACAGACAAATATGTGTCATCAACCACAGGGGTCAAACATTTCTGAGCTACTACAACATTGACATATTCACTCTCAACTTACTTTAATTAAGTAGGAAGGTTGGTAAACATAAGAACTGCCATGCTGGATGAGACCAAAAGTCTTTCTAGCCTAGCAGTCTGGCCCAGACAGTGGCAGATTCTTCAGAATGAAATATAAAAATAGGGCAACTATAAAGTGATCTTTCTTAAGGCATATGTTCCCAGCCTCTCAGAATCTGACATTTAAGGGTTCACACGTCAGAGTTTTTAGCCAGATGAAGAAACACCCATTCTCCCCTCAAAATATTCTCTTTAAGTTGGAATGTATGCGCTACAGGAGTTGTACAAGCTCAAGAAACAATTAAATCTTAAAGCCATATGCTAACGACATTGTAGTGGTATTTAAGAGTAAGCTGTGTAGAAAAAGAAAAGAAAAATAAAGTGAGCGCTCCCACTAACAAAAAGCTATTACATGCTGCAAAGTGACGTGCCCTGGCAGAGTGTCAGAGAAGCAGCACAATTCTTGAGGCATGCACTTGTAAATCCTATAAACAGGAATAAGTCACACAGAAAACTATGGAGAGGAGAGAAGAAATAAAAAGTTGGCAGCTTGGCCTTAAACAAATGTTGCAACAGATATTTTCTGGTGCTATGTATGGTCCTGATTCTGCAGCCAGTTCTCTGCATGCCAACTCTTCCAATACATATGCACTCCTCTGACCCCAGCATCAAGGTCCTACTTTTCCAACAATGTTGTTTCCTAACAACAAAACCACTGAAGCTCAGGTTGTCTGCTTGAGCACCGCACTTGGATTTCTCAGGGAGCAGTAAGAGAAAAAAGATCCATTAACAAGGAGATTACCATTTGCTTCTCTTAGTGCCTTCTCAACACATTAACTCTCAAGTGTGAAAATGTAACAGGCTAAACCCACTCTAAAAAACACAGAAAAGCTGCAGCAAGTCATTTAGTTTCAGTGACCATTCCCATAAAAACAGTTGATTGCTCCTTGTCCATTTCCAAAAGACTGTCTTTTGCAGTTCTGCAAGTAGGGGGATTCCTAATTTCATCTAACCTAGAAGCTTTACTGTGCACAAGGGAAAAAAGGAATACTGCAAGTCGATCCTCATGTTTATGTTTCTTATGAGAAGGCCATTCATTGTTTGCATCGGAGTCAGAAAGAACAGGTTCTCTGGGCTAGATGATGTTACAGAGTTGTTCCTTGCCTGAAGCATTTTCAGTTTCTTGGGAAGTGCAAGAGAAGACTGACCAATTCAGTGTTTCCTTATATGATTATCTCTGCTGTGGAACATAAATTTTCAAGATGAAGACGAATTTCAAAGGTATTTCAAATTCAGTGCGATTTAGCAGTCCTAAAAACCTCTGAGAATCTGGACTAGGTCCCACTGGAGCACAGACTGCTACAGTGCATAGTTCCTTTAAATTCTAATCCCTTCAGTGCTGCAAAGCTATTAACAGTCACTATTGCCATCTTTCTTAACAGCTGCCGTAAAGGAAAGCAAGAAGTTAAGAGGCCTTACCTAAAATGAGCTTTAGCTTGGACATGAGCTCTGATTTGCCAAAAACAAAACAAAACAGAAATGAATCACTTGACCTTGCATTCACAATTTGGAAGTTTCCCACAGGCCAAATCTTTTATTTCCATTTCAGGCAATCTTCTCACTGATGTCAAAGGGAGTTTGCACTTAAAAGGACAGCACTTCATAGTCAGCCTTTCAAATGAATCAAGCTAATGAATGGATTGTTTATGGTTTCCAGCTGACAAGAAGAGTTTAATGGTTTAAAGAGGACTTATAAATCAGTCTTCGAGTAAAGCAGAAGAGCATCAGCATGAGAGCATCACACAGCAGTGATTGTAGAAGAAGTTGCTGTTACTTCTCTATAGCAGTAAAATAACGAAGAGCAAGGTGAATTCAGAATGGAGAGGAAGCAGCATTTAATTTTTAATTGCCTGGGATACAGGGGTAAAGAAGATGCTCTCTGTACCTTAATCATAAATTAACATTTGTTGACTCACAAAGGCTTACACAGGCTTTCTTTTTGCATACTACTCAGCAAATTTTAGCTTTTTCAGAAACAAGCCAGAGACCAGATCAATTCAATTACCATTGAAACCAGAAATGAAAATGCACAAAATAAGTGAATAAAGAAAACCCATCTAATAATTTTGCAAGACTTGGGGGATTGGCTACATCATCTGAGAGATGCTTCGCATCTAACGATTTACAGGGAAGGCATAAAGTTGTGGAATCTTCTTTAAATGCCAGGTTGCTGCATTACTGCCAAAGTCAAATGAAGCTTACCTGTCGAATGCAGGAGCATTAGCTTCCAGACCTCTGTTAAGCCTTAGATGATGAGAACCCACCTAAAATAAAATATTGGAAGAGAAGCAAAGAGAGAAATAATTCCCTAAGCTGCTAGACTCCTAAACCACTAGAGGTCTCCCTCTTTCCTTCAGAGAAAACATCTCTTTAACAGCACCAGACACCCCTAACAGACTCTACGCACCCACACACATAATATCCTTAATATAAAAGCCAGAGCTTTTATTAGACAACAACATTTACAATTACAAGTGAAAACATTATCATTAAGCAATAGGATACCTACACATCTTTTTATACCAAATAAATCATGTCTACTAGCCAACTTCCTCTAGCAAATATCCCACACAGCATCACACAAATATGCTGCATGCCTAGCCTTCTTCCTGCCCTTCACTTTGCAAAAAAGGCTGCAGTTATGACAGTTCCATGGATTGTGTCTCCTGACTTGTTTTGTCTTTCATTATTTACACAAACTAAAAAGTATCAGAACTGTCCTTTAAAAACATGAAGAACGAAATCCTGTGCCATGCATCTAATGGGAGTTTTAATATGGATGTCAACAACAGCAACCTCAAGCTCCTTTTGAATGCTAGATACCCCTATTACTACTCAATGCAGAGGGCTTCTTTCCTCTTCAAAAACTACACTGCTAATTATTTATAAGATCATGCATTGTTTTCTGTACATCGTCATCTTTTTTTTTCCTGAGGTTGGCTTATGCAATCCTTTCTAACACTGGTTTCAGCGGTGCTCACATCCAAGGAATAATAATTTTTAAAAAGTCGTAAGTATTCACCAACATGAATGAAGGCTGCATAATCTAATCCAGATTAAGCAAAAATTCAGATCATGTCCTTTCTAAAAAATTGAAAATTCTGTTTAACTAAACATGCTGCCCATTAGTCAAAAATGCTTAACTCAGGGGAAAAGCTCTATGGCTTTATAACATACAGAACAACAGTGCTGGATACAGCTACACCACGGGTAGGAAGCGTCCAAACCATACAGCCAGACCAGCTTTATAACAAGAAGAAACTACTGCTCTCGATGGTGCTAACAGAGGTCATCTTCCTTTTGCACTAAATCCAGTATTTCTGAATGACACTTCGATGCTAGATTTAATGATAAAACAACATATCAAATAATCTTTAACAAACATAAAATACACTTACGTCTTCTATTTTATAGGTGCACATATAGGTGCATATTCATTCCAGTTACTTATCCCTCTGTTCAGAGAATGTGAAGAGTACTACATTCACGTTTGTAACCATATATAAACTGTAACTCATAGACCATATGTAACCTGGTAGGCTTGATGCAATAATCTCCTGGTGAAATCCTACATTTCTGCTTTGCAGATCAGATTAGAACATTATCATGTTCCCTTTTTTACTGAAATATAGCAGACACACTATCTGGACATTACGTTTTGTTTGAAGGACATCAAGCCAACTTGGCATTGCAGAAGAAAAGGTTGTTCCAAGTCAAATCAAAAATGTTATAAAGACATTGCTGTAAGCCTCACTTAAAACATTAGGACAGACATCCACACAAAGACTTTCCTGCAGAGACACATGAACACATGAAAATGTTAAACTTAAGTAAGTATAGCCATTTGCCAGTTTTTGATGTGTGATTTTTTAACATGCAAAATGTCCTACAAGGCAATCCTGAAACGAAAGAGCTCAGCAGTTTCATAGGAGGAGGTCAGCAGCTCATTCAAAAAAATTATTTAATTTTATGAAGCTTCTAAATTATAAGTAGCAAGAGTGACAAGTAAGGTAGGCTTTTTTGTTTATTTACCTGAAGCCCTGGTTGCTCCCAAAACAGTGGAACAGAGCCTCTGATCTGCACAAAGGAAGAGATGTCATCGTCCAAGTAAATTGTCTGAAACAGTAAAATAAAGGGAAAGAGTCCTCCTGTCAGGCATGCCAGTCTGTGACTACTCGATCAGATGACAGTTTAAGACACTGAACTCAGAAGGTGAAAAAAGTAAACAATGAAACTCAGTGTCTCTCCTTACTGCTCAGTCATTTTTCCATAGACTCGCAAGCAGGGAAACAAAGCATAGCATATTCGCTTCCACATCATCACAGCAGATTCAGTTCACTACTCACCAGAAATAAGAGAATTTAAACCACCAGCACCGGTAAGATAAAAGGAATCTTTCATCCACAACGAAGATGGATTTGATCTACTCGTGGAGAGACTCAGGAAGACCAGCCACATACTCTCCCTCTGTCTCTCTCATAATATTTTACTGGGCAAAATGTCATTGCTCCTTGTGACCGATGACTGGTAATGTCAGGTGTGGGATAAGCTTATCTCTTGCTTTATATACTATTTCTTATTTCACTGAATGTTGTGCCTTGTCAGAGCGTCCAAATAAGTCTCAGCAAAAACAGCAGCTTTGCCACTCCCATTCTGAGATACAGTGAACGGTACGTGATCTATTTCCTTTCCAAGAGTTTCACAGCGAGAGGCTCCAAACTCTCCACTTCATTCCCTAATCAGACCTCAAACTCTCTTTTCGTATTTGTTATTATGAAAGCTGTTAACAAACCGATTTTGAGTCAAAGCTACATGAAGAACAAAGGCTCATTTCCCCTTTTGCTTTTGCCCTCTACCAGCCCCTGAGCAAAGCTCTGCGCTGTATGTGAACATAGCACAAAAGGTACTATCTTCAGACACAGAGCAACTGTGGAAAGCCAGGCTCACTCCCCTGGCCTATACTTAGCAGTGGAATCTGGCTGTTTTCCATGTGCGCTATATGATACACATCACTGTTATCTCATGCTTCACAATGAGTCTTCAGCAGCCAAGGAGGAACCATAGCCATACAGGTCATCCAGGTAGCTTCTTCTCTAACCACATCATATCATTTAGCATAGCAGTTGCCAGCTGGCTAGTAGTCCTCAAAACAGAAAACAACATGAAAATGGGTTACCAGACAGCCTTAACGTGATTTGTACTTTTGGATTTGTCACTAGACATACTGCTTGGATGGCTCAGGAGAAGCACCTTCATTTATCTGAACCTTGGCCTCTCATCCTTACAGTTACCACCACTGTAAGATTTTTACAGCTACTCATGTGAATAGAAGAATACCTAAATCAGAGAGGTAGACATTTAAATATTCTGTCACCAATTTCCTCTAATTCCTACAATATTTTTTGGAGGCCACTTACAATTATCCCTATTTCATTAAGAATGAAAGGTTTAAGTGGCTTTATTAAGGACACAAAGAAAGTCAGTGTTAGAATGGTGGGTAGCCCAGATGTGCTGCAAAACTGCACTTTTCAATGTTTTTAGCCTCACACCAATTAAGACCCCTTCTGTGTTACACCTCCTCCTAGTGCAACTCCTGAAAGAGAGGGCAGGTGTTTCATGTTAAGTAGCTGCCTGGAGAAGCTTCCTAGCAAGGCCTATCACTCAGCTTGAGAAACACAGGTCCAAAACCTGCTCTCCCAGTAAGGTTTTTCGAAACATTGCAGTACCTGAGTGCAGGAGTTAGTTACCATGGCGACACAATGGTGCACCTTTCCTTGTGTTTCTCTCCTCAGAAGAGCTTGTCAAACAGTTGGACTGTAAGAGAAGTGAGAAGGCCCTTCATCTTCCTCTTTATCATATCCTGCCTCACTGAGGCAGGTTGTCACAAGATGAATCAGTGACTTCAAAACACTGAATCATCTTTTCACACACAGTCACCAAGCCAGAGGAGCCAATTCTAAGGGAGAGCAAATTTGTGCAGCTCTTCTGACAGCCCCAGGATTCTACTGACTCATACTAAACGAGAATCTGGTCTTGAATCTGAGCAAAGATGAGTTAGAATTGGCTCACTTCAAAATTCAAGAAGAATAATCACCTCAGTGATAAGTGAGATAGTTGAAATTAAATGTTAATGTTTAATCATAAGAATTACAGACAAAGCTTCTACACAGAGAAATCAGATTTGTCCAATATCACCAATAAAGTACAATCTGGCCACTTAGCTTACTGCGGAGGACCAGTTCCCTTACTAAATATATCAGGTTTCTTAAAATCTTCTGGAAACTTCCCATTTTCCCTAACTGAAAAGCTGACAGCTCAAGTGCCTCTTTGGCCAGCTCTTTTAAAACTCTTAGCTGCAAATTCTGTAGACCTACTGATTTAAACAAACAATAATTCTCATTTTAATACCTGCAGTTTAACATCTTCCTGAGCTATGGTATACATAGAAAGCATTTCATCACAGTTTTAGACCATGAATATACATCCTGTTTTCTTTATGCCAAATACAGAAGAAAAATACTGACCATTTCTGCCTTTCTGCATTAACAGATGCTCATATTTCCATTTATTTAGTGATGGAACACTGTCAGAGTTGATAGATCTTTGTCCCTACCATCATTCACATTTTCTGTTCACTGTTTTTCACCCGTTACCTTTTTTTAACTATTTGCTGCTCTATTAAGCTGCCCATTTGGAGAACTGAATTTAAAAAAGTATTAAAACTAGTTGCAGACTATTCCTGTAATCTAATCAGGATGCCTGACTCAAAGCAAACCCTTATTTTTTGTTCTGCCATCAATTCCCCTTCCACTGTCATGATGAGGTCTGATACAGAACTCTCCTATGATGAAATAACATTTTAGAGAAATTGATGTTTTTATACACACCATGTAACTTTTAGAAATTCAGAGGAGGTTTCTGGTAGCATGGCCTCTTCAGTATAGGTCACTCATACGAAACTTCTCCACATTAGCACATTTTTTTCTCTCCTGTTACTTACAGGGCTCATCATCCTGTTCTTCAGAGCAATTCTGTGGTGTTTCACAATCCTCTCACCTCATTCTTGTGACCCAGAAGAATCCAAAACTATTTTCTTCAAAGCTGCCAGTGAGTTGGAAAAAGTATTTCTGAAATGAGTGGGAGTTTTTCCCAGTCAGTCCTTCCTAAACAGACTGTAACCATTTGTTGAAACATTACAACTGTGCAAATGTCTGGGATTCGGCAGAGAAGCTGCTTCATTCCCACCAAATCCTAAAAATCCTTAAGAAGGACTTCTTCATCTACCTCAAAGGGTCTGGCCCATAGAGCGATCCAGTCTACATAGCTGGATAGATTTTCATACTCATTTGCTGCAGTTTCCTCTCAGACAACATAATAGCAACAGGACGCTTCAACATATGTGAAGGACCTCTTAGCCTTGATAACAGATTGCCTGTCCTCTGACCTCTGGTATTAGAAGTCACCATGCATCCATTTTGTCTCCTGCTGCCTTAGACTCTTCTAGTGGTCTCTTTTGCCAGTTTGAGGATCAAGGGTGACAGTGCTGACAGTTCAAGAGAACAAGTTTCTCACCCTTTCTCTTCTGATCCATAGTGCCAGACCTTATATCTTTGATCCACAGATCTTTCCTGATAGCACAGTCAAAGCTTGTGTTTCATGCACAGGCAACCCTCCCCACTTTGAGCAAGAAACAAACATCTCTGTCATCCAGCTGGTATCCTTATGCTGGCCCTCACAGCAACAAGTGCCAAACTGCAAAGTAAACTGCCAAACCTAAAAGTAAACCCCAAAGTGCTGCTCTCATTCATTGCTCAGAATGATTTATTCACTAATCTCTATTGCTTAGCTCTGTTAAAAGGAAATAATTATCCTGTCACAACTTCACACAGGAGAATTCATCACAGACTCAAGGGCCACAGCCATACAGTCCATGATGAGACAGACACTCACACAGCTTGCTCTGGGATCCCCAGCTCTGTCACACAGCCCACAAAAAGCATGGACAGCAGATGGCCTAAACATACCACTCTGTGAGCTCCTTCAACTCAGACCACAGGATCCAAGGATACATTTGCCAAAATAATCCTCTGCCATGCCTGGGGCCATACTAAGACCTGATCCAGAAAATAAACTAACCACATGACTGCATCCATTCCTCTCCTAGAGAGCCATCCAACATGGTCTAAGAGTTGTTGTGAAATACGGATTACTTTTCTTAATCAGTGTCCAACATTTAAACTGGAAGAAGGGAAGGTTAATCCAAATTCATGGTATTTCCTTTTAATTCCTCACAAAGGCTTCCATTTCAGATGCTTCACCAAAAAGTTCTGCATGGGGAAAAACAACGGAAATCATTCATTTATCTTTGGTAAATTACAGTTGTTCCCCATAAGTCATTTAGGGCCATATACTACCACTCTTTGGAGAATAACTGGGGGAGAAGCTGAAACGAAAACAGTGACAGGCACATATATTAAATGAAGAAAGCATGCTTGTTTCTCATCACTATCAGAAGAAAGAATGAAAAGAATGTGACAGACACTCAATTTTAGGAGATTGCTAGGGGAGGAAAGAAGGGCGAAGGGAAAAGTGAAACCCCGGACAAAGCAAACTGTATTCTCAGTGGAGAGCTCTCAAACAGATATGAACAAGGCAAAAATATATAATTTAAATACCAGCAGAAATAGAGGCTGATTTTAAAACTTCAGTTGAGCATTATCTACAACCCTGCAAGCAGGAAGGGCTGCCCTCCCAGTATAAAATACTGGCAGCAAACCTAGAAGCATACATTTCAGAGGTTTTTTCAAAGAAGCTCTCTCTTTTTTCCCCTTCATATTTTGTTTTTGCTTAAATCTTTCCTACCATTTTTTCTTTTTTCTTTGTAAAGATGCAAACCAAATGATCAAACATCCAAAAGTTCATTTAGTAGTTTTACGTTGGAAAGCAAAAGTGAAGTGAGATATCTAACTTTTTCCCTCTTCTTCTCAAACACAGTGAGTCACAGCAGTTAAGTAAGCCCACAAAAAGTGACTCATTGCGGAGCTAAAATGCCATAAGGCTAACTCAGTGGGAGACAAAAGAATACCATCTATGCATAAAAGAGCTGCCTGGAGATAAGACTAATTGTTTCTTCCTCTTCTAAAAAGCAGAAAAATGTTAGAAGTAATTCATTATAAAGGGGGGAAAAGTCCTGCCTTTTCAGAATCCTAGGGTGCTATTTATCCATGAAAGCACACAGCCAGCATGCCACTATACTGTACAGGCTACAGCAAATGGAAACAAAATGTTATTCAGCCAAGATATTACCTCATAGGCGATTAGTCAGTAGTCTACTATGAAAGTAGGAGAGAGTTTATTCTAGGACTTTTACTTCCTAATGGTAAGTGGATGCCAGCTTGAACAGGATCTCAGGCATCCCAGTCGTTAGCCCAGCTTTGCTTTCTTAGAACATGCAGTTTGGTAAAACTACTGTTTATCACCACTAGCAACAGCAACTTCATTTTCTTCTTTAAAAACAAAACAAAAGCATACAACCACACTATTCTTTAAAACTGCAAATCCTTGTTATAATTTTCAATCTGCTTGAGCTTTTCACCGTATAACCATGTCTCTCTTGCTCTTTCGCTTACCCAGTTGTAAAACACTCAAAAGCCTTTAGTCCTCCCACTTCACAACAGCTTCTGGCTGCACAGGAACAAAGCGCAGCAGCTCCTGTGAAGAACCTGCCCCAGCCCCAGCTACTGGGAGCATTAACAACCAAGGACTGCTTTGCCATTCACCAGGGGCCAATCCCCAGCTTTTCTGATGTGATACAAAAGCCATCTTACTTTTCATGCTAATCATTTACAACATAATGTACTCCAAGAATATAATTAAATACAATGAGTTACTTCCAACCCAAGCAGTAAGCAGGGTAGCAAAAGTATTTCCTACAGTTAGACAGGTGTTAACTACAGTGCCACAAATTTGAGGCTGATCTGAAAAAAGCTGACTACCTTTTTCAATATTTTCCTTCCTTTGCATTTCAGCAAGAGAACATTCTTCAAATCCTAAGTAATATACTCTGCCAGTAAGAAGGCACTCAACTAAAATAGCAGACTGTACCAAGTAATTACTTAAAGTGGCACATGTCCCTTCTTCTGTTCCCAAGTCCCATGGGAAAATTCCACTTTTTGGTGAGCAGATCTATCTGTATTTCCCAATGCACTGACAGATTTTCTAGAAAGGATTAGGTATTGCAGGACTTGACTTGCAGTTGCTCTGGAACAGAGGCAGAAAAGAAAATTATCATTAGCAGAGAATTCACAAGCTGACAATGCAGACTCAAGCACTGCAGGGGAAGAGTTTGGTATCCAGCAAAGAGAATTTACAGATGCCTGAATACTAAGCAGAAAGCTGCCAGGACAGCCTACTGGAAATGCAGTTAAACCAGGAAAAGAAGGGACACAAGCAAAAATCCACTTGTATCCCAGGTGAGATTTTGACCACAGGGCAGAAAGTCACATGTGACATTTGCACATACTTTGAGCATGCCTACAGTATCAAACCCAAGAAGTAGACTGGAGAGTATCTGTCTGTGACTCCCCAGGCCTCCTGCGCGTGAAATGAGCTGAGCAATGCAGCACTGTCAAGTCTCAAGATACTTCTACATGTGTCATTAGCAGAACCAGGTGAAGCGCTTGAGGCTGTACCATTAAGGTAACATCTTAAGGGAAATTTTTAAAGTGCCCAAACCTTGCTGGATTTTGGGCAAACAGGTACTTGAAGGCATTTCTACATCATGCTGTGGGGTAACAAAGAGGACAGCACCAAGTGACCTGCTACACTCATGCAGTGCCATGAGGAAATACTGGTGCTAACATATGGACACTTTTGAGGCAGGATGCTATCCTTGGCAGAAGCAAACTACTCAGGCACAGTCCTGCAGTGATAGAGGTATATTTCTTCTGGAACAAATGACACCGATAGCTTAAGTATCTCTGCGATACACTCAACTGTGACACATAGAAAGGTCTCACCAGCCTCCCCTTATGAGCATCACCTATCAATCTACCTCATTGTATGTACACTGCATGGCATGTGTGCATATATACACAGAAGCACATACACACACATATATAAAAACACATTCTACACTACATGCACAGTTTTGTAGACCTGCCCTGAAAACACTCAAAACAACTGAGTTTTAGGAACAGATCCTTGTCCTTTGCTGAAAACTATTACTTGCCAATTTATCTATTCTGCTTATAGAGACATCCATTTCTGTGTATTAAATATGGTGGTTTTGACTGCTAGTAATTTCTATTTCTATTCAAAAAGGAAAGCGTGGTTACACTTGAGTAAGAAAGCACTCATTTCAGCTGGCACAGAAGATTTCAGAATCTTCAGGGTCCAGTGGTTTTAATTCATTTTCAAGGTAGTAAGTTAAACCACGTGAAATAAAAAACAACTGACTGCGTTGCTATTTTGTTTGGCTATGTCAATCACGGGAGCCTGATGAATGCATTTTACCCATGGGCTTGCTCTCCGTATCAGCTGGAACTAAGGTTTCTACAAATATGTAGACAACCTCTGTCATACCACCTCCTACTGGTGTAAATCCACTCCTTAGAAATCAACGTCCATTCCCAAATGAGTTGTACTGGAATTTGCCTGACTATGAGAAGATGGTGGCTTTTCTCTGTGTTTTGATTACTAACCTTTTGACTTCCAGCTGCCACAGTTCCTCTGTGTTTTGATTACTAACCTTTTGACTTCCAGCTGCCACAGTTCCTTTCCTGGGCAGCTTCCTCCTGACTGGTATGATATATGTGAGCACCGGGAGTTCTTCTTCATCATAGTACAGCAACCACTACAGTACCTAGCTTCTATAAATGTTGTCCTCACTGCTCTGCAAAAGTCCTGTGAGGCAGGAAGTTAACAATCACCCTCATTTCAGAGCTAAAAAGCTTACCGTACAAAAGTGAAGGCTTCAATCCAATAAGGTAGACAGGGAGTAACTTTACACTTGAATATTTATGATCATAAGAATTTATATGATTCTAGGTGACTTCCTTAGAACCAAAAGCAAATCTCAACTCTAGTCTTTGCTGAAAAACACCCCCAGCATCCTTAGCCAAAATTCTTTTACATGAGAGTAGACACAGCTATGCCATTGCAGTACAGGGGATTCTAAAGTCTATCCCAGCAAACCTTGCAGCATGGACTATGAAAGATACTTAAAACAAATGAAAGAGGGAAATAAAATGGAGAGATCATTACTTTATGGAAAGCCTTTCAAACAAGCTTTTCTCCAATGTTCTACAGCACAGGAAACACAATGAATTTTAGAAAATGTATTGTATTTGAAAATGTATGCAAAAAGTATAAAATAAATATGACCTTTTCTGAAACAGATTTAAAACAACCCTTTAACATGGACCTTATTACTGAAAATTCTAACCAAGTTTTGTGCAACTGAGACCCTTCTGGTTACACGTTGATTACACATGAATTAAGACAAAGAACTCATAAACACAGATTTTTTTAAACTATTTAGAGTTCACCACAATACCAGACAGCCATGACTTTCACATTCAGGAAAAAAATCAGAAGCATTAATCAAAGGATGTGCATGGAGAAGCCAGAAACACAGGAAAGGAACAGACTGCAAACAAATGCATAATGGGCAAGAACAAATAGACCTGTCATGTGCAGTAGTATCTTAAATATTCCTGGAAAAAGCACCTGGTGAACTCCTCTAATTCTTGCTGGAAACTTTGCACCAATTAAAGTAGAGTGGACTGAATTATTCAAAGCTATTGGATACATTTGCTTACCTGCTCTGTCTCAACGAAGTTGGACACATGCCCATCATCATCCACCCCTCGAATGTGAAACCGGGCACCAGCTCGCTCACAACTGATCCGAGATATGAGGCAGGCTTTTGCCTTCTGGTGAGAAGCATAAACAGTACGAATGTCCACGACACCACAGATCACTTTCAGCAACCAGTCAGAGCAGTTCACCTGGTAGTGTTTGAAGGGTACATGCAGCAGCTGGTTCCTACAAGGGTCAACAACGTACAGATGTATTACTTAATAAAACGAGACAGACAGAAACAGGTCCCATTTCACAGTGATCACTAATTTAAGCAATTAATGCTATGTGATCTCTTTTCTGCTGTAGCTTTGCTTTATCTGAAACCTGGAATGATCAGGAGGTAACTATTGTAAATTACTATGGTGGACAGAACATGGCAAATTTTAATAGCATAGCTACCACCAAGCAGTTTTCCATATACTTTGTACCTCTGCCTTTTAAATTCAGGTGCAAATGTCCCCTCTTTTAGCTCAAGAAATACATTTATATTTAACGGTCCCTTTTTTAAATTACAGTATTGTCAAGCTAGTTACTTTTCAAAGAGTACGGCCTGGACCTTAATATATACCACAGGATGAAAAGCTATTTTAAAACCCACCGGGATTTTCAGGAAGACTCTCCAAACAGAGACTAGACCTGTGAATCAATGGCAATATCATATCACAAAGAGGTCTAGGAAAATTAAGGCGAAATGTCTGTTTTAACCTTCAATTTATTTTAAGATCAACAACCCCAGAAACTTATCATGTCTCATTAACAGTGACATCTATTCTATCTCTTCTTCACCTCTTCTATTCTGATTCTCTTCCCATCTCACTTTTCAAAATGTGCCTTTAGTCACAGATCACAGCCAAGAAAATCCCTCTTACGATCATCCATTGCTCAACAGCAGATCTGTACAAGTTACTACATCTACGTAAACCCCCGAAGAACTGTTTTCTACAGGACAGCATTTCTCTGAAATAGATGCAAGTTAATTTTACATTTTTTTAAGTAAATGTATAACTAAAAGAGCATGTTGCAGCCCTCATCCATGTTCCATATCATATAAAAGGGTGGAACCTCTCCATGGGCTACCGTTGGATTAGCTAGAGGCAGCAAACTGATGTAGAAAGTAGAAAAGTTCAAATACTTATTTCCTCAAGAGGAAAAGTTTAAAAAGACAGTTTAGGTAAGAGACAGTACAGGTAAGAAGAATTGTTTAAAAGGTTGTTCCTTGATTAAGAGATACCTCTATCTTAGGTGTTTCATCACTAGAACACAGCTTGTTTGATCCACATGTCATATTTGACATGTTTGGAGAGCTCTTTAAGAGGGAGGCATAATTTGCACAGCTGAAAGCAAGTTTTATATTTCACTCTTCTTACTTGAACACTAGATCTTATCAATCGAAATCACATCCAGTTCATTCTGGATAAATAATATAACTATATAGTGTGTGTACATATATATATATATATATATATAAAACTATATATATAGTTATATATAACCATATTATTTATCCAGAATGAACCGCTCTCTCATATTTATTTATCATCTACTATGAACTTTTTTGCCTACTTAATATTCACCTACTTTGGGCCACAAGATATATCACTCATTCTAGCAGCATGCCCAGGTATAACTCTGACAGTTACCTGCCAGCTACATTATGTAATGCTTATTTATTTCCAGGACAGCTGTGTTTCCCATGTTTAAAAAGCAAGAGGAAGGTATAGAAATTCAAGCATTCTGCTAGAACTGGTAGAGAAAACAAACTGAATTACCTTAACAGTGAAACCACCTAGGGGAAACAAAACTCAGCTTCTATGGGTTTCCCTTTCCTCTCAACCAAACTTTGCCACAACAAGAAATATTTTTACTTTGTTTTATAACCAGAAAAAAGTAAGTAACACAGAGAAATGTATCACAGGAGTTTCCTTGTATTCAACATACATTTACACCGAGCTGCAAACGTGTTCACATTAATGTTTTCAAAATAAAAAGTAGGGCACATTATTGAAATACCTAACTACAGACTTTAAACTCATATATACTTTTAAGAAATATAAGATAATTCAGTATATGTGATGTGATTTATTAACAATTTCAGTGGAGGTTATGCTAGACTCAGATAACTTTTAAAGCAAATTATTAAAAAGAACTGAAAGGGAAACTGTTCATTACATAAAAATAAAATTTTTGTAGTGTGAACAACACATCTTGTGTTTTCTTTTTAAAAAACACAAAACTTCCAGTTATTAGAATTGTATTTCACAGACAGCTTAATTTTAATTAAACAGACATCACTTGTTTGACCCCATTTTTCCATGAAATTACACCATGATTTTACACCACTGAGGCCGTATGTCCTGTAAAATGACATGCTAACAAAATGAAAGGTGGCACACTTGAAATACACACATTCATTCTCTCTGAGGATGTTTGACCGCAAAGATGCAAATGGGGATGACAGAAGACTTTGATATAACATGCAGTACTAACCAGAAGAACGAGTTACCAGATTCATAGTAGTTATCACCCTGCTTCTGAGCCCGGACAGTCAAGTCTAAGTTTGAGCCTGCATTAGGCCAGGAGAAATAGAACATCCCAGAGTTCAATATTTTCTTCAAGGCAGTAACACGCTCCTCTTCCTTGGTTTCTTCCTGGAGAGGACACAAATCTGTTGCAGTAATTTTGTAAACTTCAGCGTCCAGGATTTTTCCCACCGATGTACAGCCTGTCACCAGGACCAGAAAGTGCAGCCGAGTGTTACCTAGAAGGTGACAGTTAGACAAAAGGGTTACAAGGGGACACAAGTGATGCCATTTCAAATCAGTCCTGTCACCTGCAATGTTGACAGGGCTCCAGCAGAGGTCAGTATCTCTGCTTCAGAAGAAAACAAACATGAACCACAAGCACATGGCCAAAGTTCATTTACATTACCTACAGTCAAAAGGAATTCAGAAAGCGAGTACAATTGCATAATATTCCACAGTATTTATATCTTCCTATCCTTTGCTGCATTAGAGTGCAATTTCCCACTTAGGGTATGAAGTGCACTGACCTTGGTGTTGGGTCACTACTTAAAGTTTCACCCCCCTGGAGAGCATAGAGTTTTCACTGGATTTGATTCAAGTGAAAGATAAACACTGGTCATTTATATTACTGTTCTCAGCTAAATCAAAGTAATGGTCATTTATCTCTCTCATCAGAAACTATTCAGGTTGCAACTGTATTTCAGCTAAAGCAAATATGCTTAAGTCATCACAGACATAAGTATATTCCTCACTGTGGACTTTTCAATTGATTTTTGCATTTTAAAGATACCAAGCACTCAAACCTATTATGGTCTTCAGCTGAAGCCAGGTATGTTCAGGCATTCATAAAGTTTCATTATTACCAGTTTCTGAGACTTTATTGTTTGCATCACAAAACAGAGTGTGCATGACTGTGCAACAACCTCAAGCATCATTAAAAAAATTCTAGCTCTCACGGTTGCAAAGAAAAGCATAAAATCATGAGGCAGTTGAACTTCAGGGCCCCAAAACTGAAAGAGAAATTTTGAAGCTTGAGAACAACTCTCTAATCAAATCATTAGTACATAGTAGGATTTCAACCTCTACTCATTCGCTCTGAAATGATAAAGTAATTAGGAACAAGTGTTCTGAAAACACTGTTTTTGCTAGAAAGAAGTTCAGCTGTTTGATTCACTTAAATTGTCCTCTAATGGAGACAATGTCATCCAACTCACTCCAGTTAGTAATAAAAGATGGAAGTGTACCAAGATTTGTAGCTCCAACACAACAGAAACAACAGCTGACTTGCCAATAGCAAGTTATTTAGCTAAGGGCACAATGACAATCTCAAACAGCAAGCTTTCAGGCAGCAATAGGGAACCATTTCTAGGACCTCTCCTTAACCTCCACGCCAGCATACTGTCCAAAAATGGGGATGGACTCTTGTGCATCAATTAGGGCTTCTGAAACATCAGCAGAGGGGGCCTTTGCTTCTAGATCACACGTCAGCTAAAGAAACTTGGCTGAGGGGTGATTTTCTGCAAGGCCAGAATATTTGCGTAGGCACATGGGGCTGGAATGGCAAGACAAGGTGGGAGATTAGATCTTATTTGTTCTGTTCTGCTGACTTTAGTTGTGCATAAAGGCCAGTGTAGGTGGTATTTATTAAGAAGTTCTGCTCATAGCGTTTCTTTCTGTAACAAGGGTATGCTGTGTTCTCCTTCAGGAGTGTTTTCAAAGCACATCAGTATTTTTCTAGCTGGCACTGTAGTTGAAGGTTAGAAATACTTATAACCTGACAGTTCATTCCTCTTTCGCAAATGATAGAGCATAATTATAATGGATTAAGAGTATGACACTACATCACTTATCACGTCGATAGTTCATACCTGAGTAAATACTGCCTTGCAACCTATAGAAAGGGTTAGGGGTTAGCTATCAATCACAAAAGCTCATAGCTTCTGTGACTTTTGTGAAACCATGCAAAACTGATTAGCCCAAAGTAAACTCAACTCATGGGAACTTGGAAGCAATGTAAAGAAACACTGTTAATGTGCCTTACAGTCAGTCAGTTTCAGGGCCAGAAAGTCAGCAGTGACTGATACAGAGAGCTCTGGCTGGGAGGCTGAGACAAAGCATACAAATACTTTCATTGGCTTCAGTGACCTTAAACTTTCTTAGAGGGCTCCGAGATCAAAGGGCAAAGTCAACATTAAGATAGCCAAAAAGAACTAAAAATTTAATAGCAGTGGGCTTGTTATCTGTAGCTCTGTTCTTCAAAGAGCTTGTAACCAGAGGAAAATAACTGGATCTAAACAAAGCAGCTCTTCGGTTTATGAAGGCTAAGAGGTGGAATAAAGCACAGCATGACAGAAAAGTCAATCAAATCTATACACAGTTTTGCCTCACTTAGAAGCTTTCTACCCCTTAGCAGAGACTTTAGGCTCTTTTTACCACCTTCTCCAATCAACTACTCAGCCCCAGAAAGGGAGTCACATTCATACAGGCAGAAGTCCTGCATCTCTGTTCTCCCAAGCCACTAGCTAATGAGCTCAGAAATAGAAATCACAGCTAAGAAGCTGTTGCAATGTCCCAGAAGTGTCAGGAGACCAATGGCCTTCTGAAGCTGCGACACTCTTTCCTGCCTTTGCACAGTTACACCTTGCATCCACAGAATAAATCCCCTTATGATAATCAGAAGGAATAACAAATTATTATGGAACAGCCTAAATCTTTCCTGTACTTTTCACAGTACCCTTAAAAAGAGGCAGGTTGGCAAAGGAGCTCAGTGTTATACCTTCCAGGACAGGAGGCATACAGCCCAGGACATAAAAAAGAGCTGGATTTAAGCTATAAGCTAGCTGGCTGTCTCTTCATGGACTGTTCTATGAGTTGAGATGGTCTTCAGATCAACTCCAACCTCTCAGATTTGTTCCAGCTACTCAGGATATACTATAACTGCGGAAACCCTGTAACACCACAGCCCCAGCTTAACACAAATCTCTGACCCTAAACCTTGGGAACAGCCCCAAGGCCTGTTCACAGATTATCGCCTCTACCCCATGCCATATTTGCACAGTGTCCTTGGGAATCGACCCTAGGCCGGCTCTGCACTGTCTGGGCTGGAAGATCCCTGTCTGATGGGTTTGTAACTCTTGGCTGGTCTGGGCCAAAACTATGCCAGGGAGCACGCTATCCGACTGACAGTACTCAAGTCTGTGCCTTACTCCAGTTTTATTTACAGCACAGATGTATCCATAGGATCCTGAGCAGAGGTAGGGCTCCTGCTAGTCCTTCACCTTTTTAGAGCCTCACCCAGTAAAATTAACACTACCAAAAAACCCACTGTTCAGCTATTCCTCCATTAATCATATCTCCATCCAGGTCTACAATCAGGCATATTCTCAAAACCAACAAGAGCTAACTCAAAAACAGAAGCACCATGCTCTCTACCATGTGGAAATGCTTCTCTACAGAGTGGGAGCTGTGATGCATCCCCAGCAGTGCAGTGCCGTGGAGATAATAGCTCAAAAAAGAGAGAGAGAAAAGAAAAGAAAATACCCATCACTATACACAATTAAACACAGCTTTCTCCATGTTCCCTTCTTTGCCAACATCAGTTTATGTCTGGAAATCTTTTCTTTCAATCCTAAACCTTTTTTCTCATGATGTCTTGCTCCTGTATCTTTCCTTTCAGTCCATGCTGTCAATGTTTATTTGCCAGTCACAGAAAGTATGATTATTATCGCTGATATACTGAAGTAAAAATTCAATCCATTTACCTATAAATTTAAATGTAAAAAGTTAATATGATTTCTGTTCTGGTATGTAAACTCCAATGAACAATAATCTTTCCCATTGTAAATAGCTACTTAAATATGAAAACAGCTCTATCAACTACAGCCCTACCTATATGCACTTAAATTTAAGGGCGGAAATTGCTTCATTAAATCCTCATCAGGACAGATGTTGTTGCTCCATGCTTCATTTTTATTATCTAGTAAATCTCACAAAAGAATGCAACAAGTGCATTCCTGGTTTACTGAAAACTCCCTCACAAAAAAAAAAAGGGGGGGGGGGCCAACACAGCATAGAATTTCCTAAGGTAGGTGGATTTGTGAGGCCATGGCATAGGAAAGAGTTTTTTTTTTTTTTTTTAGGATAAAACTGTTGTCCTGTACCAACTGTGAAAATATCTCAATTTTAATAAAATAAATAAAATTGAAACACCCACACATTCCCTAAAGCTCGTAGGAAGCTATTCCATTAAGCCCTGAAGCCTTAACTTTTCACAACTGCAGCTCGCTATCATTTCTGTTTCTGTAATTGTATTAAAAATACTGCTCCTTTTAAGTTTCCAGTGATTTTTTTTAATGCTCAAGTAGCACTTTAAGTACTATACTAACATCAATCACAACAGAAATACATCATATGGTCCAGTTACACCCATCCAGCAGCATCACTATGGAGCACATTTTATGGGTTTACAATCCTTGAAAGGAGCTAAACACTATTCACACTTTTGTTTGTTCTTCCAAGACATAAATCACAAAATAGAAAAAACACCTCTAAAGCCATGGAATAGGCAACCACCTTTTAATCAAGTGTAACTCAAATTAAACAAGTAAGTCATTTAAGTTTTAGAATGCTGGAAGTACATCTTCAGAATCAAAAGTAAAATTAACACTGATTCAGTTCTTGAACACAGCAGCCCTGCCAGTACTCTCACTGTGGCCAGCGTAGCTACCTAGGCTTCTGCACTGAGGAACGCCCTGCACACTTGGAATAGGAGACAGGCTAAACTCCAGTCTTATTTCTTCAAACAGGAGCCCACAGTTCTTATCACAAAAAAGTAATTAATGGAAGTAAGCTGGGAGGAAAAAAAACAGTAATTTTCCTTGATGTCCATGTCTAGCACAGTAGCAGAAACCGTGTTACATTCAGCTGACACAGCTGCAAAGTGCCTGATAAATGATAAATGGGGCCAGCACTAGGGCCAGTGAAAAGCAACCTAGAAAATGGAAAATTTTTTCCTGTGAAGTGATCAAGGCTCCAGGTCTAACTTGGCACTTTACTTTGTACCCACAACCATGTCAGCTGCAAACTATTTACAGGGCCCCTCACCTTAGAAACCAGATTTTTTAACTTTTCCAAGCAGTTTAATATACAAACCTTCTTCACTTAGCCTTTCTAAACTTTACACACAAATAAAAGTGATTTAGGAACATTAGAACTACAACAGAGGATCAGAACTATAGAAACGTCCCTCATTTCCCTAGGGATACAATCTGAGATGTTTTAAAGGGAGCTATGAAATAATATCAGAGCAAAAAGTGAAGTGCTCCCTACTAGTCATGCTTACTAGAGCAACACATCTACGAAAAAGCAAAATCCACTGACAGTAGTAAAGAAAAATAAAATATTCTTTCCAAGCCCATGGACCAAATTTTGATCTCAGATACAGAGATAAAAATGTTGACATATTGTCAATCATCATAAATCACCGCAATCAGCTCTAAAGAACACTTTCAAAGGAATGTGAGAAATGAACTGTTCACAGCAATACGTGCTGAATGGCCTCTTACCAGGTTGCACAGTGGAGGCAGAGGATGGAGAACATTTAGCACGGAAACAAGACAAAAATAACTTTATCCATTTTTTAAAAAGCTCTTGTGAAGCCAACTGCCTTAATCGAAGTTTAGCAAGGCCACTACAGGAAATAGAGTTCTGGTATGTCACACCCAACAATAAGCTGCAGTTCCTATATTTAATCTGCTTGCATGACTCAACGCAATTATTTCCCCTGCAGTTATGGGATGATTTCAGAGCTGCCTATCATGAGCTACAATGAAAAACTGGCAACAGTCAATTCTTATTTTGTCCTTCTTAGCTGCAAACATTTCATTCAAGACTGCCTTTTCCTTTTAAAAGTTAATTCACTCCAGTTTTTGCTCTCTCTCCATTCTAATACAATCATACCATAGCCTGATGTTCACTTAGTCTGTTCTATCTCACCTGCATTTTACAGCACAGCAATACTTCAAATGAAAACTCTGATCACTTGTTCAATGCAATCCTGCATTTTTTGGAACTTTGATTGGTTTTATTATATCCCATAAATTTTTCTTTCTTTTCAAAATGGGTGTTGTGCATCAGGCTGCACTGACCACATTTACAGCTGCTTTCAAAATTACACACAGATCAGATTTGAAGGTTTTTTTTAAACAGAAACCTTTCACTTACACATCCCTGTATCACTCTAGCAATTGAGCATCCTAGAAGAATTAATAAGCATGAATGTCTGGGAAGTATTTTCACCCTCACTTCATAGCCCAAAGGGCCACAGCCAAATTCTCAAGTATAGTTTTCAAATGGCCTTTTACTTAACTCTCTTCAAAATCAGCTGGATGTCAGCACCAGAACAGAGCAGAGGATCTGATTCTAAGCAGTTAGCTGAAAATCTCTGAGGAAATCTACAGCAGAATCAGGAAAAGACCAAGATTTCCCAGACCACAGTTTTAGCCTCAAAAATACTCTTTCTCCCTCTTCCAAATACAATTACATATTAGGAAATTTTCAAAAGTAATAAGAAGCAGGCACCTAGTTGTCCTTTGTGTGTTTGAAAATTCTTCCTTTAAATTTCCACACAGTGTATATATATATAAGAGCAAGAATATATATGCAGTCAAATGAATTGAATGTCTCCCCAGATACTGCAGCTGTATTAAACTAAACAACCTACATTGTTGATGTTATCAAAATACTACCTTATACATGTAACCTTCCTGACATCACAGTGTCTAAACCAAACACTGCAAATCCAGCTCTTAATGCATTGCTTAAAATGTAGTTGCCACTGCTAGATCTTCTTTGGCCACAAAATCTTGGCTGAGATACAGCTCAAACACTGTACCATTCATTCTGCTGCCATCCATCTCATAAAAGAAAGCAGGAGAACATAGTGAGTCATGTTAATAGACATAAGTACATGGAAGTGAATGTTATTACTGCTGGGAAACATTAACTTTGTAAATCAGCTTCACATATTTCATCTACTTTCTTGTGAAAAGCACGATTTACTCTGGCAGGCATACAATGTGTTTTATTTGGATTCCTAAGTAGCAATATTTACAGATTAATTAAAGTTCTCAGAGACATCTTTCATGTGTCCCCTTCTGCTCTACAAATATACTCTTTTAATATCCCAGTGGAATATACTTTTAAAAATACTTTCTGTTAATTTAGTGCTTATGGTCTGCAGGTCTCCACTAGTGAGAGAACAATAGCGAGACTCCTGAACAAGATGTAACTCATTACTGATACTGGGCAAAGAACTGGCGAATTATGCCCTTGTTTGCAGCTGCTAAAATGCATTAGCAAAAAAAAAAAAAAAAAGAAAGAAAGAAAAAAGGCAAAAAAGTTACATTACATTCTTTCCTAATGTTAATCTATGATGTAAGCAATAGCTAAAGGGATGGAATGTACTTGCACCGCAGATGAAAGATCTGAGACTGTGAAAAGAATTGAGCTACCTTTTTACTGATGAGATAGCAGGTAGGCAATCATCTTTGCTTTTTTAAACACAGCCAGCAGCAGAAAATGTTTGCTCACCATTACAGCATGACCCTTCTGACTTTTCATTCAATCACAACTAGCAGTTGGTCCTTATTACTAAACTTTTTTTACCAAATTACCAATAAAATTTTTAACAATCCTTTCCAAAGGAGGTCTTGTACCAGCACATGCACGAGACAGAGGTGCAGTGACAGAGCTTAGAGAGGAAAAACTCACACTTTGTGGGTACTGAAATTAAGCAGGTTTTGTTCAAAAAGAAATAAGAACATGGAGAACGCAGAAATAAAGGAACAAAAGAAAAGGTAAGTAGTAAGGCTGAGTATATTTCATACCCCATTTGAAATCATTCATATTTTTAATATGCATACTAAAAAAGGAGTTATTTAGATCCATCATGTACAAGAAACTACCTTCATCCGCAGCTTGAACAGCCTGAATTCAATAGCTGCATTCCTTCACTATTGCAACAGGATTAATTAAACTCCTATGCAGAGAAACAGGTCCAAGCGCCAAGAAAAAGCAACCACAAGCCCTCCATTTTTAATTACATTAACGAATTGATATTAATCTCCATAGAAATGCCTAATCACTCCACAAGAAACAAAACAAACAAAAGGCCACATTAATTTTAAATGACTAGGTGCCTCTACAGTTTTAAATTAGAAAACACAAATCTCTCAGGTTGCCGCCACCACTTCAAATCAACCCCAAGTCGTATGACTCAGTTCATAGGATAGTAAAAAGGATAGTAAAAGACAGCTATAAAAAATTAAGTTTACATGTACGGGTCTAAATATGGCAGTGCTGACACCACCACCGCTTTTGGCAGATCCCTTGACCAAGCACTAAGTTACATGGAAAGCACAGTACTGTAATTCCTCCCAGTCAAAGCCAAGGCTTACTGTCAGAACACCATGGGAACAAGGTGTATAGCGCTTTCTTTAATGAACACAGATAATGTCAAGTTTTGAAGTGTGCCATGTTTTAATATCACTAACTTTTTGTCTTGATGTGTCTTTTTCATCAATGAATTGCAACCTGAACTACCTTCAAATCAGTGACTGCAGTCTTGTTCCTATAACACACCATTTCCATTAACATTCCTCCTGTAGACTGTGTAATAAAAAATCCTTTGCTAAATCAAGATTCCCGGACTGTACAGAAATTTACAGATATGACAATAAATATTGTGTACTATACTAGCTGAAGTTAAAGGCCTGTTTCTGCAAATCCTTATCCATATGAATTACCCATTTAGAAGAAATTTGAGCATTATAGCAAGGACTGGGAGTCAGTACGACTGCAGTCTCAGGTGGCCACAAACAGTCACTGTTTAGACATGATCCTTCAAAACAGAAGGGGAAATCAGTGTTTGGCTTGGACAAACGTGGTAAAAAAAAATTACAATTATTTTCCGGCATCGAAGAATGTTAGACAAAACAAAAGTGGGAAAAAAAACAAAATCACTTGGCTGCATGCTTTTGACACAACATAGAAAAAGAAACAGACCTTTCCCAAACTGTATGTAACAAAGTCCAATTAAGTTTTCAAAAGTTAAGGAATCAGACAACTTTAGCTATTTGGCACTACAGAGTACCAGCATGTCTGGGCATTTTATAATCTCACTCATACAGTCAGCCACTTACCACATTTAAGTTGAAGTTCCCCTAAGCAGCCATAAGCATCCAAGAGTTTTTCATATTGTCCTTTAATTGCATCCTTTTCTTCTGGAGCTAAGAAACAAAATAAAAGGCAGCAAACCTTAGTTTTCCAGGTCTTACCAAGTTTTCAGATTGCTATAGTCTATACCAATCCCTCTCGGATAATTTCATGCAATAAACAAAACTACAGTACACACATAGGTTTACACTGCTTTAAGAACACAGTCATAAAGTGGTGGGACTGCTCTATGGCAGCGAAGTGCCTCTGCCCTAGAAGAAAGAAGGGCACAAACGAAGTTTCCTAACATCACGATCATAAGTAATGTTGTTATTCTACTGTGCAAATATTAGCAGATGCTGCATCAATATAAGAAAATGCAAAGGCACATACTGAGACATACAACTTTACACTTCTAAAATAAAAATCAAAAAAACCTTAATTGGCCATAAGCTAAAATGTAATATATCTTTTCTTGACATACAGTTAGACTATTTGCATAGTCTAATTTCAGATAGAATCAGAAATATGTATTCAAGATAACATGATCTGACATAGATAGCATGTCAGAAGTTGACTTCAAGAGGAACTAAACTTATATTTTAGTGAAGTAAGAATTTGCTGATTAAAAATAAATAAATAAAATTAAAGGGCCAGATGCTGTTAGATTAGTATATTTCTGCAATAACTGACTAGCGGAGTTATTAGAGTCCCACAAACTGAATATTTAGATATTAAGCCAGAACACAGCCCAAACTTGTCACTGGCTACATTAAAGCAAAAATAAGTTACTTCCTAAACTGGCAAGTCTGTATTTTGTATATACTTCCAAACGGGGAGTAAATTTAGCCTCATGAATGAGGAAAACAGGCTGTGGTCCTCAAATGTCCATTTACTTCTTGAAGAGCAGATAAACAGAAACATGGTACTTCTAGAGGTTAGCCAATGCTTTAGAATCTTATACTCCTATTAAACTTCAACAGTTAAAAAAAAGTTGAACCCCCCTGGCATAAAAAGGACGAACTGAACTGCCTGCAATGGATGATGAAACAGAAAACAAAGAAACAGACTTCTCATAAACTCAAGAAGCAAGCAGCTCAGAGAGAAGCATGGAAAATAAACAAAAATCTCATCTGTCTTTGACATTTTTAACTAAAAGGAAGAATAATTCCACTCCCATAATTCTTCTTAAGTCCTTAGTAGAGGCAGCCTCCAAAGGAAACAAAGACACATTTGTCTCAGTTTTTGTATCTGTGATGATTAAAGAGGACGAGATTATTTTTTCTTATTTTTTTTTTTAACATCAGACTTGCACAACTTATCTACTTTGCTTTCCTAGAAACACTGAATGGATGATGAGAAGCTAGTAAAATGTTGATACCACACATACCAGTGAGATAAAACATTAGCAACAGAAAGAGGATAAAGGATCTTTACTGGGTAATATAAAACTCTCGGCAGCAACAGTTGAAATATTCAGCAGCAGCACCTCTTACGAGCTGAGACTCTGGAAGCTCAGTTCTCTGGCCCTTCAAAGAAAACTTCAGCAAAAACTGTTTACATACACTATAGAAATGTTTCAATTAAAAATACCCTGCTCTCTTGGGCCTTCTTTATATACATATATATTTTTTAAAGAGGTTAAAAAAGTTATGTTTCTCCTTCTGTGTCATCTTTGGCAACTAAAGAAAGATAGCAACAACACACTGATATTTTTCTCTCATTTGTTCTGTCTTAAAAGCTTATCCTCACCCCCTTTAAAAGAAAAAAGAAAAAACATCAACAAAATCCATGTTTCAAACATTCCACCTGTATGAAGAAAGAATGTGACAGAAATAGCAAAGGAATTCAGGTCTCTGATGTGGGGGTTTGCAAACTGGCAGGCTAGGCATAACCTGAAAGCATTCAAAAGGCATCCTGACAGCACAGTGATACTCTTCAAAATAAAATTATGGGTTCGAAAGCTGGCTTCTAACATGGCTGTTAAGAGCATGATCCAAAAGAATGGAATTTATATCAGTGCAGAATTAAGCAACAAAAAACTCATGCAGCTAATGGCAAGATGCAGTTGACATTGGCGCCCACAGGAGCCACCAAAGCTTCCCAGGTGGAGCAAGCAGCATTACATGCACATCAGTCAGCTCCTGGCATGCAGCTCACAAAACACACCAAACCAATAGCTTGGTTTACCAACAGAAAAACCCCTTCCCTCTGGGCAGACCTTTGGACAGAACATTTGCCAACACAGTAGGATCAGTCCAGGCATCAGCCTCAGCAGAGCTACCTGAAGGAGTCGGCTCCAAGAGGGTCCTGGGCTGCACTACCACTCTTTCAGGCTGGCTAACAACTTGCCAACAACTTCCATCATACGGAAGATTCTTTTATTTACTGTATGGTCCATTCTGCTCCTTGAAGCAATTTAGATTCAGAAACCAAAAAAGTGACAAAGTGATCTTTCCATGACCACCTCCATGTATTCTCAGAAGACGCACCACGCTTGTAAGACCTCACATGTGAATAAAGCAGGAGACAATGTGCCATACAGACATAGCTGCTGGCCTATGGTCCATGCAGATGCAGAGGCCAGAAAATTTTAGCTTGTAGAGACCAGATTTTGCGGGAGGAATATTATAGCTACTGATGGACTTGGAAGACTCTTGTCCCATCGCACTCGTAAGGTGCATTTAAAAAAACACCATTTCCCAGTATGGTTCTGGCCACAGGTGGAACAGGGACCAGGCCTCACGCAGAAGAGGCCAGGCAGGCATTCTCTGCCCTGCACAACCTCTATAAAAAACAGTCAGGATTCAGGAGCATTACTTGTTTTTTCCTCATACCCTGCAGCACAGCGATGTCTCACTCAGTGCCCAGCCTGCACACAAGTAACAACACGGCTGCATTCCTGCTGAGCACTGCGAAGCTCCATTGTATTCTGACTAGCCCAGCCAATTTTTAATTTGTTCGGAGGGGGTGAGGGAGAAGGATCCCCAACAACCACCATTATGAAAAGCAATACATACAAAAGGATGACCAGCCAAAGCATGATTCTGAAAGGACATTGCAGAAGGCCTGAGCCAACTTTGTACCTTATTATTAAAAAGAAATATTTATAAATCTTAATAAATTGTATTATTAAATCTCAAGTAAGTGGTATCAAAACCTAGTCTAAAACATCTCTGGGAATATTTGCTATTTGCATATCATGCTAGCACAGAAGAGCCAGAACCAGAAGGTGAATGTCTAGAAACAGTCAAACAAAACTAACATATGTGCTATTGCCTATGCTGGATGAAGAACAGCGTTAAAGCGAAAAATTACTACAGAACTCTGAAGTGTTGTAGTCGTAAAGTATTATGGAGTTATCAAGTAACACAAGGAAGAGTTCTTACTCTTTACATGTGTTATATTTGCCCTGAAAATAACCTTTTAAACACCAGATTTTTCTTTCTTTTACTAGATTGCCTAGCCACTTAGACTACTGTACTTCCCACTCCCTCTTTTACAGACCCTTTTTCTCTAAGACAGCTGATGACTTTGAAAACAGCTGCAGCATTTTAAGGAGTTACTGCCTTTCTGCTGGGGGCTGCTGCACCCACAGTTGAGCCACACTGACAGATCACGTGCTCAGCCCTAATCTGCTTCATTGCACAAATCAGAGAGTTCTGAATAATTTCAGTGCTGGTTTAACTAACCCATTTGACTTCTCACTACAGCAAATTAAAACTGTTGCATAGTTGCTTAACATTATTCTGTGGGTGGTAACACACAGGCAAACAAAGAAAAGGAGATGGGAATTACGGAATTAAATTTTTCTCTTTGGAAGATTTAACAGAAGAACACTAAAGTAATTTTCATGATACTGACTAAAATGATTCCAGCTAGATTCAAAGAACTTAGTCTATGATCTAACAGTATCAGAAATGGGGCTAAAAAAATATTTTAATCCTGCTTTAGCTACAACATTTGACAGCTAGGTGGGTCCAAAGATACAGCACTTATCCAATCACTAACTCAGTAACATGAAAATAACTTCTGTGATTTTCTGTTAAGGTTCCAAAGAGAAAGTTTTTATTCTGTAATGGTTTTCACAAAAGCTCTGAAATGCACAGGCAGCAAGAGCTGTCTGCTTGCAAACCTAGGAAGACAACTGGGTGCTGAACTGCTCACATGTAGAATCCTTTATTTTCAAGCAGGAGAGAGAGAAATATATTTTCAAGCAAGAGAGAAAGAAATATATATATCGGTAATGAAAGTTGGTGCTACAGAAGTTGATGAAACTCACCTGAAAGATTCCTCATTAGGGAACAAGTCAAGTTTTTCAAATATATAGTGCATTTGTTTATTGTTTAATAATAGCTACAGATACTAAAGAGTACACAGAGCAATTACCAAGCCCCACTGAAACTTCCCACTTACATTTTTTAGTAAACTTTCCTTCCACTAAGCATGTAATTGATTGAGTATCCACCCTTCTGCACTAATTACCACAACTGTGTTGTGTGCACACTATATGCATTCCTCAAGCATCAATTATTTAAAAGCTCCTGATCTAAATTATATGTAAGGTCAGCTCAAGATTTTAACCCCTGCAATACAAGACACACACGCTAATTCAATGAAATCAAACTATAATAAAACCAGTTAAAAGTGACCTTTTCCCAAAGCGCAAAATATTTCACAACCACAGAAAAACACCATGAAGAGGCATATACACCTGAAGTCCCACACAGACTACTGAAGCACAACTTCTCACTTATAAATTGCAATTTTTATTTCATGGCTTGCAGGAACCTTCCAGATTTAAGCACCTTCCTTAATTCAACCCTTCCTCAGGGCTCATTCAACTCCCACTGACTTCAGCAGGAACCTACATGGCTCTTCAAATATATGATGCTCCAAACTTCAGTGATGGGAAGAAGAGGGCAGAAAGGTACCATAATTCCAAATCCAACATTAAGGATAGAGACAGTAAGACCTGCAACAGTCAGGTGAAACAGAAGACAGAGCTTTTTAAGAAAAAGGTCACAGATTCTGGCTCTCTCCTGTACTTCTTAAGCCTGGTTCTGCAAATATTTAGACATCTGCTTAGCTGTAAGTACCACTATATATATATTTATATATATTCTTCAGTGTTTTAAAGTATTTGTAGAATCACAGGTTTGACATGATGTTGCCTCAATAACTTGTTTCCATTATTTGTGCTTCTTTTAGCATTTGGGGAAAGGGGTATGACTTTCTCCCAGAAAAAGCAAATACATAACCAGACAGAAATTTCATACACAAGAACATATGTGAGAATGATGATTAACTTGCCTCCAACTTTTGTTTTCTGTCATCCTCAGAGAGGCCTAAAGCACTCTGTTTTATTTTCATTTACGTTCATTATCTTTCACCACTAAAACCTTCCCTTTTACATTCAACCTAAGCTACACAGGTGTTATGCAAGTCAGGCTGCATTCTGTAATACAGGTAAAGCAATACAGGTGTGTGGGCAGAGTTACAGTTAAGAATGTCTGGCTGTTCAAAATGTTAAATAATGTATTTATCCATTTTCTAGAAAGCAACATTTCTGGTTGAAAATACAAGAAACCAAAAAAGTAGCATTTTGGAAAAGTCAGTTCACTGGTATTATATTGGTAACATTCTGATTCCAGTGAGAGATTATGCTTTCACATATAGTATAACCTGTATGTATATATATGAATATATATTGATTCACAACAGAAGAAGAATGGACTCATGAAAACACTAGGTTTCTACTGCCTTTTCCTGTGGTCTGAACCAGTCATCTCAAGAGAAATCCCACCTGTGGAGCTTTACCATTATCTTTATGACTCCTGTCGAACACTGCATATATTAACAGAGAAATTGACAGTTACTACAGACATAATCCAGCAAGCAACATTTACACCTGAAATGAGTCATGCTGAAGGGCTCATTGTTTTAGACAGTGTATAGAAATAGTGTATAGAAATACATCCACAATATGTCAGTCATCTCACATACACAAGTTTGCACAAGTACTGGTGTTTGATTTCCATAGCCCCATTCAGTGGCATATTTATACACATAAATACAAAACTAAAACTAATTGTAAACTGCAGGTACAGACAGCACAGAGATTGTATTCTGTATGAAAAAAGCACCTAGGTAAGTGCCACATCCTGGTTTTACATCCCTCCCCCTGCAAGGCTATACTCAGATTTCACTCAGAGTATTGGCACAGCCACATCACAGAGTCACCACACAAACTCTACCCACAACTGAAGCTGCAGAGCAGCCACAGAGCTGCTCTGCAGACTGTATACCACTTAACCATATGCAAATTTGTCTCCAGTAAAGGCTTACTTCCCGGATCTGGGAGGTTATTTTTTCTGGAGAAAAAACATGCAGTCTTACTTGTAAAAACCTGCACTTTATCATCATTGTATCTCAGTACTTTCAAAAGACCGCAGTAGTTTAGGATCCGCTGTGATAGGTGTTGTACAAACCTTTAATAAAGCTAACTCCAGAATCAAAGTGCTTACAAAAAAGAATTGTGTACCCTTTAGCTCTGCCCTTGCAAAAACACACATACTGTGCTGAACTTCTCTAGCAAAACACTTCAGTTGACAGTTCACTGTGATTATCTACTATAACGAAGTTAACTAACTTTAAAAAAAATTGAGCACTAGAGCCTCAGCATGCAGTTCATTTCACCTATAAAGTGTTAAAACTGTAATGTGCTAGAAGTAGGAACTGCATTTATATCTATATTCACTACCGTGCAAGCAAAAGCTTTTAAATCAATGACAATTTTCCTCATCCTTCATTACTGTAAGTTTCTTTCACAGTATAAGCTAACTAGTGATGTTCTAGTCCAGAGAATCCCTGGAAGGATTGTTTCAGGCTCTCACCCATCCTTCTGGGGAGGACTAAAACTTTAGGGTAGCTAATGGCAAAAAAGGCCTCTTGCAAAACGTACTGTTAAATTCTAAACAGTAAGTTTTACCTCTCCCCCTACAGTGACATCATGAGAAGAAGAAGAAGAAGAAAACTGTTTTTAAAAATACTGTTTAATTTATAAGAGAACAGAAAATTGTGTGGCTACCCTGTTACAGCACTATACAGAAAAGTTAAGGGGCTTGGGGTCCTGTAGCCAGGCTTCCCTCTGTTTTTTGTTTCCTTGACTCTTTCAAGAGCTGCTTAGGCTAAACTCCAGTGATAGCCTGAGTGCCCTTATTTTATAAGCTGTTGAATTCCTGGACAATTAAGGATCTCCAAAATACTTTCTCACTACTGAGATATCAAATGTGCAACTATTTTTCAAGTTAAAAGTATAAAATTACTGGATGCTGAAATTCTGAACTATAACCGATATACAACTAAAATCATCATGATTTTTACATCCTCCTGAGGTAGGAAAAGAGCATCTAGTCTTCTATTCACAACATAATACCAATTTTTTGTTTTACATATTTGAAAATATTTTATTAATTATGGGTTTGCTGGAGGTCTATGGCCTGTGTAGACACTGTGCTCATACAAGTGTATGTTTTTTAGATTACCTGCTTGTAACATTTCTTATTCTAGGATGGTTCTCACTCCATTCTGCCACTTGAATTAGATAATAAGAAGGGAGGTAGTTCAACTGAAAACATTTAAGTCTCTTCTGGTACAAAAATATTCTAGAAGCAACTGAAGTTTCAAAAAAAATGCAGATGTCATATACCTGCTCAAGTCCAAAGTGATATGTGGTAATTATGGAAAAATAATAATCATCAAGGAATAAATGTGTTTTCAGTTCTTCACTGTCCATCCATTATTCTATTCACATGAGGCTGCTGTTGCAGAACTGTATAAATTGTTGTACAACCTCAGTGCTCCAGGTATATATATTTGCTTTTATACAGAGTGTGGAAGCTTGCATAAGGCACAGGTATGCAATTTTTAAGACTGCATTTCAGGGATGGAAAATTAGGCCAAAGTTAGTATAATCCTAAGGCTAGTATATCTGAAATACACATATACAAAGTGTTAACCTTCCACTGAAATTTGTTATGGTCAGTACAAACCTAAAGTCTAGTAAAAACAAAACAAAGTTAATGCTGTTTCTGGTATCACCCTGGCTGTGGAGTTTCCACTTCACAATTCTTGAAAATTTACCATCACAGTGCCTACTGTTGGTTTTTCCCTCCTTTTCTGGTCCTTTGTTTCTTCTGTTGTTTATAAAGCAAACTAAGCAGGCTCAACTGGATAAACTAGCTTTTCCCTAGAATATAGGAACTAGCCCAGGTAGGGAAAGAGAAATTAAATGAATTAAAAAGATAAAGCTATTAACATGGAGCAGGCTGGATGCCAATGCATGAATGATTACAATTTTCTCAAGAGGTGACATTTGACTTTCAAAGTCATGGGAAACATGCCACTACACAGACCACTACTCAAAAATGTTTGCAGAAAATTAATACACATTTTAAATGAGTCTACATAAATTCTCTAATCTCTTTTAGTTATAGCAATTCAAAATGGAGGACAGCAACACTGGGGGAGAGAGCGCTATTGTAATTAGTTACACTGCAAAAAATCTTACCAAATACTAGTGATACAAATGGCTGAGTCACTAGATAAGTACCAGTCTCTCAGTCTTCTTTACGCACATTTGCTTTAGATAGCAGAGCTGCTTTGGATTTTCATCACAGTAACAAAAGCCTGATCAAAACCCATTGATTCCAATGGAGAGCTTTAATGCCAACAGGTTTTTGGATCTGGGAAAGTGGCTACAGTGTCAGTACTGCCAGACTTTCTTTAGTAGAATTTGCACATCACTTTATTAAAAACTTACCAAAACAACCTAGAAAAATGTTACATTTTTTTTCTGCACATTAGGTCTAGTATTACCAATGAATTCAAGAAGAAACAAAAGCTACAGAGTATTCTGCAATCTAAAATTAAAATTCAAAAAAAACAGAGTATGACAGTAACAGCTCTTTATCAGGAGCGGTCAAAGTTTTTCCACTATCAGAACTGTTTTCATGAAAATCATCTGCCACCTGTAGACCTTTTTTTTGGCTTTCTTCATACATAAAATCCCTAACATCTGAAAACGAAGCATTTTAGTCTGGATGCTTTGCCACAGTGTATCATGGAAGATGCAATTTAGCTTCTTCATGCTGCCCTCGCTCTCCTCTGTGGGCACAGATTCAGTGCTGACATTGTGACTGGCATTGTAGAAAGCACGAAATACACACAGTTCTTACTACAAAGAGTTTACAGTTTAAATCTTCCCCCTTTCCTTTGAGCTTCTAGAGTACAGACTCCTATCGCACTGTAAACCGTAGCATGACTGCAGGAGCAGGACTTTTATTACATGCAAAACAATTTAATAACACAGCACAAGGACAACATGTTCCCCTGCAATGCTTATTGTACCTTACATTCTCAATCACCTGTTTTTTCTGTAACTGTCTAAACATTAGCATTGCATTAACTCATGGGCAGCAAATATCAAAACGCAAGATGAGACACCCTTGAGCATGTTTGTGACTCCACTGCCCCAGATGAGAACAGAGATCCTCCATTAAGAGCCAAACACTCAGTTAACAACTATACACAGCACAACCACAAGGGTAGGAACAGCACCGCAGCAAGGAGTTATGTTTTTTTCACAGGACATTAATTTCAAGTAAGTCATCCAATGCAATCTCTGTTGTGAGCTGCATGTCTACACTGATGGCTGGGACCTGATGTAGTGAAACAGAAGTTTCAAGAGGCACAGGCTCCTGTCCCCTTATCTGGAGCCTCCTCTGCAGTAAGGCTTGTACAAGACTCGCACAGTAGAGGTGCTCAGCACCGTGGCCACCAATGTAGGCAGGTGGCCTCTCCTGCTTCTCCCAGCTTGGCTCCTGGCGAGAGGGCTAAGGGCACCCAGAGCAGAGAAAAAGCTGGTGAGGGGCAGACCTGGCCTGGGGTCACACGAGGAGGAGAAGCTGGCTGAGATGCCGGCCGAGATGCAGGCCAAGGCACAGCACAGGGGTCACCCCATAGCTTCAGCCAACAGGCAGGCCCTGAGGGCCATGCCAGACACGGGGTTTAAAGCGAGGGGGACGAGTGCCCTATGGTTGGTGCCCTGCACATTTTGCACAGGTCCAGGTCCCCGCACTCCCCTTCCTCTTCACCCGACAAGGAAGAGTGCGTCTAACCTCCCAGGGATCGGCCACTGCCACCACACCCCAGCACCGAGCAGTTGTCCGCAGGTGTCCACACCTCACTGACATCATGCTCACACGCCATGCATCCCACAGATGCCACACGCACACCCCACAGGCACAGCGTGTGTCTCACAGGTGCCACATGCACACCCTATGCATCCCATACACCACGCACACACCCCCAGACACAATGTATGTCTCATAGATACCGCATGAGTCCCACAGATGCAACACTGTGGACAGACACTCACACCACACGCACCCTACAGGCACCAACACGCCTTCCAGACACCCCGGATGCTTCACACATCCCACAGACACCCCCCACATCCCAGACACCCCAGAGATGCCACACACGTCCCACAGATGTATACCTCACGTGCACCCCACGCACGTCCTCGACACCACGTGTCCCACTGACACCCCAGACACCCCCCACGCACCCACACCCGCCGCAAACCCTTCCCCCCGCCCGGGCCCACGCGGGAAGCCGCCGCCCGGCGCGGAGGCACTTACTGAGTGCCGCCACGGTGCCGGCCTCCAGCAGCAGGCAGTCCTGGCGGCCGCGCGCCTCCAGCAGGGCGCTGGGGCCCGGCTCCTGCTTCCAGAGCAGCCGTAGCCCTTTGCTCAAAGCCATGGGAGCCGCCGAGCACAGGCGGCAAAGCGCGGGCGGTGCGGGCCTGGGGGACGTGCCCCACGACGCCCGGCGCGGGTGAGCCGCCCTCTCCAGAAGTGAGCGAAACGGTGGCAGCTCCCCGCGCCCGCGGGTGAGGCAGCGCAGCCGCTCGGGGGGGCCGCCGGCAGACCCCCGTGCCCCTGCGGCGGGGGCGCGCGGGGGAACCCGGCCCTAGCAGCCCCCTTCCGCAGCAGCGAGGGCGGGGAGCGGCGGCGCTGCCCCCGGGAGCCGGCCGCCTCAGCGCGACGCCGGCGCGGAGAGCCTACGGCTGCCGCTTCTCCCCCTCCCCTAGCGCCCCAGGGCCCGGCTACGGCCCTGCGGGGGCAGCAGCGCCAGCGAGGCGCTGGGGGCGAGCGGTCCCCGAGGGCTTTTCTGCTCGAGCTCCCGAGGGCGGCCGAGCGGGCTGGATTTCCGCACTTCCCTCCTCCCCGGGGAGTCCCCGGCAGGGCGGGAGCGCCCGCCCGCCCTCCTCCTCCTCCTCCTCCTCCTCCTCCTCCTCCTCCTCCTCCTCCTCCTCCTTCCCCTCCTTCCCTTCCCTTCCCTTCCCCTTCCCACCCACGGTCCCTTGTAAACTTTCGAGAGTTGACTTTCTTCCTGCGGCTCGCCGGCGGCGGCTCCTCCTTCCCCCCCGCTTCCCCGGCACAGGTACGAGCCGCCGGCTGGCGCCGCCCGCTCTGCCCTGCCCCGGCAGGAGGAGGGGCAACGGCCACTCCGCAACGGCTGCTCCGTAACGGCCGCGCCTCGCGGGGCGCTGTGGGCGCCGGGCCCGAGCGGCGCCGCGGCTGTCTCCCCGCCCCCGCGGCGGGTTCAGCCCTCGGCTGCGGGGGCGAAGCCACGCGGGGGAGCTCCGTCGCCTCCTCGCTGCGGCAGAGCCGCTGGGGCGCCCGTGTGCGCCTCGGGCCGCCTAACGGCTCGGCGGCAGCGCGTGCCGCCGGCGGGCCGCGCCCGCGTGGGCGACGTGCAGGGGTAGCTGAAACGCCCGGAGGCGCTGAAGCTTCTTTCTGCGCCTCAGTGGAAGTCAGCCTGCTGCCTGAATTTCCCCTCGGGAGTTTTCCGTAGTCCGTCGCGCTTCCCGTGGGCTGCCCGCGCCGCCCGGGCCTGCCTCGCCCTGGGTGGCTGCCCCTGGCTGGCGGGTGCCGCGGTTCGCGTTTATGAAATCAGATAGTGCAGTTCCTTGCGCAAGGCACTTCTTCTCAGAGTTCACGAGGCGTTTCAAATATGCCTGGAAACCTTGCTCCCACCTGTTGTGTATAAAGGATTTTGAGTTAAATGTACTTTCTAGTACACATGAAAATGCTCTTCTTTCTGTAATGCTGCAGAGTTCCCATTGTAATTTCCTGTGAAGACTGTGTAGGATGAAGTGCTAGGTTTTTCCAGAGTTCAGCCATAGGGAATAGGTGGACAACGTAGGTGCAGGTACACAAACTGAGATGAGAGAAAATTTGCAAAAAAATTTTAGCAGGAAGACTAGTGCTGCTTATATATAAGTAAACATGATTCTAATTTTATTAATATGGAGGAACACTACTTTACTTTTGCATGTAGAGAAAACTGCAAAATTCCAAATACCCAAAACACAAGCTGTTGTTACTGTCTTGCATTAATGTTGAGTACGTCAGTCAAGGCTGTGCTCTGTCAGGTGGAATTTAACAGTCTCTGCCCTCGTTGGACTTGTTGCAAACGAACTGAAAAGCAAACACCTTTTTCCCATGTCCTGCACCTGTGTTTGTTATTTTATAGCTCTCAACACTAATTAAAAAAGATGAATTTTATATATGTTTATGGTGCCTTTTTAAATAGATGGCATTTTGACAAGATCTGACAGGGAAAGTGGAGTTGCTGTTTACAAAGGGCGTTTTTTTCTGGATCCTTATCTTCAATGCAGTTTGTAAGGGGAGGTAAACAATGATGGGCAGCTTAAAAGAAATGACCCAGAAAAGTGACCATGATGAAAAAATAAGTACATATAGCTTAAAGTTTGGGGGGGTTAGAGGGTGTAAGAAACACAGAGTGTGGATAACTTCTCTATTTTAAACAGAAAAAGGATGTTTTGCTGTGGATTTCTTACAGAAATGGCAGACCAAGAATCTATTTATATCTTTGTCATGTTTCCCTAGAGGAAAGTGCTTACCTGAGGTAAAATACTGTAAGTATCACTTAAACAATCAGAGTTGTCTAAGACAGTTATATCAGAGATTATTTTAAAAGGTTGCCCTGCATCATTCACTTACATGTTTACAAGAACAAAAAAATCTCCTTTTTGAGTCTTTCACCTTTGAGGGGTGTTTCTTTAGAGTCCTCCTTCAACTTCACTAATGCATCATGAGAGTGAACTGTCACTTGGAGGATGCTGTTATGTCACTTTTTATTGCCTGTACTTGTAATTTGTTTGTACTTGTCCCTAGTAGTTTTTGTCATTAGTGCTTTTCACAGCAAGTTGCAAGAACGCAGCTGTTCGGATTATTAATGAAAGCTCAGTGTCAGAATTGTTGAACAAAATACTAGAGAAAGCACTGGTGCACCTAGGATAATTTTTTTTCAGCCCCTCAAATCCATTTGAGGAGACAAAGATGTAAGAGGGAAACTCAGGTGAAAGTGGAAAGCTTCAAACCTTTAAGTAGTGTGTATGACAAAGCACTGCTTTGCAAGTGAGGCACAGGTGACTCTTTTAGTGAGTCTCTTTTTACCTCTTATGCGTAGACATGAACCTTTTATGAGAGTTCCAGTTCCAAAGCATCCCCCATTAATACATTCTCATACCAGAGAGATGTATTTTTAAAGGTGTGATGTCATGATTACTGAAAAAGCAGTAAGTCAATTAATTAGGATTTGTGTCACCGGTCAGCTATCTTACAAACATGTAAGAGTGAGAAAGCAACAATCAGAAAATGTCTGAAATAGAAGAGTGGTGAAAAAGCCAGGCAATTTACAATCCTCCTTTGAACAAAAGCATTTCCAAAGCGAGGGCTCGGATAAAAACCTTGCTTGGTATGTTAGGGGGGCATGCAAAAATTTTCTTTGCCTTAGCGCAGCCAAGATCTTTTCATCTAAACAAACCCTCTGTAAGTCAATGCACGAAAATCCATTTTTAATGGAGAATGTTGAGACTGGAAGCTCATCTTTTAGCTGACATTTGCAGTTGAGCTGTCTTTTGCTGTGGGGTATTTATATATGAGTACTATAGAAACTGATTACTTCCCATAGTCATTTGAGGAGCCCCCAGGTAAAAGCATTCCCTTCTGCATGACTTCTGTTTTCATTCAGGCCACATACCCTCTTTATTCCTTAGTATTTCTTCATTTCCTCCTCTGTGCTCGGTGGACTTTTTTTAGCGTTCTTTTTTGATAGTTCCCTCACATTAGCTTCTTTGCTCTTCCTAACCCTCCCATCTTTGGTTCCCGTTGTAATTATCACTTTTTCTACCTCTGAGCAGCCGCATATATTTTGCGTTGCCTTCTGAGTGTTCCCACAACTAACTAGTGGGAGGCAATCTTCCACTGTCCCTGCTGCCTGCAGCTGAGAGAAGCAATGGGTCAGTGGGCCATCTCTACTGTTCTGCATGCAGAGAATAGCAGGAGTATTCTGAAGGGTGAGTATCTCTGTCAGCAACAGTGCTCCTTTCCTTCTCTCCTTGCAACTGCTTTTCCAAATCCAGTCTTTAGAAGAGGGGGAGGGAAATCCTTCTACTCTGCCCAGCAGAAAGGGAGGAATCCTCAATGTTTGCTGACCACAGAACTATGTGAAATGCAGTTCAAACAAAATTGCAGCACTGGTCTGCTAGAGAGCCAGTCTCTATAGTAAGAAGATAGCATTCAACTAATGAATAAACTTTAGTACCTGTTAACTCATCTGTGTTATAAATTGTGTTGAAGATAATGTCTGTACTGCATTTATACTTTACATTTATACTATATTTTTTATGTATATATAAATGTATATATACCTTTATACTATATTTTTAAGCACAGTTCTTTTGCTATCAGTAGATAGCAAAAGACAATTCAGCTGTTATTTTACCTGCAAAAGCAAAGCTGCCTATGGGAAGCTGTAATTTCGGAGTGCTTCTGTGTTCTCAGTCATTAATCACTTTGGCTTACATCTCCAACCCCTTGCCTTCCCGTCCCCTCTGTTTACCTCTGAAACATGCTGTGCATTATAATGACTCCCACTCCCAGGTCTCTGGTAGTGGATGTTTACAGGATCTGGACAACTGCCTTACTGAAAAAGAGTCCTGCACGCTGACTGTAGCAGGTGGCATTGTGCATCAGAAAGGCACAGAAGAGGAACAGCAGGGGTGCTGCAAAAAAGAGTTAGCAGAGCAGGGCGCCTTGGGCTTTGAGTGCTAGCTGCCTGACAGAGCTGTGTGTGCCCCATATCCTGCGCTTTGGGGAGCAGAATGGGTGAGTGTCTCTGTAGCATTACTTGGCTTTCCATGTGCTATTGAGTGGTCTTAGCAAACACGGGGACCTCTGTACAAAAATGCTTTGGTGATATTTTTAGTCTGTTTGTTTCTTGTGTATTTGTGTGCATTCAGTATTATACAACTAGAAGCAATGGTAATTTGTTAAAAACTCTGAATCTAAAAATCAAGGATTACTTGCAAGGGCACTGCCTGGAGATTTATGGCCACTTGCACATAGCCTCAGTAGTCACAAATTCCTCAGGAAATGTGTGCACCCACAAGGTCATTGAAAACATTTTGTTTTTCTGCTTTTTCCCAGAAAATTTTGATTTCAGTAAGGAAGAAATGGGGGAAATGCCTGAGTGTAGCTTTTCCTGCACATGACATTCAAAGGAATTAGCAACTGCTGTTAATATGCAAAACCTTTTATTGTTTTCACATTTTCTAGTTAATATTAGAATAACTTGTATTTAAAGCTGAATTTGAGGCAGAGAAGCATTTGCCACATTTGTAGGCTAAATGCTGAAAGTGTTGCTCTGAAAGTAGCTGTGAGTTTTTAATGCCACCTCTTACATACTCTGAAACTGAAAGAAGCAGTTTCTATTCTAGTTGATTACACTTGTCTTGACTCTGCAAAGAACTTTGTGTGCAAAAAAACTGCTATTTTGTAACAGAGACAGTCTGATACACTTGGAGCTAGGTCACTGTTTCTCAACAAAAAGTCAGGGACATTTCCTTTAAAGTAACTCTGAGAAGAATAAGAAGCACAAATGATAAATTAGTATGCTTTATTTGTGTGTTTAGAGATTGGCAAAGAATGTTTGACCTTGCCATGTGTGCAAGAGGAGTGATGCAGAGACATTTGCTTAAGACAGTGACAATATTTTCAACTTTCTGCTCCTGTTGACTACCTTTTCTGACCAGCTACCCTTGTTCCCTGCCCCTGGGGTCTGTGATCCTTACAGGAGGAAAACAAACTTTTAATATTAGTATTTCTGTATCAGTATTACCCTTTAACAAATTATTTGGAAGGGAGAGGGGTGGGTTAATAAAGCAATCTGAGATCCTAGTTCAGCAAGACACTAAAACATATCCCTAACTTTAAATAGTAGACTTAATCACACAGCTCCTTACTTGGGTGAGACTTCTCAAGTGAATAAACAGTGCAGGTTCAGCTGCTAAAGGGGGTTGGACTGGAAGCCAACTGGCTCTAGATGTAGACTGAATAAGGACCTATCTAGCTGGAGGCTGTAGCTCCAGATTGGCAGAAGATTGGTCTGTAAATTCAAGCTCAACTTGTAACAGAAGTGGCTGAGAGATGCTATGGGGGAGTGCTAACTGTTTTATAAATACTGCTAATGAAAAAATTGTGTTTCAAGTGTTGTTGGGAGGCCAGTGGAATTTCTCACCTCTTCCACATATATTTTAACTGTGTGTATGGTAATTGAAAGTGATCTATCTAGAGAGGCAGATTGACTCCGCTCACAGGTACTAGCCTTTTCTTAATAGACTATTTTCAGTAACAGCAGCTGTTTTAAAGCTTAACTTTATTCATCCCAAAACTATGTGCAGATGAGCAGCATTAGTCAGACAACGTTTATTTAGGCAGTAATAGTGACCAGACAACCAGAAACAATTTTTATTCTTCCTTCCAGACTGACAAGCTTATGATTAGTTGTAGGTATGTCTGTCTCATGTTCGAAGCACTAGGAAGCCACAAATTTTTCCACTCTTTCTTGCCTAGTTTTCTGGAACTCCTTATAGGAAAACCAAAATGCTTTGCAAAATGAAAACTTCAGATTTAAAGTGAACAGCTTAATATCCACACAGGCAAAGACACAGCGTACAAGTTGGTACCTTTTTTTCAGTGAGTCTTTGCCTTTCCTTATCTTCTGACAGACTGTGTACACCTGTCACACTGTGGCACACTGTGCACACAGTTGATTAAACATCAACTGTGAAAGCAGAATTTCCTCATTGCCCCATATCCAGCTATATGATTTTGATGAGGGAGAAGAGGCCATCCTCCTGTCTATGAATCGACTATGAAGAAAACTGTAGATAGAGGCAATCCCAAATTGTCTGTTTTGGCATTTCTCTAGTGTTCTCTGCTACTGTCATAGACAGGGTACTGGAAGAGACAAACCATTGGCCCAATACACCAACGTCAACCCTAATTTCATTCCTAAATAAAAATTGAACTATTCTATTGACTCTCCATACCTGTAAGAAGAGAGATCTACATGGTTGTTCAGAATCCATGAGTTTCATTTTAGATTGAGATGTTTTAGTTAGCCCGAAAGAGAAGAAAACAAGGGTGGAAATTGCAAGAATACAGCAGGAAGCAAATTATGATACAGAGGATGAACATAAAATGTAAATAATTAAAAAGAATAGGAAATGGCCTTGTATCTTTTAGATTAACTGAGTCATAAAAAATTTGGGAAAGTTGAGAAAATGCAGAGAGTCAAGTCACAGCAGGGTTTCTGATATATCTGGATAATCTTCAAGGTGCAGTACATTTTATTTCTTGAAAAAATACTTGCTTCTGATCCCTCTTAATATGATTCATTTGTAAATGAATTCTGTTAACACAAGACTTTAGTTCTTTTGTCCCATTGAATAATGCAGACTCCACATCAGAAAAGAGGAGCATATGGAGCAGATGAGTCCTACAATGAGGCATGTGAAATTGAGAGAGGTGGGAGGAGGGGGCAGGGAGAATTGAGTTTCTGTGCTCAGTACATAAGTCTAATTAGTGTTAATTTATTTAAAGCTCATTGAACTAGAGTTTGCCCTCAGTGTGATCAGACATTCAGGGGAATGTCCCACGGAGTTTCAGTGTGTAAGCATCAGTAGAAGTTTGAACACCCGTGAGGATAGTGGACTCAGTTAACACGCTCTATTTTCAGTGTTGGCTGTTTAGAGTTGTAGTATTTTCTAATAGGATTTTGTTAGTTTAGCTAAGCACATGCTCCTTGTGTTCACAGAAATGAATATATAAAAGTAATGGAGACTGATATTTCTTAAATAGTCTCACTTTCCAACTCTCTTTTTGCACATATAACACAAAGCTGAAGCAAAACTAAGAACTTTTTTGTGAACTATTGGGGCTATTGGACACAACCTGTCTGTAAAAAAAAAAATTCTGATTTGTTCAGGTATTTGAACAACAACAACAAAGTGGTCTGTCTAGACAATATCACTTTAAAACAATCAAATCATGGCATAAATAGATTTTTAGAAACTAAGTGCTTACCTTCAGAAACATGAATTCTTACTAAAGAGCAAATGAGATCACTGCTTTCCAAGAAAAGGTAATTTATTTTGGAGAACACAAGAGGAAAAAGTCTCAATTACTATTCTTTGACTCTTATTTGATCTTGGATAAATTAATATATTAACAACCTTTTACTTTTTCAGTACTGCTCTTCAGAAAGATGTCACAGCTCTTTAAAAGCACTTTAAACACAGTGTGTGGCAGCACTGATCTCTGTCAGCAGCATGGTGGAACGCAGCAGCTATCTAGCAACCAGTACCACAGTTACTGAGAAAAGGAGCCATATATTACTGTGTCTAGTGAGCTAGTATTTCTCCCAAATCTTGAATATAACTGAAAACTGCAGTTCTTATATGCAGGTTCCATGGAAAACATTTCCTAGATTTAGGATTTATTTGCTGCATCTTCCTTAGGATGTGCATTTTCTAGCTAGTGCTGTTAGTAATAGGCCACTGGTTGCATGCCAGATAATAACCCACATCATAGGAAAACGCCACGTATTCGGTCACTGTCTCAAAGCAACCCAAACTCTTGTACACAGTTTCTCTCTCCTAATATCATGTCAACATTTTTTCCATTTTACCTGTTTCCAGTAAAACATATATGGTGCTTTTAAATTCAAGTTAGGCCTCTTTCTCTTGTTTCATATTATAAAGAGATCCCGTGCAGTATTTACATCTCCTGATGTTTTAGAAAGCCCTGCCAATGAATTTTCAGATGTAGGAGGGCTTTCAGACCAAAAAGCAAGGGGAGCAAGGGGCAGTGGAATAACACATTCACATGAAGGCGAACATTCTAGTTTTACCAGAAAGATGGAGGTTTTTCTTTTATTAACTGTTTTCTGTAAATTTGAAAAAGCTTGTAAAATGGCATTGGGCAATAAATATCAGGTATTCTTTTCCCTCTCAGCAGCTTTATGACAAGCTTGGAGGAACAGTGAACATGAGCTAGTTCAATTCAGAATACTTAATGGTGTCCCTCAGTACCATGCCAGCGATAAACTGGAAAAGGATTAGCCTATGTGAGAGAAACAAAAGTTAAAATAGTAACAGAAAGCAAAACGGGGAGGGGGGTGTTGAGCTATTCCACAGCCCCATAATTTATTTGAGTCTATACAGTGAATGCAAAGTAAATGACATGATTTTCTTGAGGACAAGATAACGCTATGGAAAGATGTTATCTCCATCAGTTCTGCTGTAAAGAGGTAGCTGACTGAACAGCACAGAGTGTGAAGGAGGGCAGCAGGCCAGAAAAGAGAACTGAGGAAGTACCATGATTCAATATTACTTGGACAACCGTTTGACTTTTTAAATTACAACTAATGCACCAATGAAATTCATCAGCTATGTGTATGTACAAGTAAACGTAGATAGGTTTTTTCATTCTTGCTAGTCAGTATTTGATTTTTAACAGTTTAACCAGTTTAGGTGTGCCATTCTCCTCCACTAAAATAAGATTTTGCATTTGCATCTTTCCCTATAGTCTACACACTGTTCCTAGGACACTGTCTCACTTTTGGTCCCAGCCACCATATGGGGCTTACTGATACCCCAGTAGTACCAGTGACCTGGGCAGGCTGGTGCATTTGGGCAGGGGTGGGCACCAAGTGTGGGCAGGCTGCATTAATCTCCGTATTAGTAAAGCAGAGGTGGGGGGAGACTGCATGTCAATGTGTCTGGATAAACTCAGCAAAATGGGGATTTGGTGGGGAGCCAGCTCCTAGGGTGTGAGAATTACAGTGCCATGTGTTTACATTGGAGGGGGGCAGGGGAGGCTTGCGTGCGACACCAGTGTTTTCATCTTCCCCTCTGTTTGAGTATTACTTTCAGTCACAAGCCAAAACTCAGAGCCCTACTTTTGTGAGGCAGCCAGTCCATCATCATTCACCTCATACAGTGGCTGTCCATTGCTGTTTTTATCTCTGCTTCATTAGCTCTTCAGATCACCTTCCTTGCTACCCTAGTCACCAATTTCATTTTCTGTTCCTCACTCTGCCATCATCCTTCCTCTTCTGCATCCCTACCCTTCCCATATCCGTGCTTCATTCTCTGCTGCTTTTTCAGTGGCTCTGCTGATCATTAGTTTCTGTTATTAGTGATCCTGATACAGTAGGAGAGTTATCGCTTGGTCATTCCTGCAATTACTTCCTGTGTCTTTAAAAAAAAAAAAAAAAATGCAATGGCAGCTTTCCTGTGCTCTTTTTACAGAGCAGCTATCTTGGATAGGATTCTCTGCATATTTTGGTAGGAGTTCAGCTGAATTCTCTCTTCAGTCCTTCCAGAAATTTGAGGTAAACTTCATCTAGTCCTGGAGATTTATTGCAAACTACATGGAACGGCCAGTACTGGTACAGATCATTTCCACATGGAAACCCTGATTCACAAAGTTCATAGCTTGCCTGAATAAAAGCAGGGATGCTCTATGAGCTTTAAAAATGCCTCCAAAAAGTGAGAATAACTAAGCTTCGTTCAGTCTTAGAAGTCTTCTCTCAGAAGGCGTACTCTGATAAAAGTAGTCATCCTGGGTAGGCCAGGATACAACATAACACAGAGAAGCTATTATAAAATGACTACTCTTAAGCAACTTAAAGAGGCAGATTTATGCATGTTGAATGGAGTTAATATTTTTTATCTGGTCTTGACCCCTTACCTAGTGCTGGCTATTGGGTTCCACCTAGTGATGGCTAGAGTCGCACAGGAGCAAACACTCAGCTATCCTGGGGCAGACTTCCAGGGCTGTTTACTAACTGTGCCAGAAGCTGTACTGCATGCAGACACGCTCAGTCTTTCTCTCTGTCCACAAGGCCAACAGATGTGTAGCAGCAGTGCAGCCACTTCCGCAAGGCACAGAGCAAAATGAATAAACTGGAAAGTCTTAGCTTGCTCTGCACAGGGCTAGCTAAGGTGTCACTGCATCCTGAGGAAGGGGGCGGGGAGATAATACTGTAGTGGACAGTGACAGTGTGTCGCTCTCATGTGTTTCCCCATGCTGCAGAAGGGTTTAATACCAGCCTGTGTACCAGACATATGTGCATAGCCAGCCTGGCTAATTACTGCTCTCCCACTCCAGGGTGGTGAGAACCACAGCCCAGAGACCCCCCCACAGCTCTGCCATGCTAACTGTGCAGCTGCATGTGTCTCTACAAGCTCCCTAGCAACCCTCCAATACAGGTTTTTCTACTGGCTGGAGTATCCCAGGCCTCCCAATAAGGAGGAAGTGATTATAACGTATGGGCATGTTATTGTTAATCATTCATAGCGCTATCATGCTGAGCCTTGGCCCAGGCCCTCATGCTGAGAGGTGCTATACAAAGATGAAATGAAGAAGTCCCAAGTGCAAAGTCTTTACAGTCTAAGCATTTTTTTCCCCCCTAGAAACTTTATTCTACTTATATTACAGGGTTTCTTTGATGAAGGAGCAAGAGCAAATGTGCATCTGTCTCCTGCCTTGTCTGTCAAGACTGGTATTGCTATGTTCAGTGAATTAAAAAATGAAGATTTTCTTTATTTTAATCGAATTAGGCCTCAGCTGCACATTTGAGGATGTAAGTACGTCAATCATTTCTGGTGACTGTTGAGCTTCCAGCATCACCTGCTGATGCCAAGGCTCCCTTTCTTGTAGCAGTTCTCTTTCTTCTCCTGGCTGGCACAGGCTATAACTAACTAAAGTGGGACAGAGATTGGTACAGGCAAGAGAGAGAATGAGCATGCTGGAAAAAGAGGAAAAGCATATTTAAATGTTCCTTGTGAATACAGGGTCCACACTCAGCTTCAGTTCAGATTGCCCAGGGCCAAGTCCACCAAATCATAATGTCATGAACTAAGTAGCCCCCAAGAGAGGCAGAATTTTAGCATCTAGTATCTTTGTTCCTGCTTTCCAAAGACTTCCTGTAGCGCTCGAGGACTAGTGCTCCAATAGCCTGCAAGAGCCTTTCGTGCACTGAATTGCTGTGCCCCACAGCAGTGGAAGAGGTTCCACATAAGGTGGTGGTACAAATCATGCCCTTTAATCAGTGCTGAGGTCTGCATGAGGCAAGGGCAAAACAGGGTTCAAACAGTACTGGAAATACTTCTACAGGTCAGAGGCAAAAGTCAACAGGGAGCAGGAAGAGGCAAACCCTCTGAGGGCAGGAAGCTGAGTCAAGTGAAACAAAGTGGGAAGCAATGACTAGCTAATAGAGTGAATGTCTGGGAAGAAGCAAGGTGAGAGAAAGGAAAAAGGAGGCATCAGAGGGAAGACACTGCCTCTCAAAGCACACAGTGTTACTCTCCTAACGATCTCATGAGAGATAAGCACCTTGGAAAAATACATACATACACATATGGGAGCAATACAGTCATTTCCATTTTCCTCAGGTTAAAAATCCTGTTTTGAGAGCTGCTAACGAAGCCCTTGCAGTGAAAAATTGATAACACTTTATGACAACGGATAAGGGCAAATTACGGACAAGGCAAGAAAAAGGAGTGTCCCTTCATTGCTTGTGCCTTTTCTCCTTTGCTAGAGGTGTGCCTCAAGGTGGAGCCAGCTGTTTTCTTGCAGAGCTCACTGTGGGTAAATGCTCCTCATGGAGGTGGGTGGAAACAACTAGCTGCTTAACTTGTACACCAAGTATATTTGGGGCTGCATTACTCTTGCAACAACATGCCTTGTTCTTGCACTACAACACTGAGGGTTTTTTTTTTTGTTTTGTTTTCTGCACAACACACAACTCCTTGAGGAAGGACTGTTTTATTCTACTATTTAAAAGTGACTTAAAGCCATTAGCAACTTTTATTAGAGATAGCAACAGTATAAACATAGCATCTCACTCAGAGAGGAGCTGTGCCAGACAGCACCTGCAAACAGAGCTTTTCTGAATTCTTCTCTTGTTCTAGGAGCAGACCCTAAGTCCTCTCTTAAACTACTGCAGTCCCTGTGAGTTGTCCTTCTCTCGGGCTGATTTATACCACATTAGAATCAGACTTCCAACTGCTTCATCCATCCTGAAAACTTATTTTCCAGTATAGCAGTCTTTAAATAGCAAACTCCTCTTACTGATTGTGAATTTGGGTTAAATTTTGGAAGACTTGAATAAACATTTACATTAGTTTTGTTTTGTTTTTCTGCCAAGAGTTAAGACTGTGTTTACTAGACTGGCACTAGTCCTTACTCCAGTAAAGTTTATCTATTGCTAAAAAAGTATAAACATGCTTATACTAAGGAAGAAGCTTTTTATTCTTACCTCCTTCCCAAAGTTTTTTCGGGGGGCGGGGGGAAGCCTTTGCTGTAAGTTTGCAATTTGGATCCAGCTAGGAAAGTGTTGCTATTTAAACAGGGAAGACAAATGAAGAGTTTCCTTAACTTCTCACCTTTCTTTGCAAACTTAATGAATCCTGAGCAGTTCAGTCCTGGCAAGTGGAATCTGAAGGGAACCTTCTGGGGCGCAGTGTAAATCTCAGCAACTCCATTCTAATAGCAGTCTCTTTTATATTTAGCTACCATATTGTAAGAGCTGTTATGTTTAACTTCTCACTTGTCTTCCAGCTGCTGAATTTTTAAACAAATCTTTACTGAGCTGAAAAGTATTCTATAGGAACTAGACACCAATTAGAAAATTGTTCCTCATCTCTGCGTGGCCTTCACCTTTGAGAGGCCTTCCCTTTTGGCCATGGTCTAACTTAGTTAATCATACATAATTGTATGCACTAAGTCTGCTAGAAGCTTGATTTATTTGCTGATTGTGGGAGCAAGGATGGTGCATTAGCAAGTGAGCAGAGGGTCCTATCAAGGAATAAAGCTCCATGAGAAAAGTCAGATTGTTTAGCAGTAGCATTTAAATTACTATTTGTGGAAGAGAACAGTGTTTTTAAAAGCAACTTGTATATTTTTGGCCATTATTTAAATAATAATCTGCCAGTTTGCAGGTGGGTATAGAATAATATGTTGGGGTACTATAATCATAATAGTGGAAAGCATTAGTATGCATTGTAATTATGCAAAGACCAAGATAATACTGTTTGGAGTCAGAATAGGAAGGAAATATACGCATTCCTGAATACTTCAGCTGGACATAGTCTTCCCTTGAAAATGTAAGGCAGAGAAAGTAAACATAACGAAGAGAAGCATTTTAATTAATCTTTTCATTTAATAGGATTAGAAGATGAACTTCTGTCTACCTAGATTTATATATATTGCAGTTTTGTGCTTTGTCGAGCTGTTTTTGATACAGCAATATCGTTTGCACGATCCTAGAACCTAGAATTTGCACGATCCTGTATAGTCCTAGAATCTGCTACCACTCTTGTATACAAAGACTGTACAGTACAATAGCTACTACCTTACTAGCCTAACCTAGTTCTTCTGACATAATTCCAAATCTGAAAGAAGCCTGATACATTTTTAGCTTCTGCATTAGAAGTGCTGCTATGTTTATCATCCTGTTTCTTCCATGGCTTTCTTTTGTTTTTGTTTTAAAAAAACACACTGATTTTCTTCAGACATTCTACTAGAGTTGGTTACAAATAAAAAGTTTGCCCCTCAAATTATAAAGGTCCTGTTTTCAGTCTCTCTGTCCTCTCCTTTGGCACGGAAAGTAGCAGAAAGTGCTCTTCACACTCCCTGTTCTGTAAACTGCAGTCTTCTGCCCGACTATTTTCCAGTCTGCCATAGGTCAAATTCATTAGCCATTGAGGCATCATATAAATGCAGATGGATACAGGATTTGCACTATGATAGTCAATTTAATAGGTTATTCTTGCATGTACAGGGAACACTACCACTGCAAACCATCCAGAGCCGTGGAGTTAGGCAGCAGTTGAAGGGGGGAGATAGGGGAGGCACTGGGGTTACAATTTTGAATTTAGGTGAACTTCAGCATCAAATTCCTTCCTCAGAATTAATAGCTGGGTTTTGTTCTCAACCCTTCTACCTTCTTGGCATGTGATAATTGATTTGTCCCTCAATTTCCCTACCAGTGAGATACAGAGAGAATATATATCTTAGTACAGGTCTTTGACAGCAAAAGGTTAAATATTTGTTTCCCCTTTCCTCCTGCCTCTTCTCCTCCCCCTCCCCCCTGCAATAACATTTCCTGTAAGGAAGCTTATAGAAAAAATCATGTATATTCAGACTAGGTTAACTTACTGAAACTGCAGATGTAGGAATTCTGCTCACCTGGTGCTTGCTTTCATATTGCTCCATTCTTTCTTAGTTGAAGGCAGACATGGTTCTTTAGCAGGAAGAAGTCTGAAGAAGTCTGAAGAAATGTGATGAGACACTGAAACATCAGAAGAAGTCCCCTTGGTCAGACATCCACCAGGCGGCTGCGTTTTCATCCCAATACCCTTGACCTGCTTTTGGTTTAGATAATGCGCAGAGCTCTTCCTCCCCTGAGCTCAGTGCCACATTTACAGGCACAGCCTTTCTGCTGGTCACCTTTCAAGTAAATAGGACCATACAGTCCATCTGCGCCACAGCTCCAGGACCAAGGCCAACCCTTCAGATCCTAGCAGCATACTTTCTAGGTAGTCCAGCATGGTGGAATCGGTGGGTTTCCCTGAAAGACATATTATGGCTGAAAGTGTATACAGGTTTCAAAATATAGTTATTTCTAGCAGGAACCCATGCAGGTAAACAAAAACTGAATGGTGACCCTTCTTTCACGGCTTCTGACTTGTCTTTAAGACAGATCTTTACAGGACTCCCTGAAAAGGAATTAAAACCTCTGAAGAACAACTTTACTTCTTTTCAGACTTGCAGACTCTCTCTGTCTTTTCAAACTCTTCAGGCAATGCTCTTCTAGTCTCCTGGCCAAGCCTCTTCTGAGCTAGCTGATGACAAATGCTCTTTTATAAACCTCACTTCTCCCTTCCTCTTTATTGATTCTGTTAGATGGTCAAAGAACCTGCCTGGTTACCAACCCACTTGGCAGATCCCTTTTCTCAGTTTGACCCCTTTCTTTGCTGTACTCACTGTCCAGACTTGTTAGCCCACTTGGACTGGCTCAGCATTTGTTAGCTAGCACAAACATTGCACATTCCTATCTATATATGTGATACATATATACACATACACTTTTTGCTCACTTTTCCTCTATTCTTCACTCTTGGCAAGTGTCTTTGGGAACAGACTAACAACTGAGGTCATAACTAATGTACAATTGAAAAGAAACCAAATCTTTCAATACTTAAAAAAAAAAAAGTCTCCAAAATTTTTCTATGTTTTCTGTAATTTTTATACACCTACCATTTTGTCACTATTCCAATGATGTTTTAACTTCCTGGTGCTAGCAACTTCTTGCATTTTGTAAATTCTACTCTATCATACATGTTTAGGAAAACTATCTCTTGGGAATAACAGTCCATAAATTACTGTGAGACTGACATATTTCATAACATAAAAGAAACCAGTGGGGAGTAACAATTTTAGATTTGAGTCTTCTGAGATTCAATTACAACAGGAGGCAGTATGAATTAAAGGTGATCTTGGATTGATAAATGTTTGCTAAGACACAATAAGTTCATTAGCATGTAATTTAAAAAAGTGAATAGTCTGTAAAGGCAGCAGGTGTAAGAGGAAAGCTAAGGGAAGCAGAAGTCTGCTGCTAACAGAAATAATAAATGCTACACAACATATTGCTTCCTTGCTTCAGCTCTGATGGAAAAGTCTGAGACTTACTGAAATGTATTTTAAGAGAACACAGCCACAGGCCAGAATAAAGAAAGAACAGTATATAGTAAACATAAGATAGCTGGGTTCAGATTGGCAGGACATGATTCAAAGAAATCAAGTTTATCTTGAAGCAAATAGATGCAAAACAAAGAAAGAAGCAAAAAACCCCACTGTAGATGACAGGAACCTGAAGTTCAGAGAGAAGTTCAGTAAAATTGTGGTAGGCCTACCAGTGAGAATCTGAAAGAAGGCAAAAAAAAAAAAAAGTATTTTAAGAAAATGACCAATTAGAAAGATTAAAAACAGGCAAATGCATCATTTACTGTATCTTTATAAAACAAGGAAATGATACTATCAACCTAAATTCAGTGTCCCAAAGATGCTAAAACAGTTTAAAAAAAACTGATGTGCAATTAGCCATGAGATAAAAATGGTGAAAAACAGCTAATCCTAGTTTGTTGAGAATCCATGTAAACAGTCAAATATCCTCCTGTGACTAGCTGATTAGTCTAATTAATATCAGGGGATATACAGGCACAATACAAAAGGATTTCAGTTAATAGTTTTCAGTATCCCACATTCAAATCTCATAAGAAATTTAAGGGACTATATTCCAAATATGATGGCTGTGTAGAAGGTATGTAGTAGGTAGACATAAAATTGGTTGAAAACTTACTCTAAAATGTATTAAAGAGTTGGAATATGACATAACAAGTTTATCAAAAAGAAAAAAACTGAATGACAGTAACTTGGTCAGAGTTATAAATACACTGATAGAAGTGCGTATTATTTTAAATTGAACATATGGTTGGGAATTACTACATTTCATTTGCTACAGACACATAGAAAGTTCTATGCATAGTATTTAAATATCATATAAAATTTAACCCAAAAATCTAAGGCATTTGATTTCTTTCACAAAAGCTTTGTGATAATGTCACTGTTTGGATATACCGCACCTTTGACAAAAAGCACAATGAGCCAGGAAACAGTTTTAAGGCTTTTCAAAGCCTTATTTCCAGAGATTAATTATTAAGCTATGACAAATTAAAGGAGGGCAACTGCTCAAGTCCTACTGAAACTTGGTATTCTTGTTTTATGACTGCATCTTCACTGCAGAGATTTTCTATAGCTCCCAAACTGCCCAACCTAACTATGCCAATATTCATGTGTCTCACTGGAGAAGAAAAAAAGGGGGGGAAGGGGACAATCTAATTTCTATTCTGGGTCAACACCATGCTAACACAAAACCATGAATACACAGTAGTACTGTGCTCTACTTCTTGTTTGCAGTCAGAAGGGTTCCATCAGCCACAAGATGGACTGACCTAAATAATGAGGGCTTATAACATACACGTAACCTTTGTTGTTTTGCAGTTACTGGCACTATTATACCATTAAGTTCTGATGCCTGCTTCATAGAAGACGCATGGCTGCTTTCTTATTCCTCAGATGGCCAGTGTGTGTAAGCTGATGAAGAGCTGTAAAGAGTATTTGCCTCCTACTGTATCATCTTGTTAAAAAGCAATATGATAATTTTAAAAGAAAAAAAAATAGCCTTATAGATATACATAAATATTTATTAATCAGTTTAACTTCATTTTCCTAGAAGTCCTTAAACAGTTTTGCTTTTTGCCAAAAGAAGTGTTGCGTCTCTGACATAGTTGCTAAGATCATAGCTTCCTTGCACTGGAAATGCACAGCTTACACTCAGATTCCAAAACAGTCTGTTCAGGATAAAGAATCTTCAACTTTAGTGCATACAGAGCTATTCAAAGATTGGTAAAAAGACCTCCCTTCCCTCTCTCAAATTAAGAATCTGTTACAAGGACATTTCTTTACCAAAAAGTGCATATAAAAATGCCAAAAAAAAATGCTGGCTTGAAAAAACTGATTTCAGAATTTACTGTACATATTGTAACAATTTATTATATAAGCTGCTTCTACATGCAGGCAGATCTTACATTTGGTGTAAAACATTTATACACATTCTTTACAATTTGTACATATTTAAATGGCTGTATCAAACAACACTGCACTATGGAATTTTGAAAGCAAACAACTAAAACCGGGAGGAGGAAAGAAAAAGACAAGGCTTACAAAATGTGAACAAAACCCGTGACACTGAAAAGCATCTGGACTTCGGCTTAGTCTTGTTTTGGTTTCAGGTTATTCAGGCAGACCCAGATTTTTCTTCTGGGACACAAATAACACCAATGCAAAACAGAATAAGGCAACTATTCAACCAGCAGACTGTACCTGTTACTTAGAATGGCTTGTGGGTAAAATGCATTATTTTTTGCTAAAATGGTTATGTTCTATGCATATTTTAGCAAAAGCAGCATTTTGGCTTTCCTGCTTGCTTATGGCATTAAGTGAATTACTGTAGTTGGTACCCCTTTTGAACAGGTTGTTTTTTGTTTTTTTTTTTCTTTTCTCTTTTCCTTCTCTCCTTTTTAAGCCCAGGCTTCAAATGGCATTACACTAATAAGGAAGATGACACTGGGCCACTCATTAAAATGTGATAATCAAAGCACAGAGTTTTTGTGATAACTGGTGATGTTATTCAGTATCTTTGTCACCCTTTAGTTTGCATTAGAAACTTACAAAATGTAAACCCAAGCCACTAGCATACCATACAGCTATGTGAAGACCTGAGCTTGGTAGGAATTTTGGTACTTTTACCAGTTTGGGTTAGATGTGACTGAGTGTCCCCTTTTGCTGAAAAACTCAAAACTCCTAAAGACATAAAAGGGAAGCTGGCCCTGTACAGCACTGAAGAGCACTAGTGCCTTATGGCATAACATTTGAGGGGGATTAAAATGCTGGTATGGAGAACTTGTCTTTCACACCTTCGTGAATGGCTTGCTCTTTGTTTGTGCTTTGTCTTTTACACAGTGCATAGTGAGGAAGAAAGAGAGCCTGACACAAGCTTTGAGGCTTTGTGCCACAAGAACACAAGATTTAGTTATGAAGAAAAGAAGAAAGGGAAAAGTGAATGAGTATTTACCAGAAGTCATAATGAAAACAGTATGCCATGGCTGCATAGGGGAAGCAAAACTTCTAAAAGAAAGTGTTCATTCAGGAGAGTATCATGAATATGTACCAGAAACATACATGAATATAATTCCTCCTGGCTACTGAATTGCCAGCAGAGAGCTGAATTGGATATAATGAGAATTAAAACAAAATAACTTTTTCAAGCTTGTTTGCTTTCCCACTTAAAAAAAGAGATTGTAATTCTGATGTTGATTAAGAGTATGTGGAAGAACGTCTGACAGATGCAAATCTACATGTAGTCCATGGCAACACATTAATTTGATGATTTGGATCCCAACAACTGACAGCATTATTTAGCTGCTTTTATTAAATAATGATACAAGGGGGAGAGCATTCAAGATAAAAAGAACCTAAATATTTGATAGATTTAGGCTGATAAAGTAAACATTTTAAATCATTTCTTTCTTTTTTTGCAACTGATTTTTTGGTTCATTTTTGGCTGGCAAAGGCTAACAAGTTTTTATTGGCATTGCCCCCAGATCAGAAAAGCACTTCGGAGTTGTTCTTCATTGTTGACTATTCCTTATTCTCTACATCACAGGAAAGCGGCTGAGTGCCTGCCTCAGCTTTTGTGCAATCTGAAACAAAGAAACAGAACATGTTAAATATGTAAAGTATACAGAAATAAGATTTCAGGTTGAAAGATTAAAAAGAATGTTCCCTTATCTTCCAGAAATGGCAAAGTGCTTCATCTGCATCCCTGATATATACAAAGTTGACAGCATTGTACATTCAGCTCTATTAACACAGCAGATACAACATGGTACCTAAGCACAGGGAATATTGTGCAGTCAGTACACTTGAAGTCTGACCTGTTGGTACTTTCTTCACAAATTCAAACAGATTTTGAAAAGGACCAACTGTCGGCACTGTCACCAGAAGTATTGTTTAGACTGCAGTAATGCATGACCTTGGTCTTGGAAGACAACTGTCTGTTCAGGAGAAACATCTGTTAATCAACAACTTTGACTGGTAATGACTGAAAAGTGTTTCAAAGTTTTTGATGTGGTTCTTCATGCTGCTAGAGTCCCTCCAGCTGCACCTCACTATCACAATGAAGACTGCTTTGATTCCATGTTTTATTATAGATACTCTAGTCCAAAATCCCTGGTAGACCCAGGCATGAAAACAATTGAAGTAGCAGCACTTTTTTTTCCCCCTCCAAATCTCATCCAAGGTGTAAACTATGTCCCTCTTTGTGTCATTTCACTAAGACTATTCAGATAACCCATTCTAGCAGAGCAATGGAGCAAGAGCTCAAGAAAAAAATTTGGAAATGGAATGCTTGATCCAGGAGTCTGGGGCTCCACTAGGCTTCTCTCCTTCCAGTAGAGGCACTGTTATTACACAGAGATCCTGTATGAATTTTCTGTGGCTTGTTCTTTTCTAACATGCTAAGACACCAGAAGTGGACATCCTTTCTAGTGTATTTTCATGTACAACACAGGTACCCAGGCAAGGATCTGTCTTTGGGTCAAATAGGAATTTTCTTTGAGAATGTTTTAAATCAGATAAAAATCAAATTCAGAATTCAATAATCAAATACACTGGCCCTTTTGGTGCCACATTCTCATTTATATTAAGAATGCTTTACTCCACTTCTGTAGAATATAGAGGGAAGGAGGAAAAACATGCAAGAAAAATTTTCTAGCAACATAACTGGCATTTTATAACCCTATAAATTTTTTTTCCATTTGGTCAGAATTCATGATTTGAAAGATTTGCCCAATAAGAGAACAGGGTAATGAAAGTTGCATGTACTCCCCCACATCTGTTGAACAACTTAAGAGTCACTAGGATGGTGTGGAGGCAGATGTTATGATAGAGTATACGAACTTGCATTAATGCTCCTTTGTCTTTTTTGGTAGAACTAAAGAGAAATCTGGTAAAACCCGGTTATGTCAGAGGAAAAAAACCCCTGTACCTACAACTTGTCTTGGCCAGTTCTGCCTACCGTAAAAGCAACATCAATCCCAGATCATTTTGCCTGCTATCAGCAGGCCAGAGAAAACCAGTTTTTCCTCCCTCACTCCTGGGGGGTGGGGAGCCAAAATAACCCCAAAAGAAAAAAAAAAACCGAAATCCACCACACGCCCGTCTAAGCAAAAACCCCTTTCCCCCACTCAAAGCCCAAACCCCAACTTGCTTACAAAGCATAACAGTTCTGGTGGTTTACACCAGAGCTGCCTATTTTCATATGCAGGATTGTCATAGCATTCAGTTAAAGACTACTCTTGTACATACACTTTTTGCCTTCTTCATTTTGTGCTTTCACTTCTCAGGTTAATCCAACATAAGTATTGTACTCAGGAACAACAGCACACTGCCTGTTAGATTTCTAGCACTGGACTATGCAGTATAAGAGTCATTTTTCAGTCATGCATAGCTTTCAGGAAGTGCAACCATTTGGCCAGCAGTTTTCTATGCTGGATGTCTAAACTCAGGCTGATGTTATCCTAGAAACTTGTCAGCTATTTTTAAGAAAGAGATGGGGGGGGGGGGGAATATATATTTTGCTCTGCCCATGTTACCAACAGCCTTCTCTTCACTTTGGATCAGGGACTTGTTATTTGGCTGGAGGAAAGCAGCAATACTGGAGAGGCACCTTTGATCATTCCAAGGGAATCCACACAAGCCTGGCTGAGCTGCAAGCCTTTAACTTCAAGGTTAATGGAGAACTAACTACTCAAAAGATCCAGTTATCAAACATGTTTTGATACCCATAAGGTAGGAGGCCTAAGGAACTAAGCCAGATTTTTCATGAAATCTTCTCTCCTGGAACAGGGCCACACATCAGAGCTGAGCTCAGTTCCTGTGCTCTCCCTCAGCCCTTACAGCGCCCAAGCACCTCATGTGTGAATGCAGATCTGATCCCTGTACTGGAGGAAAGTGGAAGATTGACCCAAGGAGACAGGTGAGGTTATGACTGGGAGAGAAGAGAACTGGCACAGACTGGGCAGGAGATTTGAAGAAGGTAAGGGAAATGTGTGCCTAACCTCATCAGGTGAGACAGAGAGAAAATAAGCAAGGTGACCTGAAGTTCTCATCCACTAAAGATACCTCTGAAGCCCCTCTGGCACCTTTTACTGCTGTGAAGGGCAACCAGTTGCTTATCACTCCTTTAAGTGATAGAACTAGGTTCCAGCACTCTCAAACTCATGTGTTTTCCCAGGATACCACATTAAGGAATTTGTTCTCAGGCTTCACTTCAAGAAACAAGGGCTGACATGCATAAGAAAACAATGTTAAATGAAAACTAAGGTTGTAGGTCAAGTTCTTGGAATAAACATGTTAAACCACTGTAAGCCCACTTCTCCCCTAAACATATACATCAGGCTTTAAATCACAGATGCTTCCTTTCGCCCTCCCATTCAATGGAACGGAAGCATCCCTCGAATGGCTTACTGTTGTATTCAGTGCTATAGATCTTATTTATTGCACATTATTCAAACTCATTTCTGAAAATAGATTAATTTTGTGTGCACAAAGCTAAAACAAGCTCTCGGTAATTTTGGCTGTGGCACTGAAAAAAAAAATCAAGCTGTCAATTAGCAATAATGTTTCTCAGAACTGTTTTTAGGTCTAATATGACACAGAATCATAACACAAAATAGTATCTATAGAAAAGTATTATTTCAACTCATCTTTTGTTCTAATGGAGGTTTTTTGTTTGTTTTTTAAACATGTACAATTCCTTTTCAGACATCTGCTCTCAGGGAGAGGCTCATACAAAAAGATGACTACGTGCAGTGAGCCTTTCACATACAAGGAATGTAGCAGTGCAGCATGTGCCAAGAAAGTGGCACTGAAATACTACAGCTTACCGTTTCATAGAACTGTGCCTGCTGCTCCAGATACAGGCGAATGACACTGTTGTAGTCATAAATCCGGTTACTGTGGAAGTGATTCATCTCAGCTGTAATCAGACCCAGGAGGCAAATTATTTTTTTAAGAAGTGTTCATAATTCAGAAGAGTTTCATTCAGTTCAGGTTAGTTACTGCGTAAACAAGCTCAGTGCCCAGCCCTATCAGTATAGTCACTATTTTCACACTTGCACAACCCATTTTGTCCACAGCACTCAAGTTATGATGGAACCATTTGCAAAACCAGTAGGGTGTCCTTTACTCACTGACACAACACAGACACTTCTTTGATACAGTCAGGTTCTTGTTACAGTACTCAAGTGTACAGAGATTTGAGAAAAGAAAACCACCAGGATTTTATCCTATTGAGGTAACAGCATTTTCCTCAAGTTTTCCAAACAAAATTTAGCCAAGGCAGTCAGATTTGGAAGGGTATAGGTATTAAGTTGCAAGCCACAACTGCTAGTAATTAGCTCAATGGCAGCACATCCAGCAGTGTGCACCCATTCTTGACTGAGGCTGTTTCAGTAGTAACTTAAGGAACAGCATTACTGAGTCCATAACACTTTTCACCACATCTCTGTATTTGCACCTTCCAATTGAATTGATCCAACCAGACTACTGAACTTGTCAGATCACTAAACAAGGCACTTTGACTTATGGCTGAAATAAAGTTAAGCATATTGAGATACTTATAGAGGGAGAAGAAATACTCTGTAGATACTTATAGAGGGAGAAGAAATACTCTATATCTTAACAGTCATCCTAGAGGTCTTTTTCCATGATTAACAATGGACATTAGAGTCATTTTGCATTAATGTGACCAGGAGAAAAGTGGATGACTGTGGGTTTTTTTGTTGTTTGGGGGTGGTGGTGGTGGATTTTTTGTGTTTTTTTGATTTTTTTTTTTTTTTACTCTCACCTCTAAATCAACTAAAAACAACTCTCAGAAATAAGTAATCCCACTGAAGTCAGTAACAGGAAGCATTTAAGGGCTTTGTATCCTGCAGGATTGAGCCCTGGCTCCTTACTTTCCCAGTTCAAGCCCACTGTGCTACATCTTGTACTTACAATATTTCTAACACAGACAAAAAGTTTGAGTGACATTCAAGGAACATCCAGTAAATAAAATCTTATCCACAAGAATATTAACCTCAGTTGAATCTTGTCCGATAAAGCCATGAGTCAAAGAAAAAAAAAAAATAACTTGTGCAGGTGCTGACCTGCTTCCTGCATCTGGCCCAAGCTCTTTGAGAGACACAGTCAATTGAAAATGAAAGAATTAGTAGTCTGATGTTGTTTGTTTGTTTTTTTAATTGTGTTTCCAAAATATAAAATATGAGACCTGAAAACCAAATAATGGGCAAAATAGCTATAGTTAGAGAATAGCTAGAGAAACAAAGGGTGACCAAAAAAAAGTCACACTAGCTCTCACTATCGTTCCTGGTAGAGCAAAGATTCTCTAAGTTTGTTACTTAAGAGCTGTCTTTTAGAAGTCTACAATATTGTCATCTAGCCTGTTTTACCTTGTAGTGCATAAGCCATGGTGCTCACACGTTTCACCATGTTCTGTTTGTCTTGTGGCGTTATCTTACTGGTCGCAACTAATTTGTCACTCTCCTTCACTTTTTCTATTGCTCCCTGCAGGAACCAAAATACAGAAAGATTAAAAGAGTAGTCAACTTAAAAGAATTTTATAGTCATCCTCAGTGCTGCTAGCCACATTTTGGGCTTGCACACTATACACTATACATACACAGTGACCAATTCTGCCTTCTGGCATTTTCACCTGAAGTTTAAGAGTGCTAATAGTTTGCAAGAAGTGACTTAAAAAAAACAAGGCATGAGCTCAGTCAGAAACTGAGTTTGGTAAAGACAGTAATATACAGGGAAGTATATAGGAAGGACAAAAGGACCAAATTTCAAAATATAATTGGCTCTAAGATAATTAGGCATTCAAAAGCCTCAAGCTACCAGATACCTGTAGAATCTTATTTGCACATTCTACAGCATTCAGACAAAACACTATTTTCCAAAAGGCTCCAATTCACTGTGATATTTGTGTGATGCAAGGTTCTCTCAGATTGAAGATTAAATAAACAATATAAGAAACAAACACCTCCCTCTTCACAATATATTTGTAGTGCACTTTCTTCTTCGTGACAAACAATATTCAAGAAAATCTACATGTCTCTTGGCTATAGGCTGATGTTTCAAAACATTTTTTCTGCATTTTATTTGCACTACTATTTTTTCCAAGTATGTTGTGAGGTTGGGCACCTTAAATATCCAGAAGAATTAAATTTACTGGAATATGCAAAATGCTTTATTTGCTATTCTTGTAGCAAAGAACATACTTTTACATTTAACACTTCAAGTGGTTGGAAAACACTTCTGTTCTTGTTTAATATTTAACATTTTAGTTTCTGAAACAAGTAATAGCTGTCACATGAACACGTGGACAATTCCAGGAGAAGAGAGAAAAACAGAACATGCAAAACTAAAAATAATGGCTAAGTTCACTGCTTTATTGTATGATGGCTATCATGTTACAGAGCACATCAGGTTTTTTTCTGGTGCAAAGTTATGTCTGTTGCTCTATTTTTAAAGATTAAGGAAACATATGGGCAGTGCATGGCTGGATATCACATATCAGTAAGTCAGCTATATAAATGCAGGCTTTTTCCTACAGTATTGATATAATTTAGTGTCAAGTACCATGTAAAATTCATCAATATTACAAACTGATACTACTGCTATTCACCATTTAGGGATGTGAAGTTACCCTAAAGAAAACCCTGAACCTTCTAGTGCTCTGCTATAGCAGCAAATCATGATATTCAAGTCAAATCATGATATTCAAGACAAGTTCTAGGTTCCCTCCCTAAGTATTTCTTATTTAAAAAAGCCATCTTCACAGAAGCTTTCCATGTTACTGGCAGCAGGGGCCAGGCTGCTGTGCAAATGCAGTATAACATACCAACACTTGTTCCTGTGTTCTGTAGGTCTTGCCACTGCCTACCCCTTACTAGGAAAGGCCTCCTCCCACACATACCTTATGAGCTCCTATGATGTCAGGGAAGCAACCAAGAAATCCCTTATATTCATGATTTGTTTCCATCAGAAAGTGGAGATCTTTCTTTGGCTAATAAACAAAAATGTAGTATTAGTTAAAAAAAATCTGTGGCATGTTAGTATCACAGACACCGAAAAAAAAGATGACAAAAAAGAAGGGAGAGAAGAAAAAGGAAAAAAGGAAAAAACATCAAACCTAAACCTCAACTGCTTGTTGCAAGTTTCATATTTAAACAGGTTTTTGCCTACTAGAAAAATAGTAGTTTGAGGTAAAGGGAAGAGTTAAAGGATTCTGAAAACAGCATCAAGATGAAGTGTTATGCCTGGCTGCACTCAGAGGTGAAAATCTTCCCATCATTTGTAACATATAAGGGCAGGTAAGTACAGAACCTTTATAAAGATAAAAGCTCTTTGTAGTAAGACACTGAGCACCAGTGAGCAGATGCCTTGGTTCTGTTTTACTCAGCATTGGTTATGAAGTGACAGGTTTTGCCTCAAATTTCCACTGTAGAGGAACTCCTAGCCATAGCAATGGCACTATTAAGCAACAGCCTCATTGCACATAAAGATGTGCCTAAGCACATATGCATCTCCTTACTTGCTGATTTGGAAAGTCATTTTAAGAATAATTTCCAGACTCAATATTGAAATCAAGATGCTCTGCATTTTGGAGACTTTAAACTTTACAGGCTGTAAACACAAATTTATGACTAGAAAACAGACAAATTATTCAAAGCTGGATTACAAAAATTCAAGTTACTGAAGCATACAATTGCATGTCAATATATAATGAAGAGCAGCAAGATGAGGATTCTGTGGTCATTTGAGGAAAGCAGGGAGAAGGAAATCCTATCCTTGATTAAATCTCATTCTGTTGCATCCATAATGAAGATGGCCCACTGACATCAGAAAATGAAGCAATTTAAAGAGGAAATAAGCATTTTAGAAACCAGAAAGTGAGCCTTTTTATCCAAAAGAAATACCCTCCCATCATTTCCCCCAAGCTGACGTGTAGTCGAAAAGAGAAGTTGAAGGTACATTTAAAAATATTAATAGTAATTTCATTGAAGTGTGAAATGCTAGTGAAGCACTAGCTTTTATTATGTTTTAACAGTAAAGAAAGAAAAGTCAAAAGAAGTGATGCAAATAGGAGATAAGCTTGCACACAGTGCCAACGGACACATTAGAACACTTCTACCTGATCTGCTACAAGACTGGCAATTTCCTCATAGGTTTTTCCTGCTTCTGTTATTGCTTCATTAAGATCAGATTCTCCTAAAAGTAAACATCAGTGCTCAAATTATATCACAGGCACGAGTTATGATTCAACCCAAATTAAAAAAAAGGGACTTATTCACAATAATAAAAGCCTATGCATCATTTTATACCCAAAAGTAATAAAGAAGTTGGAAAAACAAAAACAACAACAAAAAAACAAACCACCCAGCACTCTTAAGACCTTGTAGAAAATGAAAGCTAGAGGGACTATTTAAACACTGCTCTACTGTAGTAATAGTACTATTTGCTTCCACATTTAATTAATATGTAGTTTAAATACAGTTATTCCTACACACAGGACAACAGGAAGCCTACCGGAAGGAGAGGGGAAGGAGGACAATGAGGGTGACACTAGAAGATACCCCACCTGCAGATACACTAACAAAGCTGGAGAGACCACCTGCCATTCCAGTTTTTAAGTGACTTTCATACCTAGTGAGCAGCAAATTCTCCAGTATGTCCTACAGAGCAACAATGATAACCTAAACCACTCCAGCAGCCCTGGACCATCATTATTAAAAGGCCAGGGAGAGGGAGAGGCAGGCCCAAGTTTTTTCCCCTTGTCAACAAGATTCCTGTCACTTTTGAGAACTCATATTTTCAGGCTCTAAGAATTTCAGATTTTATCTGAGAGACTGTTTCTAGCCTTTGTCATTATGTAAAATAGATCGAGGGACCCCAGAAACTACAGCTAGAAGCACAAATATCACCACAAATCCCAAACTAGACAACATCACAAGAGCTATTACTAGCAGAACATGGCTACGTGGAACAAAAATGAAAACAAGCCTTACATTCTTGTTTTTTCATGACACTTCACCTTCTAAAAACACCAGTTTCCTTCCATCCTTGTTACCTTATCCAAAGCATGTAGTTAACAGTAGAGAAAGCAGGTTCAGGCAGACAAGGGGGAAAGTATGTAACTTGCAGATGTTGAGTATCAGTTCAAGGATTTTTTTCATCCTTTCAAACATGTCTTGATATTAGCTAAGAGTTACAGTATTTTACAAGGTTTTTTTTTATTCTATGGACATATTAATCAGGAACTCAATTTCCAATTACCAAACCTATTAATCATTAATTTGAATATTAAAATCATTTCTTTTACTCCCACATATGAACTCATCTGTGTTAGAGATTTAATAGACAGGACAGGCTGAAATGAAAGAATCCTAAAGAAAACAGAATAATGACTGAATGTTCAAGTCTATCAATCAGTTCTTATTTTCCCTTAGACTGGTTTCACAAAGCCAAAAGCTTTGCGGAAGAGCTACTGAACTTAAGTGCTAGCAAGTCCAGCAATACAAACACAGCTAAAGAAATGGCTCTTTTTCTCCTATTTCTATTTAAAAGCCTACCTCTCTGGCTAAAATAATAAAAAGTTTTAATATGAAGTCTCACTGACTTCATGAGTTTAAGAGGTACATAATGCAGAAGGGATCTCGCTGATGTAAGACTAAGAAGTTTCAGGGAGATCGATTTCATTATTTCAGGCAGATTTAAACAATGTCATTATTGCATGGTTCCAAGTCTGCTCAGGAGTTACCTTGAGCTAAACAAACTGCTGCTTAGGCAACTTGTTCCTAGATTTTGCAACAAAACATTATATGGCTTCAAATAGATTCACAAGCCAAGCTGGTCTAGGTGTTGCTGTTCATTTTATAACACCATATAAAAGAAAATTACTTTTCCTATCTGAGCAAAAAGAGGGAGAAAGTGTTTCTGAGTAGAAAGAAACTCCTCCTTTCTATGCAGAATTCACCCAAGAGGCTTTCACAGATTGGAGCTGCAAAAAATCCAGACAAACCCTTCAAACTCTGGTCCTCTCTCATTTGGGGGACAGCAGGGCACGGAGTCAGCTTGTAGAAGGCACAAGACATGTTCAGAGTTTCTGCTACTAGCAGAGACATTCACATTCCTAAAAACTGCAGCTAAAGAATGGTTTAAAAGTTGGTCTAGATGGTGGATCCCAGCAATAGACAGGCACACAAGTGGCAGAAGAATATTTGTGTCTTCCCACGTTGCATCCTTTGGCCTTCTATACAGTCTTTCACAGGTAGTGCCAGGGCAGCCTTAAAGAATTAGGATTCATTGTCACTTGCACCCTCCAAATTCAAACATTATCAGCAGCGTCATGTCATGCTCAGTCTGTCATGCCTTACACTAGGCCTTTGAGAAGTTACAGCATGCAGTTGCCATGCTCACCCACCAAAGTAACTTCAGTTTCACCAGCAGATTGCTCCCATTAGTTGCTCCTGGCATGGGTTTCAGTCAGAGCTTTGCTACTTCGACAGGGCCACATCTCCAGCAGCCTCAGCTTCTGGAGGCCTGTGCAAGATGCTAAGTTGGCAATGGGCTGCAAAGAAGCCCAAGTGAAGAAGGCTAAGCTGGGTAATAGGTCCCAGTGCAAGGACATACCAAGATGTCAAGGCATTCTTTCATCAATGTAAAAGTAGAAAGCACCACATGCTGCTGACATATTTACAACAAAATGAGGGCAGCATCCATTAGCTAGATCCTCAAGAGAAGCAGAGAGGCCTTAAAAGCATTGATTAAAGACACTCATAAAAAGACCAGCTAAAATTACCAGTAATCTTCTGCAGCTGTTTTAACAGGAGTAGACAGTATACAGGTCCCTAAAGCAATAAAAATGTCATGGGGAGATGAAGGGAGATGTGAAAGCACGGGGAGTCTTTTGGAGATGTTTGGCAGTGCCTCCTAGCAGTTTAGGTGGTTGATAAATGCCAGTGGTTATCATCTGAGGGAACACGTCAGGCATACTGAGAGAACTAACATTCTGTAAGGCAAATGATTAGGGCCGCAGATTTTTTTTGCCAAGAAGTTTTTTTCAAAGCAGGTTTTAACAGAATCCAGGAGTAGGGAAAAGAAAGTTTGATGTACTACAGATTACTTGTAGCAAGTAATTTTTTCCTGGGAAAAGTGCACCTCAGATTGGCAACACCTAGCACATGAGCACCCTGGAAGGCAAGATCTGTCTGTTGTTAACTGGCAGGATAGTGAAACTCATATATAACTACCTAAGAAAATTCCTGAGGGGTGATGTAGAATTTGGAGATCTCACTGTGGTTGAATGGCATACCGTAGACATTACTTTCTTAATATAGAAAAGAGACTTGCCCAGATTAGGCACTGCAAAAGGAAAGTCATGCTATTTAAGCTGTGTTAACCTCAGAGCATCATACTTTGCAATAAGATAAGCAAGGTGCATCAGGCTGCAAGACCATTTCCAGCTGTATTCTGGAACTGTCTAATGTCTATGTTTTTGGACATGGATCATATTTTCAGAGCTGATGTACTTAAAACAGATCAGACAGTACATAGGTCTATGACCAAACTAAAAGAGAACCTTCTGATGCATCGTTAAGTTTTAAATATAATCTTGCTTCTGCAAAAACTAGGGACAGATTCCTTATATGCATTGTGGATGGTAACTGATTGCTAAGGCTCATTCTGTAGTGTAAGAGAAATAGCAGGATTAGGTCAGTTTAACAAGTGGATCTTAACTAAAGCAGCCTTAGACTTTTTAGGCTGGAAATTAAGTGAGAAGGTAGTAGATATTCACCACACAAGGCTGGCAGGGTAAGAAGACAGCACTGATGAAAAAGGTAAACTTGTTTTAAGTGGCATTCAGAAATGAGGTTGTTATCTGTTCATGTAGGCCTTCATCAGAATCAGAATATCTGAGTCACAGGCAGGCTGCTAGACCAGTAGATAGGCTGAGGGCAGCTGTTGAAAGAAAGCTTGCCAAATTCATAAGGGCAGTCTGATGGACTCCAGGACAGCATCACATTTCAAGGTGAGCATTCCCTACTAGCTAGTATTGCCTTGCTAGTACTTCTTCATTCAGAGGAATAGGTCTAGTACCTTCTTTTAAATATTGAGATTAGCAAAGTTGCATCCTATTGATCCACATCCAGGTGCTTATGTCTCCAGCACAGAGCCTGCTCAATCCACAGACCACTATTTGAAACAAGCATGAAATGAAACTGCACATGAACAGCAGCAGGAGAGACTGATGGCAATAGTGATGGAAGACATTTAACGCAATACATACACTTCACTTGTTCTTTCTTCTGGGAACTGAACTTTAAATGCAAAGAATCCCATATATTCCTAATTCTGAATGAAATACACTGCTATACCAGTGAAATCAAAAAGAGCAAAATGGATGGGATCAAGACAGAGACTATCAGCAGGAAAGATCATATTTTCCTCAGCAAAACGCTGGGGTGCAACCAGGTACAACCAGGGAAACAAGGGGTAACATCCCTGTCTTGCTCCCAAGTATCGTGGGATCTATTTTTCGTACCATTCAAAGATGCTGGAAATCAAACTGAAGCTTTCCTTCGTAAGGCTGAACTGCAAGTTTGCATCCTAGCTTTAAGCCATATTGTTTTCCCTTTACCCTGGTAAAAGAATGTGTGTTATAGTTCAAGTAATTTTCAGTCCTTTCTCAAGAACTATTGCTACAGATTGTATTTGGCTAGGGTTTACAATTCTCTAACCCATGATAAGAATATATAACTATGCAACTCGTCTGTTCATCTCTCACACCAAAAAGTAAAGTTTAGGCAAGACGCTACTCTCTAATTTTAAATAAGCAATCATCCTGTTGAAACATGGGACAAAAGAGGGAGAACAAACTGCAGGGAGTATACTTATTTCCAGTGTTTTGAGCAGCAGAGATCCTGAATTTCAGAACTGGTTCCATTTTAATACATGGCTTCCGGGTTAAAAAAGTTTTAAGAGTACAAAGCAAGGGACCGATTAGTAGTTAGCAAAGTAAGTACTGGTTAACTAAATGGCCTAAGATAGACTTCAGGAAATTTCTATGCTGTAACAATTAAGGTTTTGGAATGGAGCAATTCAGCTATTAAGTCTCGGGGGGAAAAAAAAATTAAAAAATTGGCTTAAGAATTCTGGAGAAAATGGACCCAATCAGGCCCCTTTAGGATAGAAAATACTTTCTGATTACTAGGAAAACATATTAGCAGAATTTAGCATATCGAAGCAGGATAAGTTTGGCCTAAATGCTACCTTTTAGGAGAATATGAAGTCTACAAGAAGAAATGGCAATCTATTCCCCCACCCCCACCCCTCCCAGAACTTTCATACCTAACATGACAAGCTCCAGTACTTTAGGACTCTTGAAGGAGAAGGAAAGGTGAAGGACAAAAATAGGCTACAGCAGGCAACCCTCTATCTCCAATAATGGCATACAAGAGTCTTTTAGTAAGTTTTCCATCCTCACGTGGAGTTACTGTTTCACGAAATAAGTCACACAACAGTTTTGGGTGGCAGATATTTTCAAGGCTGCATTTTTCTTCCCTTCCCTTTGATGTAACACAGAAATATAGGTCACGAGAAGATGCTGCAGCATATTTTGTTAGTCAGGCCAGTGACCAGATTATATATTAATGAGATCAAACTAAACACCCTCCCCAAGCCATCACACAGCTGCACAGTGAATGTAAACAAGATTGCAGACTAGGAACAAAAAAACCCGCCCAAAACAAACAAAAACCCCCATAATATATGGGGAAGCTAGGTTTTAATATTTTGTCAGAAACAGACTGACATGTTAAATATTTTAAAATTCAAAGAGCAAAGTATTAAGATCTTTGACAAGAACTATAGCATGATCTATTTAATATCTTTTGTTGAGGAAAGTGCAAATGAAGATACAGAAGCACCTTGGTATCCACTGGTGCTGAAGACCATTGCCAGGCTCTGCAATGCTTTTCCTATCTTCTGGTATTCCTTCGGTAGTGCTGCAAGTGGGAAAGGGATGGGAAAAGAGGGAAACAAAAGCAAAACCACAAAAGAGTAAGTGTGACTAAATCTGCAGCATTTCTAGAACGTGACAAAAACAGATGTCAAAAAACCTAGGTTTTTTTTCTTTTTTCCTTTCTAGTGAAATATTTAGTCACATTCTTACCCCATCCCCTACTGAAGTTCCACAATTGGATAAAGCAATTGCAATCTGGCTTCTCAAAAGCCACAGCTGGGGAGACTGTGTGTGACTGCTATAGAAATCTCGCTATACTCCTAGCTCAGTCTTCCAACCTATGTACATAGTGAGTTTTTTCTCCTCCTCTGTGAGCAGCCTCTATCTTCGGAGAAAAAAATGCTGAAGTGATGTGGAATAGAGATCTCATTAACATTTTAAAGAAGGGATTACTGTACAGACCTATAATACCTAACCTCTCCTCAAATCATAGATTTTATTTTTAAAGATACTAGAAACCAAGATTTTCTGGGAATAAAAATTGAGGTATCTGGATTATAAAATTAATTGTTAGTCTATTTATTAGAAGTGTATGTATAAACTGCTTCCTCACAGTGAGGTCAAAAAGCTGTGATTTATGAGTATGTACTCAATTATGAACTATTTGAATACCATCACCCCAAAGGCCTAAAAAGCAATCTGAAAAGTGAAAATACTCTTTATAAACTACTTTCACTAGCAGGGAAAAAGAAAAAAAAAAAAACAAAAAACCACACACACTAGATCTGCTTTTTGTTTTCAAGCATCTGTATAAAAGAGGGTATGCTGTTTGGGTATAAAACCAGTTTTCAGTTCCTCTGGCATGACACAATCCAGATGTTTATAGAAGGACCCTTGCATGGTACTGGTGGTGAGGAACCCCCTGTCAGTTTATTGATCCTGTTGGATCAAATTCTTGCCCAGAAGTTAGTTTATTCTTTGACAACTGATATTTCTTATCTAACAGGTACATATTAGAATACTAAAGTTCTGTTATAAGCCATTAACTCATTACTCCATCCCCAGTAGGAACTCCAATGAAAGATGTCTGTTTTTTACATGCATTTAAGAAGGTTTGATTGTCAGTCATTTTAAATGTTACTGAACAGAATGCACACAGATATTGCACAGGAAGTGCCAAAAATACTTCTCACTAGGAGTTGGGACTAGTGTTGGCAGGAGAGTAAAAGTTATATATTATATTATGCATATATAAAAAGACTACTGAAGTTCTTATGTTCTGCATGTCCAGGTTTACCTGCCTCCTCTTCTACTCTGTAGGAATGTCCGGAAGGTCCAAACAATTTGCCAACACGATCACATCTGATTTGTTGTGTTTACACTGGCTAATAGCTATAATTATTAGAAGAGTCATTCCATACCCAAAGCACTAGTGTCATAAATGTACAGAGATTATGTTGTATTTTAGTAGCAAACAAAATACTGAATTTCTACTGTAAGTATACAGCCCTTAATTTGGGGATTTTCATCTCACTTGCTCTGTATAACTGCACAGCAACACTATTTAGAAAGTTGCTTCTGAGGGACCTTATTCCCTCTCCGCCCTCTGCTTTCCCCTCAGTATCATTTACTAGTGAAATGAGAGCCGTACAGAATCAGAGCAAAGTCCTGTGAGAGAGCAGAGTCCAGGTTAGACTACTTTTGACCTTAGTAGCAGGAGTGTCAATCATGTGGAGTGTTAAACCCTCCTCTTCAAAGGAGGGTAATTTAATTAATTTAAAACCACATCCTACGGGCACAAAGGTCCAATGTAGTCACCACCAGAAGAGACTGTGTTCCTTTACTTCACATTCTGTCTGGTCAGTCCCAGATGTTCAGCTGCAATGTGAGACTGAGAAGAGAGGCAAACAGGTAACTTAGGATATGTACTTACTCCAAGTCTGGGGACAAAGTATTACATGGGAATAAAAATAAATAAATACAAAAAATTGGAGATTTGAAGAGATTTATGTGATAGGTCTTTGGTAGCCAGACACTATAGCCTGCCCTGAAGTGTTTCTTATTATGATCCTCAGCTGTAGTACCTGCTTCCTTTCAATAGCTGCCTTGTGGTGGCCACAAACACTGAACACTGCTGTGGACTAGGAAATTAGAGCCCAGGCAGAGACATAGGGACTTGGTGTGAAGTTCTGCAACCCTAAATATCTGTGGGAAGGAAGAGACAAGATAGGAGAAAAAGAATTTGGCTAAAGAATAAGTTAGAATCAAGTTTTTTGGGTTTTTTTTTTTAGTCTCATTTCACCTTTAAATCACTCCTCCTGGCATGCAAGAATCCTGAAAGGGGTTAATAAAATAGAACCATTTATAATTTGATCAAAAAGATCTACTTTGCCCATGTTACTAAAGTCTAGATGAACGACAAATATTTTTAGAATGAGTCCAACAAGGATTTTTAGCTGGATGATTAGAACTACTTAACTTCAACAATTTTAACATATGGGCAGGGAACAGATATTTTCTGTCATGAGAAAAATAAAGGGGGGAGGTGAGTTGTACACTTTATACTTTCAGACACTGAAAGCAAACAGAAAGGCATATAAACCTCATGACAATTTAGGATTTTCCTTGATTAAAAAAAAAAAAAAAGGCAACACAGAAATCACTGCTGAGTTCAAAAGGGACACTTACGCCCTGTACAGCGTTTCCAGTGCTCTTGTCCCACTGTCAGAAGCTCTTTAACGCCATCATCCATTGCTTTGGTGAACCTACCCACTGCATCACACTTCTGTTCTCTGTGACATTTGGAAAAAAGCAAAAAACAAGAAACAGTTTAAACAAATACATTAGTTTAGTCTATCCCTAAACACACAAGTGAAATATTTAGCAGTGCCAACTATGTCTGAGAACAACAGAAATAAGTGAATTCCATGAAATCTCTACCAACTCTGATACCAGTGAAATTCCTTCTTCAGATCCAGGCATTTCTCATGCTATTTTTCATCTGTTAAGAAATGTGTGGACCAGGACTATCATTCTTACTATAGTTCCTTACCTTAAAAAAGGCTACTAGCTAAATATCCTCTTTGATGGGCTCATATAATAACAGAAGAGCCAAATGCATATCTAGAGCACTAAACACAAATAAAAGGACCTCATACTGACAGAAAATATGTTAGAATAACAGAAGTAATAAAAATCCATATAACAAGGAATAAATAAAGAAACTGTTCCACGTATACATTTAAGTCTGAAGTAGGTGAATAAAAGGTAATAGACCATTTCTTCTATGGAAATATATACACACATAATTTAATATACTTTGACAACATCTAAACTTTCCATCAATATAGCACTGCATGCATAGTAATGCTGTAATTTTCCATCAGAATTATTCAAACTGCATCAGATCTTACAAATGCTTTCTCCAGAGCCTGCAAGAGTCAGGCTCTTGCTCCCAGCAAGGCAATAGCAAGCGACTCGTCCAGGCCCCCAGAGCCAGTGCAGCAGCTCTCGGGGCAGCCCAGAGGCTCCCACCACCCCACCAGCACCTCCAGCCCTTGGTTGGCAATTCTCCCTGAAAAGTTACTTGTTCACATGAAGACAGGACCTTGGCTTTTTAAGAGCTAAGCTGCCACGTTCCTTGTTTTACTCTAGCTGCCCCAATAGCAAGCTATCCTCTTTAATTTCAAATACTTTCCTGTGGTCATGATACTGTAAAAGTTCAGCCAGCAGAGAGTTACCATCCTTGGGTCAAAGTCAGGCTAACACACAAGAACAAAACCCAGAACTAGCAAAATGGTTTCAGTAAATAATGCCTTTCACTGGAGAACCTAAAAGCTATTGGAACAAGCTGATTTATAGGGGTAAGAGCTTTCAAGAATACATATATATTAATTTTTATATATTAAAAAAATCAGGTTTTATTTTCAAGGGTAAAGTTATCTTTTTTGGAAGGAGGACAGACTATTTAAGGAAAAAAAACTAAAGCATCACAGCTGCCCATCCCAATAGACTAACAAGATGAAACAACAGAATTAGGTGGATAAACTGAAATTGGGTTGATTTACAGTAGGAAATTATGATAGGCGACTGACTTCCAGCAAAGCTGCTCAATAAAGTATGACGCTCTACATGCAGTCCCCTCTACTGTCATCACTACTGCATCCACTCTGATTAGAGCTACAGTAAGTTGTAAACAGTCACTTAATCCATATTCACGAAATTATCTTGTGGGAAACCAAGTGAGCAGATCACTACCTTCTCTCCGCCCCACCAGTCAACAACAACAAAAAACCCTGTACAAGAAGTACACAGGTAAAGTGATTGGAAAAAGAATGGCCAAAGATTTCATGCATGAGCTGTTTTTCTCTTTTCCCTCATCACATCACAGAATTAGTAAAATTCTTAGATGATGATCCAACCAAGCAAGTTAAGAGGTACTGCTTTCTTTTATTTGATTGTTCTGGTGAGATAGGGCCTGAACTCACAAAATAATGAAAGGAAAAGGCTTACTCAAAAATACTCGAGTGATACCAATAATGCCATACAGCTGTGAAGTTTCAAAGATGCAGTAAGCTGTTCTCCTCACTGTACTATTTCCATTCTTCTCATTTTTCTGAAAATGCTACTACATAATTAACCATTCCAGAAGTAGTCCCACTACAGACACTGGAGCGTGATGTGTATTGCTGAGGTGTTAGAGTCACACCTGTAATGCTTGTAGTTAGGCCTCCAGCACTGTCCTAGCTCAGGAGCTGATGATATCCTCTGGGTATTATTCCCTATAGGCAGCTTGCATGTTCTCACCTTGCTTTGGGATCTAAATGTCTACCGGGACAGAGGCTGCTCGCTCTCCACCAGCGGCTGTCCCTGTCCGACTGCTCCCCAGCACATCTCGGGCTCTATCTGAGTTGCCCAGTTTGCGGGGTTTGTGCAGACCAGCTCCCACACATGCTTCACAGGGCTGACAGGGTTGGGCCTGGAAGTGGCAAAGTGATGCCACTCTATGAAATCTGTCCCAGTGGTGGCCTCGCTCGACACCACAGAAGTGATATGTATGTACACAGTATATATACATATATGCGCATACATATTTGTACAAACATATCTCTCCATTTGTACTTCCAGAAGGCTACCCCAAAGATGTAATAACACATTTAAAAATGAAATTTGATCATTTAAATCACTTCATTTGCAACAGCTTACCATTGATTCTAGCCATTAAATACTCCAGATATTTCACAAACTTCTTTTTTTTTTTTACCTGACGGCCCACCTACAGTTATTCTAAGCTGCTTGGAGAGTCTAGCACACCTTGAAAGTGTTCAGAATAAGGGGTAAAAGAACAAAACATACTATTTAACTCCACAGGGTCTATCAGTGCCCTGTCTTGGCAACTAGTTTTGTTAAGTCTTTTCAGGATCAATATTCAAACTCTGAAGTCAGAGAGACATCATAGGGAGCTCCTCCAAATTTTAGAGGAGCTTATGGGTGAGCAGGGGAACACCCACACATACTCCCACACTCATTTAAAAAAATTGAGCAAAGCACCCATTATTCATCTCCACCTTAATAAGTATCTCTTCAAAACTATGAATACATGCATGTGTGCATACTTGCGATTTAGTTTTAATACTTGCAATTCAGTTTATGTTGTCAATAAGGATGTATAACATTCATGCAAAAAGAAAACATCACCTTACATTTCTACCATGTCCAAGTCAGGAGCTTCTGGCTCCATTGTAGAAAAGATCAGAACTCCTACAGTCTCATCTTTTTCTGCTTTTCTCTTTCCTGTTTTCCACTCCTTGAGGGGAAAAAAAGGGGAAAAAAAATTTGACCATTGCTATTCATCCACCTTTAAATACATAGACCTAAACAATGAATGAAACTTCTAGAACTAAGCAATAGTGCACCCACACATTAAAGTCTTTTAGATGAAATACTTTCAGTGGGGCCAGGGTTTTAGAGTTTCCCCTGCCTCCTTCTTTGCACTTTATTTTCTAGATCCCAAGGTGAACAGAACCTTCTTGTATATTACTGAAGTACAGAAAGGCAATTTTATTCAGCTGTGTTTGCACATGTGATAGTGCTGATTTTAGAAGCTAGTCCAGAAGATCATGAGACTATTACTCAATAGCCATATTAAATTCTTAGTAGGAACTGATAGGAAAAAAGTTTAAAATTCCAGATGTATTGCAACATCAGTTCTCTTTACATCAGCTTGTAAGTTAGTTAGATCCCACGAACAGCTAACTAGCTAGCACAGTTACACAACTCTGCTCTGGCCATCCAAATAGTCCTTCACTAGGACTGTAGCTTACTATGTTACTAAGCCCTTACTTAGAGGGTTACAAAATAATTCAGGTAGGAAGGGACCTCAGGAGGTTTCTAGTCCAACTTCCTCCTCAAGGAGGGCCAGGCCAGCTGTGAGGTCAGACCAAGTTCCTCACAGCTTTGCCCAGTTGGATCTTTAAAACCTCCAAGGATCATTTTATTTCTTGAGCAAAGTCTGTGTGTATTTAAGAGTATAACTATGTGATGAGAACAGAGTTTTCTTGTTCTTTCCTCAGTACTAGATACCCGAATTGGTAACAGAGTTGGAGCTTAATCATGGAGAAATAATTATTTACAGAAAGTGAAGATATTAAACCTCTAGCAAAACATACAGGAAAATGATGTATAACAGGAAAATTGAAGAGGGGTTGTTATATCAGGTAAGACCGCAGTTAGCAAAGCTATACCAGAGGACTGTAGTATCTAATAAATCCAACAGATGTGGATCAGAGCAACAGTCAAAAGAATCCTTATAATTGTTCTCTTTCTACTGAAGGAAGACTGTACACAAAACAGTACTGTAAACAAAACTGCTTTAAAGAGACCCACTTCTGTTACAATAGCAAATAGCATTTTAAAAATGAGAAATAAACTTGCTTTGTAATCAATGAGTTAGGTCTACTAAACCTAGCATTTTGCAGCTCTTCATTACTGCCCACTGGGGGGCAGACAAATCAGCAGACTACAAAAACTAAACTCCTATCTGAAAAGGGTGATGGTGGTAGAAAACAATTTTTCTTTCCCAATCTTTTTGTGCGAACATTATTTCCTACCTTTTCATCTCGGAAATTGAGAAATTGCTGGAAAACTTCACTTTCTGAAACAACAGGATGGCGACACATCCTTGTCATCCAAGCTTGCAGCCTCTCCATACGCATTTTGATAAATTCTTCTTCAAAGCGCCCTGTAATACATTGAACAAGGATTGTTACATTTCCACTTTATTAGCCTCAGGGGTTTGTTTGTTTTGGTTTTTGTTTAATTAAAACAGGAGCTGTGATTTATATCCATTGTAATAACCCACCAGATAATGTTTCTTTCATGTAAATTCTATCCACGCAAATCAGAAGAGCCTTAAAGTACAGTATATTGATTACTGCAGAGTATTGCTCCTTTTAAAGATGGTCAGGAAATATTAAAACCCTACAATCTCCACACCCAATCTGAATCAATTGCTGGGGGGAGGGGGGAGGGAAGGCAAGAAAAAGGAGCACTTTTGGATGAAAGACAATGTATTCAGGTCATCCAAGAAAAAAGCTAGACACAGGCTCAGAATGTAGACAGCTTATGGATACAGTTTACTCAGTCTTTTGGTCACGATGATGCTCAAGAGAGTTAGAGAAAAGGAATGTCAAGGCCTAGCTACCAAGATGTCATGTCCTAGCTAATAAAGCATTTGAAACTACTCTGCTCACATACAAATAGATTCAAAAAAGCAATACCTCCTATAAATATATTTCTTTATACATAAATGGATATGTCAGAAAAATAACAAAAAACCCTGATAAATCATATGTGCAAAATGAATAGAATACATACACATAAGACTCAATAATGGATTTCTTTTGTAGTTAAGAGATTTAGCACAAACTGTTTTAAAAGTAGGTAACCAAAAGAAATATTTCTACCAGTACTGTTTCACCATTGTATTTATAAGAACCTTTCAATTTTAGCACAAACTGGGTCTTCGAGAGAAGCATGCAATAAGTAGTGCACTGTGTTGGACTTCTAAAGTGTACAGTGAATAGGACGTGTCTGAAAGAGATGAGAGATTCCTCTAGCACACCAACTGTTCCAGTTTCCATAGCAGGGTAGATGGCAAGCCTTGAACACATGTACTCTCTCAATATAATCCCACTGTATAGTTACTATGGTAGCAGCTCACAGAGTTCCCCCCCCCCCCCCCACACACACACACTTTTTTTTTTTTTTTTAAATTGCAAATAAGGAAACTGGCAGTACTACAACCAATGAAAAATTAAATGTTGGTATGAGCACACTTCCTGCAAATTAGCTAGCGAAACAAAATAAATGCTATAGAAGAAAGATTATAACCCACACTTGTACCTTGTTCCTTGACCTATACTGAAATCACAGTGGCATTCCTGTAAGGCAACAGGAACAGTAACGTTTGGAACTTGTAATCTAGTCATTAGGTATATCACCACCAGCAAAATCATGACCCTCTTCTGAGCAAAGTCAGTCTACTTGCATAGAATCTTGCTTTCCCAAGACTAATTGGCAGAAAGAGACTTTTCTAGACAGTCTTCAGAAAGAAGCCTCCCAAACACAATTCTTCAAAGAGAGCGTCTTCGAACATTTCAAAAAAGGGGGGGGGGGGGGGGAGACCACTTTTTTGGCATTTTTGGCATGAGACTAACAAACTGGCTTCTCCCATAGATTCAAAAAAAAAAAAACCAACAAAAAAACAAAAAAAACCCAAAAAACAAAAAAACACACCCAAAAAACCCAAAACACCGCAAACATCCACAGGCAAGGTTTAATTGAGATACCAAACTCAGTCTTACGATACAGTTACAATGAAATCTGGAGACCCCATCAGGTCTTCCGCTTTCTTTTTTAGTTTACATGCAGACATTTAAGTAAAAATACTGGTAAATCCTAAATATGAGGCTAGCTAAGGGGAGGAAGTCACTTCCTCACTTTTCAGTTTCCTCGGCATTTATCCCAGCATGTGCATCAATGCTTAGCTTTCTTCAAACACAGCAGAGCTGTTGCATTTTTAGTGACGCCCACAGACACATGGTTGGCTACATGCCGGCTTTTGTGTATTTGTTTTTGGCTGGCTGTCTTAAATACTGTGTAAAAATCTTATCAGAAAATACACAAGTGGAAATAGGCAGAAGTAACACATTTTCCTCCTACACAGGTGTCTAATCTTTTCTTCACATACACTCGAGCATATACGTGTCAAAGGGGAGCCAGAGACCACTGAAAAAGCACATATACTTCCAGATACGCAGTGCAATGGCTGAACTCATGAGTGTTTAAGAGTTCAATCCCACTTTCCCATTCAGAGAGTTTGGTCAAGCTGAACTAATATCAAATGTGGCAGAAAATTATACCAATGAAAGATGCTTTTTAATCAAGTATCAGGAAAAACAGCTGCAACCTTTTCGTTACAAGCAAAACCAAAAGTTTGCCAGGGACTAGGATCCTCCCTTTCCTCCAGAAAATGCAAAAGAAATGAAACCAGACAATCAGCAACCACAGAACATAAACATCTCTTCTCTCCAATAATGAATATTCTTTTCTGCAGTAACTAGGGTTTTCTTAATCACTAGGTTAGAGGACTAAACCCGAGTTCTGAAATACATTCCTAGTGGCAATACTGTGTTATCAACAGACCCTCATATCTCATCATCAATTCTGAATGCTGAAGATTCTCTTACCACTTCTCTAAACATAATAAAAAAAGAAAACACTAAGAAATAGTGAAATCATGCACAAAAGTGATCTCTAATTCACAACTGGGAACACTTACCTGTTACTTGCTTGTCTGGAAGAGATGGGATTGGAATGGCTAATCCAAATTTAACCAGGAGACGCTCATATAGCCAATCAAAGTGCTTGTATCTGTGGTTGACAGACCGATTAGTGTTCTGTAAAAGAAACACAGCTCTGAATTTTGACAGGCATCTACAGATAGTGATATGAAGCAAGGGTGTCCAAAATAGTAGACAGATTTAAGGCTCTACATAATAACTTTTAGTTACATTCCACAATGACAGAAGAATTGGAAATGGGGGGAGGGGGAAAGGGGAAAAAAAAAAAAAAAAAAAAGACCAACTCTTTGAAAACAACCTGACGGCTATCACTTTTAGCTTGTGTAAATTGGTAACTAGGTTGTAACAATATTATTTATATGTACAAGTGATCTCTGTATTTATAAGATAGAATATCCTGTTTCAGATACACTTACAGTGCAGGTCAGCTGATATTCAATGTAGCTCTTGAGACCATACATTTTGGAACCTTTTTTGGGATCTGCCACCACACAGTCAAATGTAGAGGTAGGATAAACCCACATTGGGCCGTAATCACCAATCTGTCAGAAATTGCAAATATCTTTATTATAAATACATCATATTGTACCAGGTGCAAACAAGATGTGAAAGAAGCCTGTTTTGAAAACTGAGATCCCAACTCCCTCCATTAGAAAGTTTCCGTTGATTTCAGCGAGAGTTTGAGACTCAAGAAGTGTTACCAAATCTCTTTTTAGGGTCTACTCCTACTAAGTTTCTCCTATAAGGATACTGGAACAGTGAACTGTTGGGAGACAGACACTGTTGCAGATTGCTACTTACCACTTTTCACTAGAATATCAAATGTCCAGAACAGTCTATTAATTAGATCAGAAAGTGACCTGACCATCACAACTGAAAACTTTTATGAATGTAGTTCCTCCATATAAGAAAACTATCAAGACAGCTGACAGAGTGTATGCATCCACTCTGCATTCTCCCCCAATATGGCTCATTTTCATAACCATGAACAACACAGGTCCGCTGTCCAGCATGAGAAAAATAGTATTAAAAAGAAGAAAAACAAGAAGATCCCCAGCACACTTAGAAGAAGCAAGGAGTTAAGACTTGACCCTGAAAAATCCCTCAGTGGTACAGGATTCTGAAACATGGTCTACCATGACTTGAAATGTTTAAATGGCATACAGTTCTCTTATGATAGTTCTGTTTTTAACTGTATGTTCTGTACCAGTTTCTTCTGACCCAGATACATGTAAAAGACCCTGAGGCTAAAAGTTAAGGTGCGGAAGAAGGGGAGGGGGAGGAGACAAAACACACACTCACTATTATGGGAATTTTCTCTTTGGGTTTTGCTAGCTGCTTTGCCAATAGATACTGTTCCATCCCAGGTTTTGCAAATCCAGGAAATCTAATCAAAAGAAAATCGAGCAATCAATTTACTCTTTGTTTCCCCCTCCTTTGACTTGCACAGAATTCCCAGACACTTTAAGTAAACAAATTTTAACATTTCTCAAGTATAGAGAAGAGTTATCCTATGTGAAATCTGTGCTAGATGTGGATTTAACAACCAGTGATTTACCCCCCAAAAAGCAGAAAAGCTTAAGCTATTAACGTCCAGCTTGTATTTGTGTAATATAGGCCCCTTACAGTGCACAGTAGCTACTTGTGCTTGCAGCCCATCAGAGCAAACAAGACAACAGGACATATAGTAGTATCTGCCACTCCATCAGAGCCCACTCCCTGCAGGGGCGCGCACACACACACACGCACGCGCACACACACACCCCCTTCCCTATTTCAAATTATGAGAATTCAATCATCTGAAAGAACAATGAATTATATATTCTTTCAATTATTTAACCTCACTCATATTTAGAAGCACTTATCTACCAATTTAAAAAAAACAAAAAACTAAAAAACACCACACACACACTGTAATGTCCTACAAGCCCACACAGAAGGGCTTGCAGAAAACAAGAAGTGTTTCTCTTTCTAATTAAAATACTTAGCCCTTGATATACTGCCAGTCTACTATTTGCTTGCAGAAACACGAGAAGTAAAGTAGGGCTTTGCAGAAGAACTGTGCTTCTGAATGAGGTATGTTTATGCTGGTCGTACTACATGGATTTGCAACAAGTAAATGCCACAGTGACACAGCAATACTCTTGCAAAACTGGACAAAACCTCCACTGATGAACAAAGTCTGTCTCTGCATGACAAGTCCTTAAGTTCAGTTACATACCTGAGGAGACAGTTATTCGATATCATTTTCTGTTCTTTCACTCATTTTAAGATTACTGCATGGTAGCTTCTCAGACTAATAATAGTTATAGAATAAACAAAGTTTTTAATTTTAATCTACCAATCATGGGGGTGGCGGGGTAAATCAAGCTTCTTATGACTCAAGGATCAGCCTGGGCTGATGCACCAATACAGGAGAGCAGAACTGTCTCCTACTTCTAGCAAATTGGTAGTGAACTCTGGGGAAGCATGGCTGATCAGCTTTGCTATATGGACAAGCCATTCATCACCTTTCACTAAGCACAGAGTGCTAAAGAGAACTAAATTTTAAGAAATAGTAGGACCGGAAGTTCAGCCCCTATAAAAACATCATTTGACTGTATGTTATGCCTCCAAAAATATACAGTTATGTCATGTACTCCAGGCCTTTCACAGATTTATCTTCTCTGATCACTTAGGGACAATGCTGAACTACAAACCCATCTCCACTTTTACCCCAAACCTGCAATATTTCCACTATATATTTCAAGTAAGTTGAATGGGAACACACTTCCACAACTCAAATTCCAATTCTCTTCAGTGTATACACATTTGTTCTGCATTACTTGTTAAGTGGCAACTTCATAGCAGCTGCACGAGAATTTGCACGCTGGGGCCCCCCAGCTTCTGATGGCTCAGTCTCCTTGTAACCGAGATAAGATGGTGAAGTTGATTTTGGGTCATCCCAGTCATCATCCCAATCGTCGTCATCAGCAGCTGCTGAAGTACAGAAAAGGAAAAAAGAGAGAACTTAAATGTTTTCTCTTTACAAAGAGGAAGCAGCCACCTCAGCACTTCTACACAAATAATCAACAAGGTGAAGATATTAAGTGCTAGTTCAGTCTTGTATTTTTTTTGAATCTTCATCAGCTCTTCCCTCCCCTGCCATCCCAAAACACAGCTTACTGAAATACTACACTAGAAATCCACTGAGGGGGGGAAAAAAAATGCTGGTGTGTTAAAGTGAATTCAATGGTGTTCCATATTCATACAGTCCAGGTTAGCATTCCCCAGATAAAAGTTCTCTTCATTTAGGCTTTACCACAAAACAGTGAGAAAGCCTTCTGAAAGGCTATCCAGTCCTTCAAATTCAGGGATTAGACACCTCTTCACAGGCCTGAGGGCACAAATTTAAGGGTGTACATTTTCAGAGTTCTTGTCATGCGTGTTGAACATGCCTGGGAATTGATCATTTGGGCACAAGCCTGGCTTGCCAAATCTCCATACAGGTTTGAGGTGTACGTTATCGTACATCACCTGAACTTTTTTTTCTAATTAAAAACACATTACTTCAGTAGCCAGTTTACCCACGTGGTGATTTGCTACTAGTAAGTTTTTCAGTTTTATAAACTATATTCGGTAGTTAAGAAAGGTTAGGTGGTTCCCACATCTACTGCTTACCTATCCTAATTTACTCAAAAATAAAAGCATTAGCACACCTGGTCCTTGATATGCTTGTGGATGACCAAGTGCTGCTGCTTCCCAGTGATTTGAAGCACTGTTTCTCTGCCCAGCTGTGCTTTCAGGTTTTGTCACCCAGCTATCACCAGCATTTCCATTATCCCAGTTTCCAGACTTCCCAGCACTCCAGCTTGACCAAGGATCGCTAGCATTGTTTACCTACATTATAGGAGACAAAAATGAAGAAAATGCTGAAGAAAGCAGAGAAGACAGATTTTCTTCTTGGAGCCTTTGCTCCCCTGCTGAGAAACTATAAGTCTGCATTCAACATTTGACTGGTTTGGTTTAGAAGCAGCAGCTAAATCTCAAGTTCCCAGTTACGCAGCTCTTATAAATGCAGTAAGCACCTCAAAGGCCTGATTAGGTTTTCAGTAATGTGACACTAGTACATACCAGTAACAGTGTTCCATCTCCCTAGGGAAATCAAATTATTTGTTCCAGCAACGTTATAAAGCACTCTTACCTACAGTAATTATTTTATACTAACACCAGAAGTATAGTGCATGTGAACTATCATACACACAAAATCACAGACTAATTTGCATAGCCAGAAGTCAAGGACTAAGACTTTACCAAATGCCCTATTTTACTAGAGTCAGATTAGTGGCTTCATTAGAAGCAAATCATAGCTTTCCCATCCACACCATCACTACTGGTGTGACAGTTCAGGAGCTGTGCCCAGCAACCTGCTTGGCTTCCTTGCCAGGGGTTACCTCATTTACAGCAGAGATGAGGGAAGGAAGCAACTATCTCTGAGGGAAGAGTCCGGCATCTCCCTGTAAATCTACTCCCTCAGCATAAGCTTCTGACAACAGTAATCCTGATGCGGAGGCGGAAACCTCAGGGAAAGAGTGCACAGTAAATACATCTCAAACTACTGCATCAATTTGTCAAAGTTTATCTGTCAGTACATTGGATTAATAGCTTAGCATCCTGCTTGTCTCTTTTTGCTTTTAACGCTACACTTTGAAAAAAGCATTGACTAGCTACGTGTACGCCCCTCCAGACACTTTTAGCACAGACTAGCTGGCAGTAAGGAAAAATAACAAATCAAAACCCACACACCCAAACGTAGAAGAAGGAAGAGAAGGGGAATGAAAGCAAACGGTCTACAAAGCTCATCTTGCTCAAAGGGAGAAATTCTGAGTTTTGCAAAAAGAAAAAACCTCAAGACCTACAGAAGTCAGTGCATTATCCTTATCATGCAGTAGCATCTCAAAAAAGGTAAATCTAATAGAAATTAATTGCTATTAGATGATAAAGTTTCCATGAAGTTTAATGCATTTGCTAGAACAGAACATTTAAAAAACTCACTGAAATCCACGTTATTCTTCTCAAACACTGCAAGAGTTGAGTGATTGTTTATTCCACAAAAAAAACCATGAACAACCTCACACTGCAAGTCCACATTCTATGCCCCCATCCCACCCCTTCAATTCCTATTGCAGCTTGCAGACAAGTCTATTTCTCTACAAAACCTGAGTAAGAGCTGGTTCACTACGTGGATTTGAAGCATTCTCTTGTAAACAAAAAGAGCAAAAAAAACCCTTGTTTGTGCAACAAATAAGTGTTCAGAAGATTAACGCTGCAAGTATTTTCTGGCATTCAATCCACTTAAAAAGATAAAAAACCAACTACTTTTACAGATTTTTAAATTTAAGGCTGCAGTTATGATTTTCCTTTAGATTCCTTGATGCTACCAAGTGTCAAAACAGTCCTAACAGTAAGATCACCACATTTTTCCACCACTTACTAGAAAAATGAATACCCTTTTCTATTGGACACAGCTGTAATTATGCTGACACACTACTGTTCTACAAATTTAGCTCTTTACGCTAATAATTTAGCTCTGCTAAAGAACTTTGCTTTAAATTTTTCCAAAAATATAGTCTTCTTACAGCTAGACTTCACAGGCAGTATCAAACCTCTGTAAGACCCCAAAATGCTCGAGACCTAAACTGCTGAAATCATATGGCAGCAGCTCTTTATGCCCAGAGTCAGGTAACTCAGTTGCACGCATGAAAGTGAGACTTCCCCAGGAGCTGGAGATGAAGGCCAAGCCTCTGCAAGGTGGGAATCACCATTCAGACGATTACTGAGAAATAAGCAAACCAGAGAGCAATAGGTGTCTCTAGGGCCTGATGGAGAGAGCAGGATTACGTGGACAGCTTCTAGATAGATAAGGGTTTGAGGGTTTTTGAGGAATAAACTGATCTGAGAAGAATGCTCTCTTGGGGAACTAGATTGCTGAGGTCTACTTAATTCTTGGACAGCTGACACACAGGACTACTCCCATGCATTATAAAGAAGTTGCCAGTAGCTTACAGGGCATCAGTCTGCTCTTCCTAGGATGTTTACCTGATATGAGATTATATAATGAGAGAAAACGTCATACCTGCCATCAGAGTTTAACATCTTTGCTAAAGGAAAATGCATACACATGGGAAAGAGTGTGCCTACTCCTAACTTAACTTAGAGCACCTAGAAAAGTTTGCATAACATTCATTTGCATATACTTCTGCAATGTATGTTGTGCTGATGACTGGCAAATGAAAGTCCCAAAGTGGGATGATTGCCAGAAGGCTGAGTAAAGTTTTCCTCTCCTCTGTAGTTCATGTGAAACCTGGTACATGAGTGGGTGGCAAAGAAAGCTTAAGATCTGCTGCGAAACAAAGGGTAGGCAATAATATTAATACTGGGTGCACTACTAAAAAGAATGACTGTCAAGAGAGATCACCTCGAAACTTAAAGACAGCTGCTGATACACGTTGTACAGCAATGTTGTACAGCAAGAGGAAGTGAATTACTCAAACTGTTCTTTGCAACTAATCCATCTTTCTTCAAATGCTTGCCTGTGTACATGCACACTGTGAACAAGTGGCAGCCAAGAATCGCCTGGAGAAGGGTTCAGGAATCCAAAATCCTCAAGGTCCCACAACACTATGGAGGCCCCAGCAGAGACACAGCATTTGTTAAAAGTACAATCGCAGCCCCATTCAGCAGCTCTGCAGATCTCAGCAGCCGGCAAATTTCATAAAGCCACTATTTGCGTGGCTGAGCTCTGGTTGAGTGAACCCTAATTAAACCAGCAAGTATTTTGTAAGTGATTAAATTACATTCTCACACCTTTGCTTTTCCAGTAACTGAAACTAAGAGTCTTCTGGATCACTCTTCAGTCAGCACGAAAAGATGAAGAGTCGTTTCAAAAACTTCTTCAGTCAATATAACCTGACAAAGCACACCTAACATCTAAGTATGCAAAGCAATCCTCAAAAGTAAACCCACAAGAAGAAAATGCCATACCATGCATACTTAAACTAATCAACCTCCAAATGAAAGGTTGTGTCTCTTCCCTCCTCCTTGGTTAACTCAAGGATAACCTCCTTAAAGGCATCCAATTTTCCCCTTTGCAGACTGTTATGGCCTTGCTCACTCCTACTGTTCGGGGGTACGGGCGGAGAAAGGCTATTAGGGGAACAGAAGAAGGAGGGAGCACTTTACTATATATTTTAAGATTCTTCCATTAAGGGCAGAATATGAGTGCGAGTCTAGCAAATTTTTTGAAGACTTAATTATAGCTGAATAAGGGGAAAAAGCCACAACAGGAAAATCCTCAGTTTGGGGATGTAAGGTTAGTATCTTCACCAAATGAATCATGAGTGAAACAGGAAGAGATGTCTGTTAAGAATCCAAAGTCATACGCAGTAACACTAAGAAAGGTTGCTAAGGCCTCTCTCTCTCTCTCTGCCCTGACTAAGGATCTTTTTTGATGCCAAATAAATTATTCCTGGCAGACTTTCTGGATATTAATAGTATGCTTCTGATGAAGAATTGATCCATTCTACTCCTGAGGGTCACACATCAATCCAGACATGATGCTCAGATGCTAAAACTCAGCTGAGTAGCTAAAAAGATCTAGGTAGCTGTGCCACCTAGATGATAATCTCCAAATGTAAGAAATACACCTTGAAATCTACTCTGAGAGACAGAGGTTGTGCTGAAGCAGTGAGTAGGGAAAGTAAGTCCAAGCAGATAAAGGGAAGTTCAGGAAGCCATCCCATGGCCCACACTGCTACGTTACACCCTTGAAGAGGTGTTGAAAAGGGCAGTTGAATGGCAGGATATACACAAAAGTCACTGTGGCTTAGTCGAATAGGTCACAGGAATGAACGTACTTCTCCAACTTTATAGCTTCCTTAGTTACACACATGGAGACAAAGCTTCGGGGACAGTCAGACACTAAGTTCTCTAGATAACAGTGCTTCTGAATAGATACATATACAAAGAAAATAAAGACAGCCACCCTAACAATCAAACTCATTTTTCCAAGAAGGAACATGAAGGGCTAAAGGCTTACACTGCAGCAATCACAGATTTGTATTCATTATGCGGTATTTATCATGGAGCAAGCATGTGCTTTAGCAGATACTGAAGTAGCTGCCATGCTCATGATACTTCATGCCCAAGCTTACTTCTTGGTAAATCATTCACATGCATATACCTTAACATGATAGTCCTTGGCACCTCTTTCACTCTTAAGGCCCTCTTCTCTATTGCACCATTTTAACTTATTCTCTCCTTAAAGAGGTCTTCCAGGAAAAGCAAAAGTGGAGGTGGGCTAGGCTTTAGGGGACATCTCTAGTATGGACTCATACTAGAGACTTCTTGTGGTTAAAAGCATGAAACCAACATGAGAGAGGCCCTCCAGAAGCAGCTGACAGAGGCTTTAGCAATGCCTCCTGAGGCCCTTGCTTGCTCCTCAGCCACTCCTGTCATCTTGCTTCCTTCTCAAGGTAGCCATTGACCAGCACAAGGACCCCTCCAGTATAACCCCACTATCTCCTTCACAAGAGTCTCAGAAAGAAGCTGTGCTTTGTCTGCTTGCAAGCCAAGCCTACCTGCCAGGCACTCCTTGCTTTTAGCCAGAAAAAAAAAAAAAAAAAAAAAAAAAAACAACAGTGGAAGAACCATGAAGAGCAGAACAATTATGGTTTTCTGTTCTTTTTCCAGTTTCATTCCTATTTTCTTACCTGTGAGGTCATTTGTAGCCTAAGTGGATAATAGCCTGCATTGCAAGCGCAGGATTTCCATCTCTTGACTCCTGATTCAACTCAAAAAAGTCATGTTTCAGGTAGAGAATGGTCATTTTGGAAAGATACATAATTTGAACTTGAACAAAGAACAGATATCAGTGATTGGGGCGGGGGCGAATCACATCTATTGCCAGATCATTCCAGGTCACCCTCACTGCTTAAAGGAAGTGATCTTTTAATTCAAGTTTGCTTAGTTTCAACTTTCAGCCACTAAAAAACCCTGCATACATTTGTTCAAGGAGTAATCGCAGACTTATGTTTTTGTCAGCCAGGCAGGCACATGTAAATGGCAACCAAGTCACATCTTGACATCTTCAAAGAGGACATAAGGAGGGTTTCTTGAATCTTCATTATAAAGGCACTTCTGCTATTGTAATTATCCTTGCCTTCTCTTGAGCTGACTTCAATCCCTAATGGTTTCTTCTTGAAGCACAGATGAGAAATTTCAGACAGTTTTCCAAGGAGCAGTCACACCAATACCAAAAATAGATGAAAACAACTCCCTATTCTGATGTTCTCTTCTAGACATCCCAGGATCAGGTTATAACGAATAAACAAAGTTTCCATCTTTATCCTTTCTTTGTGGGAGAAGCACCATCTATTTTTGTTGTGTAACAGACTACAGCGTTTTTCCTTTATGTCTTTCTTGGAGTTGAAGGTGATGACCACCAAGGCTTTTCAGATTACCAGTCCAAATGCCAAAGCTTACTACTCAAAAATAAGAAGTTCTCAGTGAACAAGAAAAAAAACTTTTAAAGCAGAAGATAAAGAATACACTGCACTAAGTCTCCTGCTGTAGGGCAGGGGGATAAAATCAGTGCAACGTATGAATGCCACATGTCGCAGATCAGTAAGTATGCATGCAAGTAGAAACACTCATACAAGAGCTGACAAGACTGTCACCATCACCAAATTAAAATATTCTGGTCATAACTGGTCAATGGCAAACTGCTAGGCCATGATGCCACTCATAAAACAAGAAGGCAAATGAAAACAAAGCTATAAAGAGAAAGAGCATGCAAGCACTGTAAATTGCAAGACACTATTTTAGAAGTAGTCAGATTTTGCCTGAGGCTACAAAAACATTATGAAGAGTGATGGAAGTACTGCAGTTTAACAACTTGCTGCCTGCCACTTGAGCTTTTGCATTCCATTAGGGGACATGGACACACACACACACACACAAAGATATATCTACCTATCTATCTTAAGACAGATCTGTAATTTGAATTGGTACAATCACTCATCTGCCATTTTTTTGGGTTTTTTTTTTTAATAAATATGTAAATACAATGCATTTCAAAGCAAGCAAGCCTCTTTCCAGTATTTTATAGCACTGATTGCCTGGAATTTTTGTTAAACAGGTCACAAATTCCTTTTACAGGTCTGAGTACAATTTTGTGACTTAGATGTGAGAAAAAAAAAAGTTGCTTTCAGGCTACACTTGAGAATGGAGGATGTTACATTGTCATCTGTAACAAGAACTGGAAGTTACTAATCATGAAAGCAGCAAGGCGAAATAAAACACTTCAGGTATTTTTTGACTTCTGAAAAATAATTTCACCCACAACTAGTTTTGCTTGTACTTCTATTTAGATACTTTTTATGGTATGCCAATAAAGATTATTTATGCACAGAGTAACTTTACATTTAATTCTATAATATTTAATTATGTATGTTTAGAAACATACTTATTTATTCAGAGTTACAGAATCAAGAATTCTTAAAATCCATAAACTGTTACAGTTATTGCAGCTTCCATGGTGAACCTACCTGCATATATTTTATGATAAGATATTTTAGCATACTGGTTTAACAAGCCAGACTGGACCCAACCAAACATAAATGAGTCATGCATGTCCCATGACAATATTTCTACCTTACTACAGGTACGTAGCAGCAACAAAGAACATGAATGCTGTTGCAGGACTGCAGGAATTGATGCAAGTCATAACTTCCACAGAAGTGCAATAGTGCATTTGTATTATAAGCACTGTATTTATTTGCTTCAGTCTTAACATTTACTGTTGTTTATAATATTTCCAGGAAGCATGGGGGAGGGCAGGTATACAAATTTAACAACTACAGTTTGTCTGTCCAACATTAAGCTGCAACTAGTAGAAGGAAAACGAAATAAAGCTCTGGGAATAGCTTTCTTAGCATTTTCCTTGTGCATGTTCAGTACTATGTCTAAATAACAGGGAACTTATGAGTTGTCTCAGTTCCTGCACACCGAACTAGCAGTTTTCACTAGTCCCAGTCTTCTGAAAGTAAAGGCTTATTCTATACATAAGATAGTCTATTTATATACCCTTCAGCAACTGTGTAGCAGCTTTCCTTCTTTCAGGGAGAGAGAAACTATCTTGAGTGATTTTACATTTACTACTGGGCAATAAAATGTGAACACAGTAAGATTCTGTTAGTGGCTTCTTGTTCCTACTCAGGGGCCTGTGCTACTCAGCCCACAACACACCTGAAAACATTTAATGTGTAGGTTTATTAAAGTTACACTGGAATTAACCAATAAAAATCTGCAATTCACAAAAGCATGAACTTGCAGGATACATATTCTATCCGGAACCAAGAGCTGTACAGTCAGACTTCTACAGTAGTAGTTTTGGCCATGATCAGAGAATCAGTATCAAGAAAAGGGAACAAACTCCTCTACAAATACGACCTATAGTTAGTAAGAAGTATTTTTATATCTTAAGAGCTGTAGATGTGGCTTTACAGTACCTATACTGACATAATGGGTGATCCACCTCTGACCTGAAACAGGTAGTATTCAAATTTTTTTTTTCAATTTCATTATGCATTTGTATTTAATACTAGGTTTTTGTTCTTCAGAAAATAAATAGATTTTAAGCTACAGGGAGAAGGGAGGAAAAAACCTGCATACTAAAATATATAATATACTGAAGTCTATGCCATTTCTACTATATGTACAAACACATGTTATAAAGGCTATAAGTAACTACACTACCTTATGACTAATTGTACATACGGTTTGTTTACAGACCACTGATGAAACTAGTGTACAGCTAAAAAAAGGCTTAACCTCTCAGTAAGGTGACTACTTTGGTCCAATGGAATCAGTCAGATATACACTATTTTTTAAATGGAAAGGTCCAGTAGGATAATATTTGTTCACATCTTTAAAATGTTTTAAAGTTAAATAAATGAAAAGCCACCATAAGTTGTGGTTCAGAACAGATGCAGATCATTACTGTTAAAATAGTCATTTTTGAAGCTGGAGCATGTGTAAAATTAACACAAGCACAGCTTTGACTCAAGAAGCACTATTCTTGATCACCAAGTGCAGGTTCCCCAGGAACAGTTGGAGGAAACTACTTGGAATAAATCTTAGACAAATCTTGTATTTCCATATGTACGTCAACTACCAGCTCCCCAATTACCAACACAATACCATCGAGCTAGCAATCTCTTGGTCACTTACAGTAAGAAAGAAGCGCTATTAAATAAAAGTGAATAGCAGGATATCTGTTGTTGTTACAGCCCCTGTAAGTGACTTGGAGTCAGAGTAATAATACAAGGAGGAGGGGGAAAAAGCCACTGTTAACTTTAATCAGAGATGAGAAGTTTTCCCTTCAGTGTATCCTAAGGTACTTATTTGGTTTGGCATGCCGTAATTTATATTCATTTCAGTGCCATTTATTACCAGTGTTACTTTAATAACAGAATAGTTGATGGGTAAGTTATTGAACTGTATATATACATTTACAATCAATAATAATTTAAAAAAAAAGAAAATCTAAGAGTTGATACACTTACTCACTGGTTGGCCCAAATGGCAGTCTAAAGTTAGTGGCCTGCATCACCTTGCAAAGGAGCGATGGTTTGACAGGGAAGACAGAGAAGAAAGACTTCCTATTCCCTTCGCTTCCTTTCTCCAGCGCTACAGGGTCAAAACTGCTCAGCTCTGCTGTGGGGCCAGGGCTGTGGCCTCTGCGTTTGGCAGCTAAGGGTTACTTAGTTATTATTATTTTTTGACTAATACTTTTTTGTTTTTTTAAAAAAAAAGATCAGATGCTACACCTGCCCATAACATCTGTGACTTAACATCATATTCCCCTATTTGTTCTTCCTCTTCTCTATTTTGAGTGTAAAAAAGTCACACAAACAAGGGAAAAACTGACTAAACTGTAATTAACTTCATTGCTTCCTCTGACTGACTGACCCCCTACAGGCAGCCCTTTGAAACATCCAACTCTTCCCGGCTAGGCGGGTACGAGCAGAAGATTGGATTCTTATAAAGCAGTGGCTCTAATGAGAGGCTAATACTCGTAGGAGACTAGCAACACAGTATGGCCCCTCAATGCAACTCTATGACTAGAGCCAATGCAATCCTCCAGTGCAGCAGTTTTCCATACACCAGAGCAGCAACATTTAACCTCTGTATTTGGCATCGTGAGAGGTACACAGGAGCGATGCATACAACTCTGATACCTCCGTTTTACAAAGAAGTCACAACAAAGCTTTGTTGAGAGCAGGAAAAATGTCCTGCAACAAGAAAGCAAACAGGCTGAGGTGTCTTTTTGTTGTTGTTTAAATCAAGAGGATGACCAACCATAAAATTTTTGCAAGGAGAAAACATCATACACTAGAGAACTCTCTGATCTGGTGGAGAAAGACATAATGACAGCTGGAAGCTGAAACCAGACTGCTCAATATACAAATTAAGTCACAAGTTCTTATTAGCAACAAACAAGCTACCAGATGAACATCAGAAGCTGAAGAAAACAGTCTTCAAATCAAGATCTGCTGCTTTTCTAGAAAATATATAACCAAACAGCAGTTACTGGCTCAACTACGGGACAACTGGGGAAAACATAGATCACTTGAGACAAAATTCTGACCACACAACAGTATGGTTCCTGATATGGGGGTGCAGGGGGTACATGCTTACCAGCCTGCCGCAATGTCTATTAGTTTCCCCCAGATCTTGGGCTTGGTTGCATCCAGGTGCACACTCTCCTTCTCTTTCTCGTATTAATATTAGCAGCACAGTACTGCTACAGTACACTATGGCACACCAGTTCTCCCAACTGCTTCACACAGAATTGACGGATAATGGAGAGGACTAAGACCCTGATAAGAATAAGGAACTGATACAGAAGATTCAAGCTCTTCACATGAAGTTAATGTAACTTTGTTATGAAGAAACCACAAATTGTGTATATTACAGGGCCAATATACTGCTGATCCTTAATATTACCTGGCATAAATTGTATTATAATAAGTGTCCATATTTTACATTTTTCCAGCTTCTCCCCCCAAAGTACACTTTTCATAGAGAACTGCTATTCAGTCTAGTTGTTTACGACAGAATAGATACATTTATTTTAATTTTTCCTCCTGTGTAGGCAAGCAGGCTTTTCTGCCCTCCTCCAGGCATATGAGTACCTTGTGTTAAGCACCGACCAAGCTCTGATAGATACCTCTGCTACCATTCAAAGTATTCTGTATTTATTTTGCTGCAAGTAATTCCTCCTAGATTAAGTTAAATTATACTCTTCTCTTTCTTCATAAAGAGAACAGTATTCAGATTTGACAGAAGTAAATGCTGCAAGTATTTCAAGCTTCCCCAGCCTTAAAGTTTCCCTAAAAAAAAACTCCATAGAAGGAAACAAAATTGGGGCAGGTGTAACAGACAAGGCAGAAGAAATGAGGCTTCCACTCTACCTTCAAAATTCCTATGAATTTTACTGAGGTAGAATAAACTTTAGTAGAACAAACAAAAGTCAATGCTTTTGGATCTTTAACCTAACAGGTAGTTCACGAGCTGTGTTTAATCCAAATATTCAGTTGGGCCTTAATTAAAATATTAAGAGAGAGAGAGAGAGAGAGAGCGCGCGAGCGCGTGTGTGTGTGCATGCGTGTAAAAGATAAACACCCACAATTTTATTTATATATACACAATTTATATATTTTTATATATATATATATATATATAAACAAATAAACAAACCACACACACACACAATTTGTTGATCAACAATGAGACAGTCACAGTGAGGTCTAGAGTTCTGAATACACACACAGAGCTGTTCAGGAGCCAAAGAAAAGATGCATTAATATCATGCCTTGGCCTGGAGCATGATGAAGCACTTTGAGGCACCACGGGAAACTTCCCCCTACTCCACTCGCTCAAACTTCTCTATTACACGGTAGCAACAATGCAAGCTATATGTGCTCACCAAAGCATAGGTAGAATCTTTTAGTTTAAAGCTAGGCAATCGTGTATAACTCCTGGCAGCTGAATACAAGGAAGCATAAACTAAACACTACACAGTAGATGAAATGTTGTATCCACTGTCATACAAAGATATACCGTATATAGTTCAAGAGAGATCTCTGTCCATCTTAAAGTCCTGCAATGCAAATTATAGTTAAGAAAACCAGTAGCTAATTTTTAAGTGCTCCACAAGTTAGGAGTGCATCTCCAGCTGCTATGATGAGTAAAGCATTTACTTTCCAATATGCGAGACCTCTACATGCTGCTGTTGGAAAAAGCAAGTTTTGTTCTTCTATTGACCTCTGGTTGCTAAAGAGTTTAAGTGTTCCTGCAAGAGGGATATGCTGCAGTCTGAAGACCACAATAAACAGCTTGTGTTTAAGATAACATATGTCCTGTTATGTCTAACCTGAAACTGGATACTTAGTAAAATGACACACTGGACAAAAAGCTATGAATAAAGAAAAAAGAAAGGAATGAAAAAACCCAAAACATATCCTTCCAGCAAAGCCAACGTCAACCACTCCTTCAACTGACCAGTGACCATGCAGGAACTTGCTTCATTACCCACTGTGCCTGAAAAACCTACAGACATACCTGATTGTTGCTCTTAGCAGCTGAGTTGTTCTGAGCTGTATTTGAAGAGAGGGAATCAAAAAAGGCTTGGTCAGCTAATGAGTTACCACAAGTAATTCCATCTTTTGCACCTTCATTTATAATCTGTAATAGAAAAAGTTGTAAAACATTTGCCATGCTTCCATTAATCAAATTGCACTGATTATCTTGTATAATCATCCTAACATATCACTAGACATTAAGATTCTATGACAATTCTACATCAAGGGTTGCATATGCCATTTTTGAACTCGAATTCAATTGTACCTTCTACTAGAAGTTGTGGGGTAACGTGGAGGATTTATCTTCACAGCAGATGGAACTGGTTTACACCATCACAGTGCAACATGGAAAACCTGTGGCAGTGAATACCCATCCACAAATTCGCTATGGATTAACAGGGATGTTAATCCATAAGCAGTAACTGCTTGGAAACTGAGACGATTTGTTTGGGACAAGTTTGGAGAGCCAAAAAGCTACCAGACCATGAGCTCACACTAACTGAAGGAGAAGGAAAAAAGAAAAAAAAAGGGAAGGAGGAAAAAAAAAAAAAAGAAGAGGACAACAACAAAAAAGCACCACCACACACCCACAAGATTATGCCAGCTGGCATTCCTTCCTGCCTCATACACTTTAAAGAAAACAAAAACAAAAACAAAAACCACAGTACTGGAAAAGGAGGGAACAAGCCTTAAGAGGAGATTGCAGGAATCACAGCCAGAAGTCTTGACCCAGCTACCAGCCTGTAGACTTACCAATACTGGCCTCCCCAAGAAAGAATGAATAAAAGTTCAAGAATTACATTTTCCACCCCCTCACCCAGGCATTCCAGTCATTAAGCACACACACGCACATGCACACTGAGGAGTCAGCCACTGGCCCTCAGGAACAAGATGAGGATGCAATACTGTATCCTGAACCCCAGAACTGCGGTTCCACTCCAGAGATTTATGGGCATGTGGCAAGTCAGCCACAGCAACATCATCAGTGTGGACTTTATTACTCATTTCATTTTCACATCTGCATTCTCAGACATGAAAACAAAACAGTTATTGGATCATGAGAGACCCAAAACCAGAAGGAAATTCAGAGTAGCCAACATTCACAGCTAACAGATTACCTGTATTCAGTACAGCCAAACTCCCTTTGCATTTCTTGGGAACTCACTAAGCAGCGCAGTAATTTCAAATTAGATGTTTGCACTGATCTCCAAAATCACCTACAGTTGCTTCAATGAGATTAAGTATTCTGAGCTTTAATACTACAAGTTTAAGCAATAGAGTCTCATCAGCAAATCAGAGGATGGCTTTTTCAGTAGTTCCACCTTCTTAGAAGTTAACACGCTGCAGCCACTTACTTCAACGTAATCTGTTGGAACAAGTCCCCTCTCTCCTTGGCTGTTTTTTCCTTCTAACCAGCCTCCACCAACATCCTAAAAGAAAGGAGGGGGAAAAAAAAAAAAAAAAAAGGTAGTAGTATGAAAGCAGTTTTGTGATGGATCCCACAGCATGCTTTAAACAATTCTGGAGGAAGCAGCATCATGCTTTAAAATGCAAATTGCAACGTTTGAAAGACAGTTATGACTGTATGACCATGAACATATTCACTTAAATCTCCTGAAGCAGCAGAGATTCATTTAAACAGAGAACACTGACCCATGCATGTTTCACAAGGCTACTGTGGACTTTAGTTTTAACAAGCATGAGGAAAAAAAGCTTGATTTTGAGCACCTTTGATTGTTTATACCACAGTCAATTCTTTGGGCACAGATTGCATCAAAACATACAAGGTTATTAGTGTGCTGTTTCCAAAGGACTCATTCAACAGGCAAAAAAAGACGACTCAAGCAACAAACTTATTGGTAACGTCTGTAGAACTGCTGCTCCACTTGCTGAAGGTGCAGTAGTGTCTGGTGAGCAGGAGCTGTGACCCACAAAAACATCCAGGATAATCTCGAAGTTGAGAGGCATGTGCCAGACAAGAAAGAGTATCTCTAGGTCTTCTGTGTAAGTCTAATATCACATTGGTAGGTCTCATTCTATTTGTTTGGAAAGACCTAACGCACTGCAGCCTTAATCTTAGTGGGGCAACCTCTTTTAACTTGTTTTAGGCAACATAGACGTACATTCTACGTCTGCTAAAAAGCCTTTGCAGACCTTTACAATTAGGCAAAGTCAATTCTAGGACCTTATCTGGAATAAGCCAGTTCTGCCCAAAATTCAGTTGTAACAACAGTAACTGAACTTCAGGATATATTGGTTTTACTTTGTAATGGATATATTTGTTTATGCACACTTTTATTCTTTCACTTAGGAATTTTATGTAAGCCTCTACATAGTAAAGAGAAGTCTGTTTATTAATTGACTATTTCAAACAGTAAAGTCAATCACTTATTGGAATAAGACTTCAGTTTGCTTTTTCTTACATGCCTAACAGCTTACACTCAAGAACATAGAACAATTACACACCTCAGATTATAAATTCAACCAGTTTAGTTAATCTGCAAGTGTAATGACTTTTTGAACCACAAGCAACATTTGCACCATTGCACTTTACAGCAGGCACCAATGGACCTTCATGACTTGAACTACTGCTCTCTGAACTTACCACACTGAAAATCGAGAGCCTTTGTAGCTATTTATCCCCAGTTACATCATGGATGGTATGAAATAAATACCTTTTTGTTTTTGTTGTTTTAAATATACTGTCTTCTGAACTAGCAAGAACTAGCTTAAAAGTGGTAAGTTATTTGTTTAGCCCTACTTATAATGTAAAACAACATTAACAAATGCCTTCACTTGGAAACAAACTCATCTGCTGTGTGTGGAATAGAGCAGTTGTTAATTTTGTTGTTCCTTTAATCTTGATAAAGTTTATTTAAAGTGTTACTTCTGCTACAGCATAGCATCCTGTTCTTCAGGAGGGTGCTGGTTCTATTAAATATTTGCTTCAAATGTTTAAGCCAGTGGAACTTAAATGATCAGGACTACGGATGATTACACTCTTTAAAGACTTGAGTCCTACAGACTAAACTAAGTTTCTTATAGAACCAGATTAAACAAACAAAAAGAAAATCTTTATGCCAGATTATCGAACTTTTGAATTTTCTGTAGTAGTATAGCTCAGGCTTTCTTGTGTGCAAATAAACTAACATTTTTGTTACCAATGTAAGAATGTTACAAAAGAATAAAAGCATACCCATCATAAGTTAGTATGTCAAATGTCAGTGCTCAAGAGTACTATTAATTTTAAATTTCCTTGACAGTATTATCTTAATATTTTCCCCACTCCTCCCCTGCACCTTGTGCATATTGCTTTAACTGTGAAAGGACCACAGATTTAGTAACAGATGTTGTGGTAAATTCTCTGAGCATACCAGTGCCTTGGCATGCTAAAGTCTTTAATTAAAAACTCAGAAAACCTTGAAGCAAGCCAGTGTCAGAATTATCATTTAAATGCAACTCGCAAGTATGCAAAAGATTACATACACCCCAAAAAAGGAGACCACTAACCAAGCAAAAAAGGACACCACATTTAGATGTGAAAGTTCTCACCACCATTAGCTCCTTCCTCCACCTTGGCAATACCCCATTTAGAGGCAGGGGGAAAAACGCTGAGCAAAGAATTCTGAAGTGTGTGGGCACAGGCTGACAGGGCTGCAGGAGATGGCCCTGTCCTCCAAAAATTGTGCTCATTACATTTGTTTCCACAACATTACTAGAAAATTCTGTGCATTAATTTATTTGCTACTTTGTCAGGGGAGGGTAGCCAGTGCTTTCTTCCCATATGTCACCTAACACCTCTTTTCTTCTAATTGCTAGAAGTAAGTCAGGACATTGCACTGAAGCCTTGTTTCCATATCATTTGTCTTACCGGGTTGGTAATTATGATGATCTCCCCTTCACTAACAGTCAGCTCGTTATTTCCAGGCTCAGCAGCAAAGTCATACATAACACGAGCCTGTATGTGGGGAAAAACCAAAACAAAAAAAAGTAAGCCTTCTCTCTTAAGCAGACTGCATGGAAGAACCATCAAAACAACTCTTACTCTTAACCAGGAGAAGCAATACTAGGTATGGGACAGGCTGAGTGTACACGGAGTAACAAAACATGTGGGATGCCAACATTTTCTAAATTTGAACTCCAAACTGAACACTACTGCAAGCTTTACAAGATGAGAGTCTCCTGCAGAGCTTGTTAGAGATGACCAACATTTTCCAGGAGGATTCACAGTTTAGGACTGGCTGTTCTCTGCAAGGCCCAGGACTATCTGTATAACTTTTTCCAAGCAGAGAAGGAAATACTAACTTTAGCAAACAGTCCAATTAATATACTCTTCTACAAGACATGTTCCAACTTAATTTGCGTAAGGGAGAGTTTCATAAAGCAAGCAATTCAGAAAAAGAAATCAAAAGTAACTGCAGATTTAAGTAACCACTGCTGTATTTAGAAACATGTAACACTGCATTTTGAGACTTTCTTTGCATACAGGATGAACTATGCAAATGCCTAACAAAGAGTGAGAATAGGCTTGTTATATATTTGGGGGCAGGGAGAAGGAAAGTAGGGGACAACACAGCAAAAACATATCCCAGTTTAAGTGTTTAGACACAATGGCTTTATTGGGTACTGACTACTATAAGGCTACATAAAATGTTACGTGGGAAGCAGTGACAAAGTTGTCTAGCATTTAAGCAACAGTTCTGCTTCTTTATGTAAGGAATTGTGACATAGTACAAAATCATATTCCCAACCATCTTTTTGTTGTCTTCTATTGAATTCCCTCACTGATTTAAAAGTAGAGAGGACCGCCACGAAATACAAAGTAGCGACATTTATTTTCTCACAACTGTTGAAATGGATGCAGAAGAGACAAAAACTGCATATATTTTGCCCTGCAATCTTAAAGGAAAGTCTAGAATCAAGGTTTTAGTCTTCCATTTAGAGTGGCATACTAAATAAATTTCAAGCCTGGAACTCAACAAGGTGGCAAGATACCCTTTACTTGTGCTTCTCTTCCCCCAAAATAAAACTCATTGCCCTACTAGAACATATAAATAATAAAATACTATATAGTAATATAATAATAACATAAATAACAAAAATTATTTATACTCAAGTTTTCAAGTTAACCACCTGCTCTGGAAGTAATTAGCACATTATTTGGTTCGATAGATGCCAGTGCAGAAGTATCAAAGAGCTGCAAAATGGAAAGCTAGACTACAGGTCAGGCAGTCTAAATAGCATTGCCTGTTAACATTTAAACAATTACAAGAAACTTTTCTCATGCATCTGAAACAAGAAACAAAACTATAAACTCTACTCTTAAGCCCAAGAGAGGAGAGGAAAACAAACAAGTCTTCATTGGCTTAAAGATTAGGAGAAAAGCCATTCCTTAAGAGCAAGGGATTTGTGGTTGCATAGGAAGGCCTCCAAGAGCAATGATGTGGCTATTTTACAGGCCTGAAATCCACACACGGGACAACTAGGAAGAGAAACATTTCTCTGTCCTGGTACACCTGCAAAGAATGATGAAAAACTCAATATAAATTACATCATAGCTCCTATTTCCCCAGCTCATATAGGATGAGGAGCAGCAGAAAGCAGGAAACACAGTAGCTCCCATAATACACATTGAGGATGCAAGATTATGGCCTTGTTTTCACCATGGAGATGGGAGGTGGGAGGGAAAATTTGTAACAGTGTTACTATGTGAAGATGTCAGACAAGGCACACAGCAATGAGGTCCTTGCACTTGAATGTCAGGGGTAGGCCAGGAGGGGGAAAATGGAAAATCAAAAATTGTTTTGCCATAAATATACAGTAAAATGACAGTAAAATCTCTGTGCTAAGCAAGTTATGTGGGGGGGGGGGGGGGGGGAAGGAGGGGCAGGAAGAGACAGACATTTGTCATCAAGCCTTGCCTGTCTCAGAACTGCAGGTTGTTATGATCCCCATGGAGACACTCCTTCCTCTGACATAAAACCAGAAAAGAAAAGAAAAAAAAAAACACCAAAAACTTTCCTTCCCCACATTTTAATTTCTTTAAGCCTGGAAATATTTCTTGCTGGTCGAGAGATGCTTTACTTGAGTGTAAATACACACAGAGAGGGGAAATAAAAACCTTATGTTGTAGCGCAGCTGACTTGAAGCTAATCGTGAGTCATTGGCACAGCAAATCAAGTACTTGGTCTTCACTACTAGAGAAGTACCAACACTGAAGAAAAACCCATGTTCCAAGTGTGCTTAATGCCTCCTACCACAAAATCTTTTCCCTAGGAATTGAGGCTTTCCGCACTTTCAGATTACATTGTGCAAAACAAAGATGAACAGAAGAAAACTGTTTTCAGTAATTGTGCCAACTGCTTTCCTTCCTGCAGGAATCAGGTCTCTTCCCCCAGCATTAATGGAAGCAACCTGTTGATCGTGCCATTTTTCCCAGCAGACTACTGCTACTTGACCTGTTTCTGCAACGCGATTTAACAGAGCTCAGATGCTAGACATCTTGGAGAAGTCCGTTTTCCTCACAGTTCAGAAGTTTTTCTTCCCTGGTTAAGTACAACATAGCATTAAAAGTTCTTGCTTTTACTCCCAGCAACAAAGAGTTCACTAGGACATGGGCAGGCTTTACTAACCTTTAGGAAAACTAGCAAAACATCCAAAAATAATGACTGCAGTGCAGGGAGCATAAGATACACTTGTTTCTAATAATTTAGAGATCAGATGCATATACTCAGTTCTTCAGATGTATCACAGAGATAAAAGTAATTCCAAAAATTCAGAGCCATTCAGCTTCTAGGGAAGGAAAGACCAAAAGAGATGCACAGGATTTAATAAGGTCAGAAGGCCAAAGGGTAGCCATTCGCCTGCTCCAAATTCCTGTTTCAAAAGTTGTTAAAAAGTCAAGGACAAAAAGGCTACAAACCCAGTCATTTGTGCCTTACTGTAGTGTGAGAAATTGCAGAGAAGAAAGACTGGCAATACCAGAAATGGTATCCACAGGTGCCATAGCCACACAAATGGATTATTATAGAACATTAAGCACTGGAGGTACATCTGTAATCTAATCCATATGTTGATGTCTCAAATATACTTCCCAGATTTTTCTGCTAGCATTTCCCCCTTGCACTTGTATTTCTGATCTCTTTCCCCTACTTTGGGGATGAATCCCCTAAGAAGTCCTGGAAAATAAGCTGTAATGCTACTGTCAGACTCCTGAGATTTAATGGCAAATACTATCAATTCAACCCATTCCAAAGTGAGTACACTTGCAAAATTGTGACTAAATGTCAGTTGTTTCGTCGCTTTAATATAAGCATATTGTTAACAATTAAAATAAACAAAAAACCCTTCCCTCTCCCCTTCCACTAAGCCTTCCTTAGGCAATGACATCAGCCTCACCCCGTTTAAGTTTTTGACAATCTGTTCCAAAAACACCATAAAAAGTAAAATGGTTTGTTTCTGCAATAAATGTTCTTTCCAAATTACTAGCCACAAATATTACATCCAAGTAGCAGTTACAGCTTGGAGTTAGATCATTGCCACTTATGCAAAACAGCATGTGGATACAGAGAGAACAAAGTGTTTGACCAGAAAAGGATTTTAGCTCCTGTGCACTGCAATGCATGCATCAGACATTAAAGCTAAGCTCTATGGATGTTTTGAATATTTATAGAAATGGGACTCTAACAAATGAAAGAAAATTCTGGGGAAAAAAAAACCAGATGGAACACTACAGTTTATTCAAAAGCATAGTATTTATACATATTAGGAGCACTCATCAGGTTTAAAAAACTAGATGTGTTACAATGACCATGATGTATCATATTTACTTCTCATCCTATGTAAAAGGATCCAATGATTGAGGAACTGCAGGAACTTCAGAGATTCAGATTCTTAGTGAGTGGAATAAAGGCCATTACTTCATTCACAGAAGTACTGGAACCTCTCAAAACAAGTAAATGAGTAGCTAAGCAATCCATTAAAAAATTAATTTAACTTACTGAAGTTAGATTTCTTCCCACACATAGGGTACAACTGATTCTGGATTCTGAAGTTGTTTCCCAGATCCTTTGAGAAAAAGGATTTCTAGCTCGAAAAGGTTTGCACAGATTTCATTGACTAGACACAAGCCCTAGTCATTGTAATGTACATCTACTGCCTGACGCTGCTAAGGTAGGAGTGGAGCTTCCAACACTTCCCCAGAGAGTTTGTGACACCCTGGCTTTCATCCCAAATGCTCCCTCGAGTGAGAAGAGCCCAGTACAGATTAAGTGCATACCAATGACAAAAGGGCCCTCTGCTCCGCAAAGCCTCTGCAGCCCTCAGGAGCACAACCATTCTGCAGAATGAGAGGGAGGTAGAAGTCTTCTCTACAAGGCAAGGACAGTGAGAAACCAGCACTAATTCCTCCTTATGAAAGGAAAATGAGCTTTTCAGGCGTACAGACACAGACATTTAAATCTTAATATGGAAAGGGGAAAACAGAAAGCAGTAATTCTCAATTTTACACCAGCATTCTTATGACCTGATTGGACTTGCTGTTAAGTTACACATCTGGCCTGCTGTTTCCCGATTTACAGATTTGCTGACCTGTTACAGTACAAGGCCTCTCTTTCAGAAATTTTAAGCATCACAATCAATCACTGTCTCTTCAGAACGGTAATTTAAGTAATGTCTAAGCATATAAAATACAAAGATCCTTTATACTGAAAAGCAGTACCTAGACTAGTGAAAGTATTATTCCTCTGCATATTTGGAGCAAAGTTGGCTTTTATCCATTGGTTACTTCTGTCATTGAGCTGAGTACCTTCTCCACCTCCCCCCAAAACCTTAAAAGCAGAGATTAAAAAAACAAGAGCATTTGCCAACTGATTTATGCAGCAGGCATAAGAATATGAAACCACAACTGTCAGTGTGTCAAGATTCTTGGTATAAATTAAGTGGGCAGGAAGACAGCTAGAAAAAAAAAAGTCATTAATACAAAATTCTAATGAAGGATTATATCATCACTACACCAAATTACTAGAACAGTATCCAAGATTTTTGCAGACATCCTGATGGACTGGCTCCTCTCTATTTGTCCCAGAATCTATGAACAGGTGATACAGAGACAGAAGCACCTACTTCTCCTAAGAATCTTTCTGCTTTTTGTAAGATGTTTTAATCAAGAGATTCAGCTCAGATGCAAGAGCAACTTGCCCCAAGCCAGACACCTGCATCACAGCTCACCTGCAGGAGGTAAGTTTTGTCCTAGAGAACTAGGACAACTAAAACTGCTGTGTACTCCTCTCTGGTTAAGAATATACGTACTAACAGTTAATGCACGTCAGTGTGCTCACAGCTGCTTTTACAGTAGTTAGCCTGTCTAAACCTCTGTTGATAAGAATGATTAACTACACCCAGTGATCACTTCACTGTATTTTGTTCAAAACTAAGTGGTTTTGCAATGCCAGACTTTTTGAAGGAAAAATAAACCCTGATACATAATGAAAGTATGCGTCATAACACTAACCATGGCAAAGTATCAGTGACATCCACTCAAAAATTTAACACATCCTTGAAAACACTTTCCCAATGTGATTCAATTTTACTGTATTAGAAGGAGAGTTCATTTGTTATGCCATAGACTTATCTGTTTCAGCCATCTGTTCAAGTTTAGGAAACTTATACCACAAGATGACTGTTCCTCTAGGACAGCTGGCAGTGACAGATAAATTCAAAGGAAACATCCATAGAAGGCTCAAAGTGTTAAACTTCTGCAATAAATGCAAGGCTTCCTTTTAGTAGTTAGCACATGATTCAGAGCTTGAGCCATACAGCAGGGCTCTTTTCGAGGGATAGGGATTCACATGTTTAATTTGTTTGGTGGCACTGTCTCAGAAAGACAGCTGTTGTATCACAGCAGCAGAGATGGCACAGGCTTCCAGGTTCATACTTGGTCTCCAGTTTCAGGTCCTACCCTCCCATGCAGTTGGTGACAGCAGCTCCCTGGCACACAGAAAGAGGACCAAATTCCACGTTTCTTTTGTGGAAAGGAAATGGGGCAGATAAGTCTTTCTAAGAAATCTGCATCCCACTAGAGAGGCAGACACCATATTTTGGGAAGGCTGGTTGTAAACAGTGTCTTTAAAAGAGAAAGAATTGTTAGCACCAACATCTTTTTTTTTGAGCTAGGACACTTATTTGCAAGTGAATTAAAATTTCACAGGGCCTTGATACAAAGCAGACTTCTGAATTTTTCTAGGACAGCAGCTTAAGCTTTTAGCTGGAAGGAGTAATTAAGGGCTTCTGGTCATCCCAGATAACTCTTGTAACATTTTGGTTACGAATAAACAGGGGATATACATAGAGACAGAGATAACTTCATAAAGCTTTTCTACAGCAGCTACATCATTCAATACAAGTATTCTCCTCTAGGTCTAGTAAACACGAACCTTTGAAACCAGTTACCTGTGAAACACTGACAAGCGCTATGTTGATTACATCTGGATGCATGGAACTGAGATACATTTCTGTCTTCCTTGACTGTTTTAATTCATTCTCAACTATGAATTTTTTATGACATTCTCTAAAAAAGCTGCAAAGCACAAAAGGAGAGGAAGCAGAATACCCAATAGACTGGTTCCCTTCTCCCCTAATCACCTCTCATCTTTGTCTAGAATTTCTCACATCAAAATTGCAAAAAGACCACGAATACTTTATTTTCATATCACCTATAAGAAGCAGGTAGGTCCCCATATAGATGGGGCTAAGGGCAACGGAATGTCAACAGCTGAAACACCAATTCAGCTAGGCACGTACTTAAGTCAGGCTGTGCTGAGAGAACGAACACCAAAATACAACTTCTAAACCTGCCATAATTTCTCACTCCACTGTGATTCAACACAGTTTTGCCTATTCTGAAAATCTTTTAGTGAGTGTTCAACACCTTTGTTACAGAAAAACAGTTGAAATGAAAGATTCCCATGAAAAGCCAAGCAGGCTACTAAATTCTGAGAGTTCTTCCAATTCCATAAACCTGCAATCACAGCAATTGTAAGTATTTATTCATTTTCCTGTTGCACAGAAAGTTTTGTATTAATCTCAGATTAATCTTGAGATGGTTTTTCCATTTTTGGTTCTATAATCTTTGATCTTTCATAGCATTTTGTTCTATAATTTCCATCTAATAGTTTCTGAAGTAGCTGACTACTACTTAGAACTGCAAAATTTGTAACTTGGTATCAGCTGAAAAGTCAGCATTAAAACTGTAACTTTTTTCACTGCATCAGTGAAGCTACAGAAATTTATGTAACATATGCAAGTTTTTAAATGACAGTTTAACCACTGTTCCATTTCACCATTAATAAACAGCCAGAACAATGCTTAAGTCACCATGCTTTAATGAATGCATCTTTCAGACAAACTCTCAGCAGGCCAAAACATACGCTAAGTCCCAGTGTTCATACTAAGGGAACAGTGAGAAGTTTAAGAATTGAAACAACTTGTATCTAAAGAGCTCAACAACAACAACAAAAACACACAGAAGAAAAAGAGCCTTTAGAACACAAGTTCCTACCTTTAGAGGCAGGAACACCCCTCCAGAGAACTATTCACTGAGTACACTACCTTTCTTCTGACAGTGGCTATAAGTTACATGTATTTTATTTTATTTTATTTTTTTCTTCATTTATTATGAAACCCAAGCTCACCTATAAGCCAGTAAGTACTCCTCTGAGACAAAACAATTTTTCACTGAAGCAGTTGCAACATGATTTAAAAAAAAAAAAAAAAAAAAAAAAAGTCTCTTCATTTTAGTCCAACTATCACAACTCTATCAGACTGCTTAGACTAAGTGTATATTTGTATGGTCTATGCTGAAATATTAAACAGCTCTTAAAGTGCCTTTGTCCCTCGACCTAGAAAGGCAGCTACTTCTGTCTTGCCTACTGTTGAAGAAATCTCTAAACCCAGTCACATGCTCTTTTTACAGACATTCCCAAGAGGCAAGAAGCAAACAAAAAAGTGAAGGTGGAAGCAAAACAGGACACTAGGGGCATTGTCTCTATATCCCTACAGAAGCTTTAGTTTAGGAATCCAAGAGATTATACATAGTTTTGCAAACTGCCAGTTACAGTGATAAGGATTCACTGCTTGTCTTTTTAACTAACACAGACTGAATGGAGAAAGTTTATAATGTTTATACACTGCTAAGCATGATCACTGTTCTTGTGTATGTGTTCAACAATATCTGCCCAGGGAAAAAGAAACTACTAGACTACTAGAGTCTGAAGAAACTGAACTGTCAAGTGCAACTGGACTTACATTAAACTACTAAAAACTGAAACTGACTTGTAATAAAAAACTCCCTTTAATGCTATATTTATTTATTTCCAAAAGCAATTGTTTTTTGTGTTGAACTGCAATATTAGAACACTGGCCCCTCCCAAAAAGGAAACCGAAGTCTAGTCAAGTAGGTCACTCCACCTTTGCATTAAGATCACATTATTCAGCAACCATTACTCCAGGTCCCCTCACCACCTGTAACTGGTGGATCCCTGCATTAACCTTAATCTGCAGAGTAATGCGAGTTGACAAATTTGTCTCTTGACCTCCTGGCTCACTTTCTTCCAAGCTCTTTTTCAACTCTTAAATAGTTCAATAGCCTGAAGCTAGTCATTTGAAATTAATATCACTGACTATGAGCACATTAGCAGCAAATTGAACACCAGATTTAAAAAAAAAAAAAAAAAAAAAAAAAAAAGCTAAGAAATAAGGACTTGCATCATTTCATCCTGCTAATCAAGCATGCTTGTAGACAGAGGAGACTCAGAACAGAGAACTCCCTTCACTGTCAGTGTAGGCATGTGCCTACACTACTTTAGGGTAGATATTTAATGGAAGTATTCAGACTGGATTAAAAGGTCTACCTAGTATTGCAAGTAAATAGTTAACAGAGCATGAGGCATTTCCCTTTATACCGCCCCCCCAAAAAAGATTCTCCAGTGGATGATGAAGCACAGGGAATGATGAAACATAAAATTTGAAGTGTTTATGGAGAAGGGACAGTAATGAAATGCTCAATTCCCACCAAAACACATGGCTTAAACCACTAAGAATACCTTGAAACACACCTTGAAACCACTTCTAAATGTTTGTGTGTAAGAAGGAAGACAATAGGCAAGCTTAAGTGGTAAGGAGACTGTCAAAATGACTGCTTTAGTCATGAAGACAGTGGCTTATTAACCTTCCTCAATTCTGCGTTTCTTAAGAGGACTTAACTGTCTTGCTGAAAATAATTTTTGGCTAAGAAAGATAGCTACACCACATCACCCGTCCCACATACACACACAGCTGATAACCAGCTTTCTTTGCAGAGAATTTGTGCCAAGAACCACTCCGAACTTTCATAAGAAGGTATTCACATAAAGCTGCATTTTTATCAACCAGAAAACTAAGAGGGAAAGCAGACCACTTAAAATCCAAATGCAGCAGTAGTTCTATGAAAGGATCCAGCTGAAGTCAATGCAATTCCAGCAGACCTTTAACTTGCCGAGATACCATAACTGCAACTGGAAGGCAGAGGGGAAGGAAGCAAAGGAGCCCCTTCAGGTTTTTCTACCTGCCCTCAGAGACAAGGGAACACTGCAATTCTTTAAGGTTAGTCCAGTTCATTTGTTGTCACATGTCTTGATTTACAGAGAAAGGGATTCTTCCCATCTTTTTTCCATAGGAAAAAAAAATCCAAAAACAAAACACATCAGCACATCCCAAAGTCAAATGCACTCCTGGCCAGCATTACTGGCAGCACTCACACCAAGAGCTTGCATTTGTAAGTGAACTTCCACTCATTTTGAGAGAAGGAACACTTAAGATGACGCATTGTTCAGATCAAGCAGCTAGGACTAAAAGCTCCAGATGCAGTAAGGATTGCAACATTTATAAGATTATTCCTATGCTGAAGATCTCTTAAACATGCTAGAGGGTAACATCTTTAAATCTTCAAGTATTAAACCAAATTATGCACCTCCTTCCTGTGCAGTTAAAAAATAGGTAGGTAGCTAGCCACTGCCAATGAGCATGAATAATGCAAGTAGAACCTAAAATATTTCCCCTGTTTACGGCAGAGCTTACTAGTTTTGGAGTTTGTGGATTACCTGTAACAGCTCAGTAGTTTCAAAAGCCAGCATTCAAAGGCTGATACTTTCAGAGAACTGTCTAGCACATGCTTGTAAGTTTTAGCCACAAAATGCCATTAGAAGAGCTGCTTAGTTATCTTTCGCAGTGTTTGTACAGACGTAACCGTGGGGTACTACAGAGCCCAAGGAAACAGTACCTCACATATGCAAGTGGTACAGAAGCAAGGGACATGCAAACGGCAGGCAGGCAAGACACCCATACGATTTAGACTTGTTTCCACATACTGACTTGGATACTCCAGTGAATCACATCCAAGCTTTCAGCTGGCTTATGTGCTGAACTAAGTTTTCCTCCTGCTTAAAACCATGACTTACAAACCAGTTATCAGTTATTAATGATGTATTAACAAAACTTTTAATCATAACTAAGGAGCCCCAACTATATCGGGTGACTTTTTCAGAACTGATGATTTGCTGCACTGTTCCAAATGCCCAGAGCTCCTCATATTTTCCTTTCTAAATATGAATCTGTTCTGGGTCCCAGTGTGGACTGTGGTCTAAGCAATTTCAAACATGAAAAGATTAACTCCATTTATACCAGGACATACAACTGGAGCAAGGAGAGTATGACTTTGTATTTACACATTTGGCAGGATGTATTTATCTCAAGTGTAACTCAAGTCTCTGCCTAGATTCGATCATTACTGTGTCTCTGAAATCAGACTACTGTTTACTCAACCAACATTTAACTGCATATTGCGGAAGTCTGCCGCGCTGCCTCCCCAATACCTGCCCCATAAACTTGAGAACAATGGGGCAGTATCAGATCTCCACAGTTCTGTCCCCAAAGACAATGAAGCAAGTAAGAGGTAAAGGTTTCAGAAAACACCTGCAGCATTCATCCAGAAAGACTGCCATGTTGTGACCTACTCATTAAAACAATCTGTAGTTACACAATCGCTTCTCCTTTATGAGAGAGGAGATCATAGAACAGTAATTATTCCAATAATGGGAGACACAGTTCGGTTAAGGTTATCTAAGGATCTTGAAGCCTTTTCAGACTGAGGACACTATTAGAGGTGCCAGCCTGCACATTTATTTGGTGAACATTTCAATGTACCAGCTGCGAAAGGCATTCTAGAAGTGAACAAAGAACTAGCAAAGCAGACAACCTGCATGTTAAAGTGATGCCATTTCAAATAAAGCTTGACCTGTAAAATACAGAAGGGAGTAGTCTTACTACACTGAAGCCCCGAACACTGATAAAACTCACAGGAAAACAAGTGCTCAGTAACATGCTAACTGAATACACCAAGGAAAGAGTTCAAAATGCAGCTAACCAGATTCTCAGCTTGGAGTTCTGCTAAATCCTGTTACTAACTCTTGAGTAACCAACACTAATTAGGACACTACGTTTTGGGATCTCATAGTCCTTAAAAAAAAATTTAACGAAAGCTTAATAATTGAACTTTTCTTATATTTATTTTTATATTACGATGACAAGTGAGGATATTATTATACCAGCATAAATATATTACCATTTCATCAGATTAAGTTATTTTAACTCCAGAAATTGGCAGTGTTCAACTATTTCAAGCTTCTCTGTTGAAAGCATAGAAAGTTACCAGACCCTGTATAGTTACAAACTATTCACTTCAAACTGCAGCTACAAAGCTCTTCTAGATCTAGTCAGAGAACATCCAACACTTAAACTGAACATTAGTCACCTGCAATTTAATGCAGTGTGCGTTAGCACTAAGATCAGCGGTCCTTCCCTATCCACTTTAAGTTTACCAAAAAAAAAAAATTAATGACAGAACTAGAACCACACATCACACTTTAGTAAGTCATGCAATATTCAAAATTCTTCCTTTACAGATCTCCATCTTCCATTATCCAGGAATGAATTTAAATTGGACACCAAGCAAACTTTCCTTCTCGTAGAAACATTCATGGTGACAGAAACAATGAAAGAAGTCATGGCAGCAAGTTTGAACTGCTACTTCCTTATAGGTTACTAGAAAATTTGGAAGCTTTATAGAATACAGAGCTGCTGATACAACAATCACAATTCAACACCCATATACAAAGTTCTAGGAATATGGTGTAGTTATTTGCAGGCAGAAAGCTACTTAGTTTTATATTCCATAATCAATCACTTTCAGAAAACAAGTACAGGACCATTAAGGGAGGAAGTGGCCATACTGCTGATAGAATTGTGCTGGAATTAGGTATGCGCTATCCACATTATTCCATCATATGTTATGGTGATTTTCAACTATATACTCATATCTTACCTCAAAAAGAAAGAAAAAATTGTTTACGGCAGTGGAGGGGATAAAGCATTTAAGCTTAATTCTCAGATCTGAAGAAGTTTCAGGATGAAATGAAACGCCCCATCACTAAAGGCCTTAGCACAGCAAAAAGATCGATTGTGCAAGCTCTTCAAGGAATCCCAGAACTTAAATCAGAACTAGCAGAAACAATAAATACAGAGCTCTTGTATCAATAGTCTTTCTTTTGGAACCCACCCTCTAATCATGACAAAGAAAAACATTCTTACACAGAAGATAGAACCAGTTTAAAGCCATCCTAAGAGAATTTAGAGTTTTTCTTGAAAATTAGCCGTTCAGTTGGATCGGCCAGGAGAACAAGCACTTTGTTTGAATTTAACTAGAATCAAAAGGACAACTTATTTTAGCTCTGAAAGTTGAGAACTGTAGTCTCAAAAGGCTGAGGAAAACAAAGCAAGTTCAAAACCTACCGTATATAAATAGAGACCATATGAATACCCAAAAGAAAACACAATAGCTTCCTTTCCCAAGGAGCAGATGGCAAGTCGGAGCAGAAGTCAGTAACACAGAGATAAGTCATAAGAAAATGCCCATTAACAAGTTGTACACAAATCCCACTTCTTGCGAGAACGGTACTGAAAGATTTCACATGGGCAAGTCCCACTTGCGGAAACCCCAGGTCAGGCATCACTGCCCATCCCCAGAAGCAGCTGTTTTGCCTCTGGCTCTCAAGGGGCCTCCCTCAGATTGCATTGCCTAGCATCTTCCTACAGCCCCCTCTTCCTCCCAGCCATCGATTTCGCATATTGGAAAACCCCTGTAAAGTAGTTTCCATTACGAGGTACGGCCCAGAGAATGGAAGCACTGCCTTTAGGCTGCTTTGGGGGACCTGCTCTGAGATCACAAGAGGAAATCAAGAGTTTTAATTGACAAAAAAAAAAAAAAGGTCACACACACAGTGGTTTGACTGTACCTCGGATGCTTTCTGACTGCACCTCGGATGCTTTCTGTGAGCACTGCCCCCTTTTATGAGTGGTGCCCAGCACGACTCCCATGCCCTTCACACCATGCCATGTCCTGAATGTCCTCTTTCAAGTACAGAGCAGCTGAACAAAAGTTACACCTCGGGCCTTTTCTCCTTTACTGTGGGTCTCACAGAAGGACTGTCAGTTACACAATCCTGGTCTTAATTGCTTTCTTTTGACAGAGATTTCTTAGCCATACAAAGCTCAAAGAGGTCTGCTTCAGAGAAAGAGGGGTAAGGCTCAGAGCTCAAATGAGATTTTCCAGGAAGCCAAATGCATACACTTTTTTCCTTTTCAGTAGCACTTAAGTTTTGTTTTCCAAATTTCATGTTACTTGGGAAGCACCTTTTTGACCACAAGTTGCTGAGAAAGCAAGAATACAACTAAAGAAAAGTAAAAACAAGTTCTGATATTTGCACCTCTCAATATAAAAGTTTAAAGTGAAATTTAACAAACTTCTAATTGTGAAGCATGCTTTGCAATAGACTACTTCCAACACTATTAATGTTGCAATTGCTTGTAAATATAATACATGTGGGAGCCAACACATATAAAATAGCAAAGCTATCGTACCATTTTTCCCTTGTCTCTTAATAAGCTTTAGCCTCTGCAATGTTCTAGATGTTCCTAATCAAATAAGAAAGCTTTACAGAGAGAAGAATGCACACATTCTTATTTAAGGAGATTTTAAGATCAGATGTTCTAGAAGAGGGAGACAATTCACTGAGGAAAATATCAAAAGAATGGTGTAAAATAAACTACTACAAAGCCACAGTTAACTAATGATTGCTTGCTGAAATATTGGTACATGGAGAAATTCTACCATAGTGAAAATCTGAATCACTGAGTCTGTAAATCAGAGGAAACTTAAGACATCTGATATCAGACTTCCTTCTCTTTAGCTGCTAGAACCGTATTTTTAAGCAATGACCTCTGGTAATGAGTCTCTGATGACTCAATCCCCAAGTGCTTAAAATAACTTTGAAAAACTGAGTCACAGGAATTATTACCCAAGCATAATATAACGTCACACAGAATCTAATCACCTCTCCAGCTTCCTAACACAATTTAGTTACACAAAATAAGGCTTTCAAATGAAAAGCCTTGTGCCAGTAATTGCAGGAACGTAAAGTAACCCACTTACCACAGAGCTTCAAAAGGCCATAAAGCCAGACAGAGACAAGAGAGTAGAAAACCTGTATCTTAATAAAACAATACAGTGTCAGTTCTTCTTGTGCTGTTTAACTCATCCTGACATCTCACTATATCACCAAGTCAGGGACTCGGGGTAAATTTGCATTACTGTGCATTTTCACCTTCCCCAGTATTTAAAAAGAAAAAAATCTGGGAAACGTTTTCACATTTATTTAGTTTTAAGTTAAAAACAAGCAACTTTTCATAGGATCAAGATGACTAAATTGAAAGGATTTACAGACAGAGGATGTGACAGATCAAAAACAACCACAATCTCATTCTCCGTATTAAGTCTTGATTTGCTGTATTTTCTAACAGTGGAACACACAGAGTAGGTTATGAAGTAATCTGCACAGGAAACTTTCATCACAACTCACAAACATATTAAGAAAATACTCAGTTAACAAATCTTAAGATACAACTTCCTAGAAAAGACTTTTGACTTTCAAAGTGATGACAGTACAGAAAACAGACTTGCGTAACGTGAATTGTGGCTGTTTTGGAATGCTTAGCATACTGAGGGATACTTCACTTTCCAGCTGCAAATCAGAACAGAGAGAATTGGTTCTGCCCGATTCATAAGGCAAACATACAGTCTCATGGCGACACAACCAAGAACGCTTCACTGGGCCTTCTTTCACAGAGCCTTGCACTGGTAAGGGCAGTACAGAATGGAAAGGAAGCAAGCTGATAGGAAGGATACAAACCTGAGAAAAGTAATCTTTAAGTATCTTTAGTGCTGTTATTCCACCCCCTCCCCCAATTTTCATATAAAAATCATGATCTTTCCTCACCACAATTTTTTTTTTCAAATTCAAGTATATAACATTCAAAAGAGATATTCTAAGGTGATGAGATGGACAAGACAGCCTTGGACAACAACAATATATCTCCATGTATCCAAAATACTGCAAAGCTATACTTTCTTAAAAGAAGGTATTGTTTTTACTTGAACAAAGTATTCGTCCTAAGAACTTTCACCTCAAAGGACTTCCTCCCATGAAAAAAGGCCCAGTCCTATAAACAGAACCAGACAAGTGAGTTCCTAAAATAGACAGGGCATTAAACAATACAGAACATAATGCTGGGATACAGGTGCCCAAGGTTACAGAGGGACAAAAAGCCTTGATATTCATACCAACAGGGGTCTAATCTCACGGACTTGATCAATACTTCTCTTTAACCTGTGAAAGTCATGTCACTAACTTCACCACTACTACTCTTATAAATCAGAGTTTGAAGGATCAGCTTCTAATTCCAACTTCAATTTCAATTTAAAGCCTTCGCTGTATGTTAGCAGCACAGGTTCCAAAAGACCATTCTTGACCATCAGCGTGCATTTGACCTTCTGGCTTCTCTTGTCATCTCTTCTGAAATTATGACTTCACAAATCGCAAAACATCAGGCTTATCAAGAAAAAGAATTGCTTACATTATTAAATAATAAATGCCCCTAAAAATAGACTGAGGTAGATGGCACATTATTTAAAAGTCAGCATATCACTTCCTGACATTTCTAGCTCTCCCTACTCAACAAAACTCAAAACCAAAAGAATGTGTGAACTCAAGACTTTGCAAACTTTAGTGAGGAAAGAAGAGAAAGAGAAAAGGCCCAAGTCAAGAAGCAGGAGGAAAAAAAATTAAGAATGGGAATCTGATCTGCATTTGGAAATTTTAAGCATCATTATATACTTTTACACTTAGGCACTTTTTGCTTTTCTTTTTACGCATACTTAAGGAATTAGTGTGCTCAATTCAATGCTTCTGAAGGAAGCATCAGAAATAAGGTATCCAACTTGATGTATCTGTTCTCAAACACGAATCGACAACTGCCTACCTGTGAAGTCAGGCTCAGTTAAGTTACTGCTCCTCAAAGCATTTGAAGTTGGGATCTCCTTAACAATCCAATTTTTATTTTTCTTCTTCTTTTAACATGGCTCAATTTTTGTAGCATGTGACCTTGAGCAGGCCTTTAGGGAAACAGAAAGGCCACAGCCAAGTTACAGTAATGATACACAAGCAGCCAAAGAGCTGCCACCAAAAGGCTCAGATTCTTTTTTTCCTGCTTTCCCCTTATATTTCCACCCTCCATCACAAAGACTGTTCTCTCCCATCAGACCTTCTGTGCTGGCTCTGAACAAACTGTTAGCCACTTTACCTCCCTTAAACAGGGGAAAACTGTCCCACCATTCCAGGTAGGCGCTTTTTTTGTGCACGCTACTTTAGCAAGTTACAGTAGCTCAGAGGCAGGCCTGACAAGCACTGGAGTCAACTGCTAGAAAGTTCAGAGAGCCCAGGAGTAGAAGCAAGGCAGAAGGAGCAGTGGCAACTGCTTGGACAGAGCCACAGCCTTCAGAGGATTTAAGTCCTGCAACCATCCCTGCCCTGTTTCAACAAAAGACTGCTTCCTTTGCCAATTTACAAATATTCTAGGAAAGCATTAGTAAAGGCCTTCTTTGATAGATATAACAGTCTTATCCTTTAAAAACTTTGCATTATTTCAATAGGAAATCTCATTAGCTTAAACGGTACAGGGGAGAGTCAGGAGATCACAAGACTGTAACCATATCTTCACACTGCAAAACTCAAGGAGCTGAATTGATGCAGTTTATCAAAGTGGGAGTTAGGAGCAAACTGACCAGAGTTTACAGACTAGCTATGGAAGAAAAACCCATCTTCCCTGTCACCCCCCAAAACTCTAATGATTTGATAGAAGTGTTTTTACAGCGAGCGGAAAAGCGGATGATAAAATTGGAAACAGAAGCTAGGAAAAATTCAGATTCAAAGTAGAACAAGTATCAACAGCAAAAGGGTTGATGGTTTAATTAAAAAAAGGAAAGAAAAGAAAAAAAAAAGAGTCAGGCTGGATTTTCCACTACTGGAAGAGTGCAAATCTAGATGGAACCGCACTCCCACCCCCTGGAAAATATATTCCAGTTAAAACAGGAATTAATTCAGGAAACACTAATAGCCTGTGCAGTGCAGGCCAGACCTGACTGACAGCCAACCCTACCAGGTGTGTAGGTTCAAATGCCACTGAGGTTTGAGAAATTCACACCCCAGAAGACTAATCATAGTTTAGCCTTGTTAACATTTTTATGTACAGTTCCGATACACTGCATATTTCCTATAGAACTAAACTATTTAGGAAGGAGAGGAAGGAGAAGGTGGGAAGTCTGTTTACGATTTAAAAAACAAATCTGACTTTTCAAGTGAAATAGCAACTGGTTAGTTGGCAGCGTTCCTAAACACTGTTTATTGAACACAGTCGCTCCCTTGCACTGTTGAGAGAAAGAAAGAAAGAAAAAAAACACTATCCTTTTTTATAGGTGACATTACAAAAAGTTTAACCAATTAAAATCCAGAATAGGATAATTTGCAGAGAATGACATACCTCATGGGTCAAACTTACAGAAAATAAGGTCAGCTTCTGCTCTCAGTTATCAATATATGAAAATTAAAAAAAAAAAAAAAAAACAAGAACCCCACAAGTCTTCACTGAGTATTACTTCCTGATGTAAATTAGTATAACTCAAAGTGTAGAAGAAAAAAAACCCCCAAATACTTGCATCTTTCTCACCTAATTTCAGTAAAGTTCTGGTTAGTTAAGTTAGAAATCGCATACCCATCATTCTGAGTGGCTCCAAAAGTTTATTCCAAGAGAAACAAAGTGCAAGTTTCCAAATGTACAAATACAGGACTGCATGCATTAGGCAGAGAATAAGCAGAGGCCTGCACATCCTCAAGATTGGATGATAAACAGTATTGTATTCCAAATGCTAAGCAGATACTATGCATTACTTCTATATATGTGTATATTAGTATGTAATTCAATTTTTCTTACTACCTGCAATAGTTAAATGTGTTCACATATTATTCATACACACACCCTGCAACTCTGTGATCAATATTAAAGCTGAGTCCATTAACAATATTCTAAAGCCTGAGCAGACAAAAACACAAGTTTCACTATACTAGTACTTCTTAAAGCGCCTAAATGATTTTGAAACCTAAACCACTCTCTTCTGTGCTTCCAAAAATGTTACTACAGCATGAATAACCATCTACTTCAATGGTTACCGAGACTGCTCCTTATATATTAGATTCAACATATTCAAGATGCAGATTTTTCAACTGTTGAGAAACACAGCATGAATAAGAGATGTACTGCACGAGATCCATCTGAATAAAAGGAATTTTTTAAACTGCAGGCCAAGTTTATGGAATCAGATGAATCTGAAAGCGTTACTTCAAATATCAGAAAGCCTTCCACAGTATGTGGACAGATGACATTTGTTTGTGGATGTTAACTCACACCTACACAAAACAGAGACAAGCCAGTATAGCCACTTTCATCAGCTAATACAGTAAATAAATACTGTTAATTTAGAAAGAGAGCAGTTTCAGATAGGATGTACTAATTTTGATGGCTGCATTAACAGCGGACACCGTTGAAGAACAGAGCAAGATAATTTCACTTCCTGCAATTTTTTTTTGTTGTTTAAATGGACCCTTTTATTAACAAGTCGCACATTATACAGACCTGGGACTCCCACAAGGGAGAGGAAAAGGAAAAAAAAACCCCAACCTTAGCACGCCTACTTGGCCGGTGACAACCAAGCAGGTTTCTATCGACTGGCTTCGAAACAACGCTCACGGCCTCCCCTTTAGTAACCCTATTTTGTAAGGCCGGTAGGCGACCACAGCGCGGTGTGCGTGTGTGTGTGTGGGGGGGGGGTGTCACACTTCCCTCCCTCCCTCCCTCCCTGCGCCCCTCGGCCCCGGCCAGGGTCCCGGGCCTGGCCAGGAGGGGAGGGAAGCGGCGGGGGGCAGCGGGGCGCGGAGCAAATGGAGCCGAAAACAACTTTCCCCTCCCCCGGGGTTGGCGCTGCCCCGGCCGCTCCCCGCTTCCCCCCTCCGCGGCCGGCGCCGCCGCGGCCTGGGCGGGGAAGCGGGACCCCCCCCCAACCCCCGCGGCGAGGGGCTGGTGGCGGGGAGGGGACTGCTGCCACCCCCAGCCCCGAAACGCGGCCGTTGCTCACACGGCGCCTCCCCCCGCCCGAGGGGCGCCGCCGCCCGCTGAGCCCCCTCCGCGGGGCCTGCTCGGCGCAGGGGCGCTGCTCCGCGGGCTGCTCACCTTGGTGGCCATGGCGCTGCCGGTGCGGGCCCGGCCGCCGCTGCCGCTCTCCCCTACCCGCCGCGGCTGCTCGCTTGGCGCGTCCGGCCCGCCCGCCGCTGGGCCGCGCCTCCTCAGCGCCCCCGAGTCGCTGCTGCCGCCGCCGCCGCCGCTGCCGCCGCCGCCGCCGCCGCCGCCCGGGGGCCGTGGGGCGGCTCAGCAGACAGCGCGGGAGCTGGACAGGCGGCGGCTAACGTAGCCGCGCGGCCGTGCCCCCTCCCCGCACCCCAGGGCGCCCTCCCTCCCCCGGCTTCCCCTTCCCCCGCTCCGGGCTCGCCCGGCTCCCGCGGCCGCCGCTTCCCCCAGCCTCGCCGCGAGGGCCGCAGGCAGGCGCGCAGGGACCCGCTGAGGCCCACCGAGGGCCCGGGGAGCCGGACCGAGCCGGGCAGCGGGGCCTGGCCCCCTCGGCGTTTTCCCTCAGCGTTTCTTTCCCTTTTTAGTCAGCATTTGCTGTCAAATTCCCATTCCTGTTGCGCCCCCTCACCCCCCCTCCCCGGCGCAGCTGGGGTGCGGTGTGCTGCCTCACGGCGTCGTTGGCCCTGGCCTCTGCTGTCACATGCCACGGAAAACTTTGAAGATCTACTCTTTGACTGTGTGCGTGGAGCAGGGTCAACAGAAAGTCGTTATCTCTCGGCTCCTTTTGAACAGCGGCTTCAGAGCAGCCGCACATCAAATAAACAATAATTTTTGCTCAGCCGAGCCCCCTCCGTGGCTGTTGGAGATGTGCTTCCTCCGCAGCCTCCTGCTCCAGCTGGGCTTTGTTGTATGGTGGTTATTAATAGTGCAAAAATTACATCAAGAAACTGGTCAGGATTGCTACAGGTCCCATGAGACACTGCAAACATGTCATAGAAAATAGCTGTGATCCCACTCGATTTCTTTCCCCTGATGGGAGGCTGAAACAAGGGGGGAGGGGGAAGTCCAGCAGCAGCGCTCAAACAAGGTGTGTGCACCGTTTGCAAATACAATTGCTTGTGTGTATGTACACATATAGTGTTTGATTTGGATCAGTAGATGTTTAATTTCTGCAAAAAAGAAATAAATAGCATAACTGTTCAGACTGCCAAGGAGATTCCTAAAGAGCAGGTATACTGTTGTGAAGTTACACAGCTCTTTATAGCCATATTTCCTTGTCCATAGAAATTACAAACCTCTCTGCTGCTGTTGGTATCATTTCCCACTGAGACAGCTTTATCAAAAGCAAAAAATAGATCCCCAGGTTTTTTTAAGTTGGAAAAAAGGTTTCCTTTTAGGTAGCACAAGTGAAATAGTTTCTGTGGAGAGTGAGGGTGGGAAATTAAGAGGAATCCAGCTGTTTAGGAGCCACAACTTTTCAAAGTTGAACTGATTAATTTGAGAAGTTTTTGAACCCCGTTATTTCAGTTTTTAACTTTTTCAGAATTCAACTAAATATGTGCGATGGTTCCAGTTTTTTTTCTTTGTAACAGCAATATCTGAAGTGAAACCTTTGTATGTGACCCACAAATAGCCTTTTATGATACTGCATTTAATCTGAGGTATTCTATTAAGGATCAGTTTTGCCATGTGGTCTCTCCTAGACTCATATTTCATCCATTTTAGAAGCCCTTTCTGAGCAAAACTCTCTGAACCCCTGCTTTGTCTGTACATTGATGGACCCCGTCCTTCTATTTTCTTCCTAACAATCTTTGCAACATTGCACGTTTTGAACTCGATCACACTGGTGGCCTAGTGAAGATGTTTGTTGTCCCTGGTACAGGTTAGGTGGAGACAGTCCCTCCTCCATATCTATATGGGGCAGGAGAAGAGCCCTACAAGAGGCTGACTGAACAACAGGAAGAAAGGTGGAAAAAGGGGCTTCAAAGCTTGGGTGTGAAAAAGCCAGTTTCTTTCTAAATCCACAGGAAATAGGGATTTATCCATAGATGGAAAGAAATATTGCGCACTGCAGATGTGTTTGTCTCTGGCATTGTTAGAGCCAAAAAGAGGGGAGTTCCAAGAAAAAAAGCAAAACTTGCTAATGTCTGCTTGGATTTATGCCTCCTCCAGAGTATCGGCTTTTGGGGTAGAGGTCCTAGACAAAGGTGCCATGTACATATACCACAGTGTAAAGGAAGTATAACTAGCTACATCCACCCTGCTAGAAAGGAAAAAGGGCCTGGGACTGATTCCTGTTCCTGGGGCCAATTAGCAGTATCTGCCTCACGTCTGCACTGCCTAGGGTTAGCTCCTTGTACAGCAAATTTGAGTGGCCGACAGATAGCTGGAATGGTTTAAGGCCGAGTTAGCCAGGTAGTTAACGATTAAGCGAGGTGGACGTTCAGGGATCTTGTGCTCAAGGTCACTCCCTGTCCCTCTTGCCCGGTAAGCTGGCCAGACCTGCTGCAGAGGTGGGGTAAGGACCAGTTCTCATAGGTAGCAGGCTGCGGCACCTTTCTGCACCTGGAAACACCAACCTGTAGTTGAAGGAACTTTTCACCTTATAAAAAATGATAGAGGTGTGTGGAACCAAGGGACCCAGTGGTGCCTTATTTAGAGATTCCCAGCTGATAGGTATATGAAGGACCCTATATGCATTCACCTTGTTTTGATATGTGATTTATAATGCACTTGCAGCTTTTGCATACGCTTGAGTCTGTGTCATTCTTCACTTGTTGTCAGAACAACTGCCAAAAAAGCTTAAGGCTACAGCTGCCAACCAGTATGCTTTAACAGAGCCCTGTGGGCCCATCTGAGGGATAAGGAACAAAGTCATGATTTATTGGGCCTTTCTATATGCTTAAAATCTCCAGTTTACAGTCATCTTCTGTGAGTTACTCCTAAAAATAAGTCTTGCTCGACACATTTGGGAATGAAGGCAATGTTAGCATTTCTTTCAGGGTGAAAAAGTGTTCTGGGAAAATTATTTTGATGGGTTCTTGCCAATTCTATTTGCAATTAATTGCTGTTAATTCTTGCATCCACAAAGATTCAGAATCTCAGGAATCACTTTGGATGCCAAACAAACATATTTCTTCTTAGCAGCAAGCTTTATTATTGCTTGGCACTAAGGGCTAAATACAGATGAATTGCAAATGAACATCACCTAAAATTTCCAAAATTTTCTAAATTAGTTAATTTTCTGCTACCAAGCTGAGGTACTTAAGGCTAGGTTGTTTTTTGTTGTTGTTTTTTTGTTTTTTTTTTTTTTTAGCTCTAGACATATAAGAAATCTCACTGACTTTGGGTTGTTCACATACTTAAGTATTTTGTTAGGCTGGAAGTAGCATGCTGTATACGTGGCTTACCAGCTCTCAGACACAGTTGGCTCTGTATTCATATTGTACTAAAACTCCAATGGATGCTCTAGTAGTTAAAAATCTCCACCTCAGAAAAACACCATCAAGAGAAGACGACCCTTTACTTGGTGCATCAGTTACAGTTTTTTGGCGTTCTCTTTATAGGTTTCTAGTAAATACGTATTTTGGCACTTAACTTGTCTTGTTAACAATTGCCTCAGCAGATTTCAGTGAGAAGTGATCTGTTCCAGAGAAAAGGCTGCCTACTCCAATGAAAAGCTCCTGTCAATGGCACTGTGCAAATTTTTTACCTGAAGCTGGACTCTGGGAAAAGATATGGGGAACATGCCCCAAATACTGTTCTCTGCTGGGCAAGGCCTGCCTGTAACTTCAGGATCACTGAGAGTCAGTGTTCCTACAGGTGCTGACTTATCCAAGCTTGCTAGGGAACAACGAAGAAAAAAATCGGGTTATTCAGAAAACCTGCAAGCTGAAAAACAGCTACAAAAAGAACTTTTCTACAAGAGACTTGCAGGCTTCTAAGCTGCCGTCCTCGAGCACTTGGTGGGGTAGTATGCCCTTGAGTCCTCCCTGCTAGCGGGCTCTGCCCTTGGCATCGCCTGCCCACTGCAGAGGAGGGACCCCAAAAATGACCAGTGACACTGAGGAATTTACCGCAGCCACGGAGGGACCATCTGGGACAATTTCATTATCTTCAGTGAAATAAGTGGCAACAACTTTGCAAATGGAGTGGTCTGTCAAACACATGGAATCCCAAAGTCTTTTCAGGAGATGTGCTGAGAGTATATTGTCCTAGTTCTTTATTTTCAAAGGTATTTTATTAAGTGAAAAACATGGGTTTTAGAAGTTTTTTTTCTGATGGAGAGGGTTGAGGGCTGTTGATAGGAGGTGGGATATGTGCTAAAAACTATACAGTAACATCAGTTCTACATTGCATATTTTTAGCTCAAGAATGAAAAAAATTACAAAAGTAAATTCAATTGTGTAACTCAACACTGCTAATTGATCAGGAAAGGCTAACAGTGACTAGGGAGTAATTACAAAAATAGTTCACATTTTTCTTATGCCACTTTTTAATCACTGTGATTGCCTTAACTGCCTGATACACCTCTTGTTTTAAAAAAGAGCAGACATCTCAAATTTTCAAAGCCTTTAAACAAATTGTTTAAGAAATAACTTAATAAATCAAAAATAATGGTGGTGTATTCTTCATTTGCAAAATTCATATATACCTCTCCCCTCAGAGGTTCTTCTACTGTAGTAGTTGGTTTCCCTGTGGCTGACCGGGCAAGTCTATTTTGGAGCTGGGTTAACGCTATTTCTTTGGTGCTTCTGAGAAATTTGCCAAAGAGCAATATAAAGTATTACTTCCTCCCATCTCATCCCCACAAACTGGACAGAAAACTATAGGTGCCACCACATACATGAAACCTAATGTTATTTGCACAGAGTAGCAGTGGAGCAGCTAATGAATCATATTTGCACATCTCTCTGTACAACAGGGCATCATTTGCAAATTCTGCATAAAAAATATATTTAATGAAACATCTGCCAAGGAAAAATGTGATTCTTTTTCTTTACTATACATTGGGAGTCTTTGGCCCCGAACTCTTCAATCATTTAGTATTTGCATCAAAGTACTATAGCCACTCATTTAGGCAGAACTTTATATGGCAGTGTAAAATCATGCTCAAGAGATTACAGACACGCTCTTAAATCTGACTTTGTACCTGGTGCCAAAGGAAATGCAAGACCACTATCAAACTGGTAAGCCAGCCAGTCTTGAAATACCTTAGGATGTTAGGTCCGTATTTCCCAAGTCCATAAAAACTGCTGTAAAAAAAAATTGCACTCAGAATTGCAGCCAAATCCTCTGAGTTTTTCATGCCCAGATATTTGTCTCTGAATAAGCAATTCTGAGAAAAACTCTGCTTACCATGTATTTGCTTTTGCTTTAAGGGCTTTGTGTCCTTAGACCTCGTGATCAAATGCCATTATTACTTATCTGAACTCTGGCATGCTATATGGTAATTCTCCCAAATTCCGATCTGACATAGTTATACTTTTGATAAATACACAACTAAGATTATTTTTGTACTGTGTGTGAAAAATGCTGTTCTTATTTTCTTTATGCTGGGGAAAAGGTGTTATGAGGATGGGAGGTTTTTCTTTTTTTTTTTTTTTCTGTTGGTTGGTGGTGGTTTTTTACACATTGTTGTGAAGCTAACAGTTTTAAGTCATGCTGGACTCCCTGGACTTAATTTTCTCTTTAAAAACAGAAAAAAAGAAACCCTGCTGACCATTGAAAACATATGAACAAGCTACACAGAAAAAAGTGTGGGTGTTCCAGAGGCAAAACATTGTTGCGGTATGCTTTTGGACACCGCCAGTTTTGAAGAGCACTTTTTTCTCTTTTCTGTGGAGCTGATTGCAGAGCTCATGTTTTGGTGCAAATTTGGTCACACTTCCTAGACAGGATGGGGGCTTAAACACCTAGTGCATATCTTCATCAGTGAGCTCCACGACTAGACAGGATGGGGGCTTAAACACCTAGTGCATATCTTCATCAGTGAGCTCCACGACTACAGCAGTTATGAGTTTGCTTCATCGTGATAAGCTATTCTTTCTTCAGATCCTCTTAATAGTATGTTGTGTAACATCTTCTTTTCTCCCTTTTGTCCCTGTAACTGTAACAAATGTTTTGACCATTTCTGTATTTTATTCTTTTTCTGCCTTAATAGCAGAATAATAAGTATTATTTTCTTACCAGCACAAGCTTTGAAAGCAATGATATAAAAATTATGGCTTCTTCTGCAAGGAAGTAAATAGACTTCCTGAAACATTGAACACTAATGTCGTTCTTATCGTCCTCCCTTTTCACATTCCCTTCTGGCCTGACTACCCCAAAGGCCTTTCATGGCCTGTACACTGATTGTTAGTTTATTATATATGCTTATATCTGACCTAGAATACTTGTGCATGCATGTGTATCATACACTTTGGATGTTTTGCATTTGGCTTTTATGGTAACATTTTACATTCATTTAGGTTTCGATACAATGACTGTGATGTCAATAGGTTTTGAACTTAGCTTTTCTGAAAAATGAATATAGTTTAGTAAAAAGCATATTAAAAAGTATTTCAATCTCCTGCTGCTAAATGCACTGTTTCAATTTTGTTCTTTGCTAGCTTTAGCAAAAGTGACTTCCCATTAGAACTGTTGAGTCTTACCGCTACTGACTCTGTCCCTGAGGAGTGCTGGCTGCCTGGGGCTTATTTCCAACGTCTCCTGTGCTGTGGGAGGCCCCTGCCAGCTGGAGCGTCTCGGGACCGTAGTCTCAACAAGTTGAGCAACAGAAGAAGAGCATGGTCTGCTGTGTATGTCAACTAACTGCACATGTGGCTCTGTGACAAAGTCACACTAACTTTAGGAAGCTAAGGGTTGCACCTAAATTGTCTTCCAACACCCAGGTTACTAACAGTACTAAAGGTGTAACTATTCTTTGCAGATTTATTTGTAGTCATAGTACGATGGCTAGGAGGAGAGGATACCATCTCAGGGCTTGTTGCATTACTTCACATCTGGACGATGGTCCACTTATTCATCCTCACTGAGTACCTGACTTGTTGAGAAAGAACTTTATAGAAGGCTACAGAACCAGATTAAAGATTAGAGCCCACTTGCTCTGGTTTCTGAGACTTTACATAGGGAAGCAGAGGAACTCGTTTAGTTTTGCCAGTGTAGCATCAGGCTGGAGTTTTCCAAGGGCGCCTAATGAAACTAGGTACAGGAAGCTCACTGAACATGGACCTTGGGTCCTTCACTATATATTGTCTTTACACCCAAATTAACAATAGCACATTAAGTATCAAAACAGTGTGAGGCACTCTTCGGTCTGCATTGTGATAGTGATCATGGAAAGCAACAAACCCTGTGGATAAATGTTGTTTGTCATGGGTGTTTAATTTTTACTGTAAATAAACTAAGTTGGGTGAATTATCATTTTACTGACCTGACAAACATGGATCTTGAATGTGTTTTACTCATAATTCAATGTTTGTTTTCCAGCATTCCAGTGTGGAGCACTCGCACTTTTTCTCCCCTAACATGGACAGATATTTTGGAGTAATATGATTCTGAGTTTTCAAACTGCTTGTGTCTTTCCAATTCTAAGAGATTTATTACCTCACTGCATTTTTTGGTGTTTTCATCATGGCAGTTTGGGGGATTTCAGGGACTCCAGCTGACTGTGTTTCCGTATGAAAGTAATTGGGTATTGTGGCATTCATATAGTGATATCACTGTAGGTCTGGACCAGGCTTTAGTGTCCCTTACCCCTTAAATCTTGCTTTGAGCCACTGCTTCCTTTAGAAATAATGATCAAAGAAATGACTTCATAGAAAGAAATTCTTGATCAGCAGATTCATGAGCCCATCTTTAATGAACACAGCTCAAGATGATGAGAACTGCTCCAAAACAAATGCAGAGTAACATTAATTTCCAGGAGCTAGTGTTCATACATGTTTCTCTGGTAGGGTTAAAGTGGGCTACAGTGAGAAGAAGAATTTTGAAGCTTCTCTATCATGCACGTTTATTTCTCCTTCCTGTCAACCCATGTCAGATCTCCAATGCATAGACTGTCTTACAGTACAGAAAAACCTTCCCATAAGAAAAAGGAATAGATAAAGTGAAAACTTCAATGAATTTCATTCTATTACACTGGATAGTCTCCATTTCTACAGTTTTTCCTGTCTTGAAGATGGAGCTTGGAATCTTGAGGTCTCTCTTAATCCGACTTTTTGTGCATTGCTCTTGCAAGTTATAGCAAATAAAGAACATGCTAGCCTAATAATGAAATAAAATTGTGCAACAGAAGAAAAAATAATGCCTGTGGCTAGATGCTGGGCTCCAAACATGCTTTGTAGGCTGCATACCTTGCTTTGCTACTGAGGAATTATGCGGCTGTGGGCAGGTCAGAAAATGTTAAGTATCTATGAAATTGTTTGTAATCACTGCCTCAGATTTGGGTTTGCAAAAAAGCATTTTTATTTGGTTGCAGGGCACAAGACAATTCATTAGCAGGAGTATTAAATTAGTAGCTGGGAGTTCCAAGACACCTTATAGAAACAGGTGTACAACTCCTTTTGAAAAGCCAGTATTGCTAGCAAGACCAATAAGTCTGCTCAAGCATTTAATTTATTACCAGTGCTACAATAAAAATGATGCCTAGGGATTTAAGTGCTTCATATCTTTCTGTGTGTGAGTGTCAAGATGTTCAAAACTAGTTGACAGCTCTTTTCTTCAAACAGCTCTATCAGTTTTGTAAGGGCAGATGTCCAAAATAAACCTTGCAAATATTTCCTGGAAATCTGACTCTCACAGAGAAGTAAAAAGAGCAGACAGAGGTGAGTAAATTTTGCAGTGTCCTTTTCCAGAGCATGAATTTTCTTATTTTTTGGGAGGCAGCGAAGTCTGAAACTTGTTTGAATGAAGAGCTCTAAATGCATTCTGTAAACCAAGACTTCCCCTTTAAGTTTGCAGAATATTCTTGTCCAAACTTTTTGAACTTGAGGGGGACATAACAGATGCAGCTCTCAGTCATGTGCCCTGTTTGTGGTTAGCCACAGAAAGCCAACTTTTTTGATGCTAAGCTTTACTTTTTTTTTTTCGAAGAAAGACTGAACACAGCTGCTCTTGACATCGAAAACAGTTGCTGAAGAAATAAAATAGAAAAGCAGTATGCTATCCAACTGATAGATGAAATCTATTGCAGTGAGTTTACTGAAAAAAGGACCTCCTGTACCACAAAATACCTTTTTAAACTTGCCTGAACCCCAGGTGTGCATTTTTATACCGTATCACATCATTCTGTTTGCCTATGGGAATGGTTTTACCTAAAAGGAGTCCTTTAACAGGAGCTTGCTGTCTTTTGCTTGTCATTGCTACTTGGGCCAAGCTCTTTACAAGAATGAAATATAGCTGTTACAGACAAAGTTGTCCCAGAATTGAATTGAAAGGAGACTACTTTAAAGTCATTAAAACAAATGAAAGAGGAAATGTGACTGGAATACATTAAAAAAAAATTTAAACACTGCAGTCAGTGAGCCACAGAACCTACTAATATTTGTAAATTTGCTTTATGAATTTTCTGTGTTATTTCCAAGCTCTGTTTTCCAGTGTAAATATGCAGCATGTGCACTTTTTTTCCCCATGGTCCAAACAGATGTTTAGGAACAATATGACTGTTCGCTCTCTACCTGCCTGTGCCCCTTCCAATTCCAAATTTATTACTTCACTACATTTCTTTGTCTGTGTTTTTATCAAGGCATTTTGGAGGACTTCAGCTGAAGGAATTTATTCAGTTACTTAATTCCCAGGTAGTATGAGAAGTTTGCCCCATAATATTACTCCAGTAATTGAATTGGCTGCAAATGTTATCACTATTGTGCATGCTCCTTTCCTCCCTGCAAGCATCCTGACTGTCTTTTTCCAGAAAGTGAATTTAATTCTGGATATACTACCAAAAATATTTCTAAACCACTGGCACCTGCCTTAACACTTCTCACAGGTAAAGCTCTTCCAGCAACCCTGACAGTGCCTTATGGCAGCAGAGGAATGAGGCTGGGGTGTAACGTAAGGCTGTGCTAGCGTGTAGTATCTCTTTACAGTTTTATAGTTCTTTGTACAGTGGCAGTCTCTGGGGATCCTCATTATGATGAGTGCCCTGTGTGTGGAGCACTGTAAACGCACCAAACGTCTTGCCTGCCTTTCCGATGCCCAGCACTACTATCGCGCTTGCTAGCTGGCTCCTCCTTTGACTCACAGGGCAAGCTGGAAGCTTTCATTCCACATCAACCCCCCAAACTTTCTTTTCCTTGGAGGTTCAGTCAGAGTCAAATTGAACCGAAGCATTTCCTAGCGCTTTTTCCGGACCGCAGGCGCCAGCCTTTTCAATCCAGCGCCTACGCGGAGAGAGGCATGCCCTCACTGCGACAAACGTCCCCAAGTCAGTGATGCAGCTGTGACACAGAGAAAACCCAGGCCTTACCCTCATCCTGCTGAGCTTCAGCTTGAACCCAGCTGGCAACCAGCATTTGCTTTTTCTCGGGCTAGAGCTGCTTAGAAGCTTCGTTATATAAGAACACGCTCATAGTTGCAGACTTCTCCTCAAGGATGGCTGATTTATAGCCTTGAATTCTCCAGGCTCTCAGTCATGTGATCTGGGAGAGGATGAGGAACAGGCAGAGAGGAACTTCTGCAAGAAAGTTGCTCATTCAGAATTAAGAGCTGTTTTCCTGACAATTCAATTCATATGTACTCTATGCTAGCAGTGGCTGACACGATACATAGATGTGTTTGCTTTGAACAAAGAGGACTGCTCCCTTAACTGAACGTTTAGAGTCTCCTGATTCAATCCCGGTGTGGTGTCTCCAACCTGTGTAGATGCCGTTATTCCCTCTGCACCAGCTGGCTTCCTGGAAACTCCTCTGCGGCCAGATCTGCAGCAGCAATCACTACTGACTCTCTCTGCTCCATCAAAAGCCTGTGGCTGTGTTACAGCCTTGGATCTGATATTCTGGAATAATTTTCTCTCATTTCCTTTTTTGTAAGATGCCAAGTCCTCCTTATGGGTGTTTTGTTTGAAGAGAAGTCTTGATTTCTATTATCTTTAATTATAGTGGATGTGAGAAGAGACACTTCAGGCTGTTTTCAGCTGCATCCCTCTGACAATATGCCTCCTGTAGGTATCCCGTTAACCAATATTATTTGTTTCACGCATCTTTCCAAAATAACTTACTCCAGGTATTTATTTTCCTTACCAGCTGGCTTCTGGGACCTGAATGACAATAGGCAGTTCAGAGTAATGGCATTTATTATTTTCCTTACCCATTTAACAGAGTCCAGGTTTCACAGTGTCAAAATAATTTGAATGTTATTGTCCTGCGGAGAAGTTAAATCAGCAGATTTTGCTGTGGGCTTTCACTAAGCCAGTCAAGTGAAGTAAAAGGGCATTGTCTTGTTTTAAAGCATCAGCAAATTAATCCCTATGTGCTGAGAAGCTCTCTGCTGACATGGTGCCAACTTGCATCAGCACGGGGCCAGGGCATGCTGCTGCCGTGCTTTGCTCTCCAAGGCTTTTTCCTCTGTTGCCAGTGGCAGAAGTGCATGGGGCATGGTCATGACCATGTTAAGGGCTGAAGCTCGTGTTAAAATAAAAGCTGGAAGTGTAATATCTTTTCTGTATGTTGATGGCAGCTTTGTGCTCCTGTACTACAATTTGGCTAATCTTAAAATACCTCTTCTGTACAAAATTTTCTGCACTAATAAACTGTGTCACAGCGTAAGCTTATTTCTATTTGAATCAAATAGGTGTTTTACTGGTCAAGTACAAGGAAAACCATTTTACTGTGTAATTTTCATGGCAGAACAGGTCAGGGGTTCCCCATAACTTCAGCAGAAGTGCTCTCTGGGCCACTGACTGATTCTCATTTCTGGTACCGTAAAGTCACACAGCCCATGGAACTGGAAAACTGCTACTGCTCTCAGCATCAATTAATGCAGAATATATCTGTGCTAATACAAAAAAAACAAAAAAACAAAAAAACAAAAAAAAACAAAACCCAAAAAACAAAGAAAAAAAACCCAGGAATCAAGGCCTCTATAGCATTCCTTCATCACCATATATCAGAGAGGTTTTCCAAGCCTCAGTCACTGTTTGTACTAGTAAATTAAATGAAATCATTTATGCCAGTAAACCATTAGATTGCTGCCTGGCTCAGCTGTGGCCCATGCCAGCCGCTGCCCTCCTGAACACCTCGTGGGTGTAGTTTGAGAATTACGACCTTACAGAGATGGTCCCCAACAGGCAGCTTGCAGGCAGCCCCACCGTTGCAGAGAGGAGCTGTGCGGCGCCAGCTGGCCTCCTGGTCTGTGGAGCTACGGTCCACGCACTCTTTGTTTGCTAGTATAGACATAGCCTATAATATCAGCACCAACCTCAATAGCCTAAGTCATTAAATTAAACACAGACTGGGATGAACAATACCAGAGTGAGAGCCCGACAGTGACAGCACAGGAATAACCTTGAGTTTAGACAAGGCACAGAATAAAGATCTCGAGTAGTCAGAGTTTTACAAGAAGATACATGAAAACCTTCACATCTTAGGCGGTTTCCTCTTCAGTTAACTGCGTTCTGCCTGCCAAGAACTCTCTAGATGATGCTAATTAATTAAAATTTTTCCTTACCTTCTTCCATGACTATTTTTAATTAGGGAGCCATATTATCAGCTATTTTGAAACATCTGCTTTCTTGCACCAGGAAGATGGCTTTTCTTCAGAGCTGGACAAAACTAACTCTCCTTAAAGGTGAATTGTCTTCAACTCCTTCAAAAGTAGAATTTCAAAATACACATTTTTTCACCAATTTTGAATTTACTGACTTTGAATTTCATGAGCTGTCCACTTTGTTTTTGTGATTACGATGTTGGGAACTTCTATTTTGCCATATATCCTCTCTGATGGATATCCTTCTACCAGCTCCTCACTTACCCAGCATCCCGTTTTCCCAAGTAAACATTCCCAGCCTTCTCATTCTCTTTATATGATTTTTTTTCCCCCGAGTCCTTGATTGCTTTATTGCCCTTCTTTATAGTCCTCCCAGCTTTTATAGCGTGCTGCCTAGGATGCTGGGAATGTCCCCAATAGGCAGATAAAGCCTTCTTTGAGTTTTCTAAGGTTATAATAGGCATTGATTATTCACCATCCTCATGCACCCTCATATCTTGTAAGTGGCTTAAATTCAGATCCCATAGCTCTAGCCTGCTTTGGGGACTGCAGGGAGAATAGAGCGAACACTAGTTGGGCCAGCCCTTGCCTGGGTGGGGACTGTGACAGGGCAAAAGTCTAGGCAGAGGAGACGGAATCAGGTTTTATGTAGAGCAGTAAAGAGGGAATAAATGAGATCTGTCTAGCGTGCAATTTTCTGTGCCATTTGAAAGAGAAATAAGTTTATTATGAAGTGGAAAGAGGAACTTAACTGGATGTTTATTCTGTGGTTATGATAGGGTGAGTAGCTCAGTAATTAGTACAGGTAAACATGCTGAATCCTTTTGGACTGGGTGGAGCTGCTGGGTTCGGGCAGTGACAGACTTCAGCCTGGTGGATGCACAAACGCTGCCACCGGGAAGGGAGGATGGAAACCCTGCTGAGCCCCGAGGACTGGAGCAGCATGATTTAGGGTTTCTCAAGAGCAAGCCTGACACAGGACTGTCACTATGTAGGTCTTGTGTTCAAAAGTGAGTCACATACTTTGGGTGCCTGCATTCACCCCCTGTCATTACGACTGTCAGCAACCCCCCAAGCCCAGAGTTACTTCTGAACATGGGACATAAGACTGGATCACTCAGACATGAATGTAGTTATGCAGTTTCTGGTTTTTAGGGTTCTTGGCGTTCCAGGCAAGGCTGATGAAATTTTTCCACCGAGTCTGCTTTTAAATGAAAGTACTGAATTTTTGAGAATGACATTTTTATTTCTTTTAAATCTGCTTTCTATGAAACAAACACACCCCAGGTTCTCAAATGAAAACTTACAGCATTTTTATAACTTACTAGAAAGGGAAGAAGAAGAAAATGCCTATTCTTGACCAGCCATAATCCTAAATTATTCAGAGATGGCTTCAGAAAACTTTCAATCCAGATCACATGCACTCTGGAAAAGGTTCTCTCTGGTCTATTCCACACCTGATTCTTTCCAAGAATACTGCAGTATTCTGTCTGGGCCTTTGCTTTAATTAGCAAAGTGTGCATGTGTCCTTCAAATAATGTCCTAAGCTAGAAAGGTTAAAAATAAATATATACTAGCAGCTATGCTTCCATGATAATTCAATTGCTGTCTGAGTTGCTGTACATTTATTTCCAAACACATATAGTTCAGTAGATAACAGTGTACTTGCCAAAGCCTACGTAAAAGCTAGAAAACTGTTTTGCAAAGATAACCTCCTTTATAATAATGTAATATATAGTATAATATATATAGGATAATGTAATGTATAATTTAATAATAAATTACAAAGGAACAAATTTGTAATAAATTACAAAAGAATGCTAATTGTCGCATTTGGATTACAAAGCTTGATTTGGATAAACTAACACATGAAATAACTTGAAACAGCCTTTCAGTCATTTCTTTGAAGATCTGAGCTTTGAGACCTGCATAATTGAGTAGTGAAAATCTGAAAAGCTGATGCATAATTGGTTTTAACTAAGACAACTTTCATAAATTTGTAGAGCAAATTTTTAGAAGTTGCTGCATTTTCTTTTTTAGAGAAGTTTAAAAAAATAATAGCATTAAATTCTGATAAATGAACAATGATATCTCTGACATAGGCATGGACTTTTTTTCAGAGCATTTCTCTGCTTACCAGATTTTGGGGACGTCTCAGCTTCAAATCTCTAATAAGCCAAGGAATGTTCCCTAATGCTCTTCAAAAACTCATTCTTAGCTGAAACCTTTGAATGGGTGAATACTGCTTCTCAATTTACATTTTCAAAAGCTATTCCACTGATAGAGATGAAAAATTAATACATAAAGTAGCTATAGGGGAGAGTAATACTCAGTATACATAATACACAATATTCAGTGTAGAGAAATAAAAAGGGGAAAATAATGTTTAGCAAAATGAGAAGGAAGTTGTAGTTCAGAAGCCAGCAGGTGATACATATTTTGGGTAATGGAAAGGTAAGTTCTAGCCTAATGAGGAAGGAAAAAAATGTTGATTCTTTAGTATAAAACTTAGTATTTTGTCTTAAACAATGTGCTTATACTTCTATAAGCATAGCATTTCCTTTTACATATATTATAAAACAGGATGGGATGGGAAATAGGATTTCAGAAGATAGGAAGAAGGCTGTGTAATGCCAATTTTACACAGACGAAAAAAGGGAGAAGCAGCTGATTATAGTCTTTTCAGTATGAGGAAAGCATTTGGAACTGTCCTGGCCCTTTGGGAGCGGCTGGGAAGTGAGTGAGCTGTCAGACTGGGTTTACAGCAAAGTGGTCCCAATAGAAAAAGAGCATATGTGTCTAGACAAGGAAAGGAGGTCATATTTAAAAGCAAGCTAGCTAGGGTAGAGACAAAGACTGATCCTAATCTCTTAGATATGTTAAACCTGTTTTAAGTAGCATTTACAATTGATTTGTTTGGGGGTGGAGGGTGTTAAGCACAGAGTAGCCCACATTTTTTAAATACGACCTGTTTTCCTAATCTGGACAGGGACAAAAATGGCATTTTTTTCCTTCTTTCAAAGAGAAACAAAAAAACCTATCAGCCAAACTAGTAATTGATGTGGGAAACAGATGTGTTCTGAGTGGATTTCAGTCAAGCTTTTTAGTAACATATTTTAAAGATTAATTGAAGAGCTTTAAAAACATGGTAATGATGCTTGATCGAAGGGAGAAGTTTTGCAGGAGGCAATGAAGTACACGGTGGCACAGCATCAGAGAGAAATAACTGGCTCTTGACCCAGAATTTTTCACAGCCGACAGGAAGTCTGTTCTGGGCTTTGGGAAGAAGTTTATTGGAGCTGCAGAGCATTGCAACACAGGAGGGGCCCCAACAGCTTTATCCTGGCAGTCCACTGCCCTTCTGCTGTATCTTACCTTTTGAGCTCCTAAGCTATTTTAGTTTACTCCACTCAGCAAGGAAGTTAAATAATACTCTTTCCTATTAGTTAACTCAGGTGCAGAGAAGTTACACACAAGATTTTGTAATCTTTGCCAGGTTGGTGATCACTCACTTGCATGTCTTACCCCACAACGATCACTCACTTGCATGTCTTACCCCACAACGGTGGTGGGACTGCTCATGGGTTTTAATTGCTCCTCAGCATGAGTAAGGATAATAGTGCCTAGCCCAGCTGCCTGGATCACAAGGTCACATGCAAGGCATGTGGCAGAGCCAGCTGTAGGATGAGTCTCCTTATTCCAGCACCTCTACTGATCAAATAGGCACAAGTTCAACAATATTAAAATATCAGCATACCTACAGAGGTTAAATCCAATTGCAAGAGGTAACACACAAATCAAAAAACAGGGAAAAAGGACCCATGGACAAGCATCGCCCAAAACAGCAGACCCCATGTAGGAAACCAAAATTCAGTCCAAGATGCCCTAGCTGTGACTTTAGTGGCTTCATCTGAGGTGTCCTGCCTTACCTTGGGATTCCCCGTGCCAGACTCTGCACTGCAGGCAGAAGCAGCAAGCAGAAGAGTGGCAGCAAATGCTGCCATAAGGAGACTGCCTGGCAAGAGGGAGCAGCCCACCTTGCAGGGATGCAGAAGACAGCAGCAGGGCATCAGTCAAAGCTGGTAGCATCCCTACTGGAGGAGTTGGTCCTGTGAACTATTCATGCTCCCAGTGGCCAGAGCAAGACTTTTTGCTGCAGGTGTCAGTGGACCAGAGGAAGAGAAGCCAACTTGCCTGTTTAATGATAATAAGAAGATATGGATAATGAGAAGAAATTTAGGTGGATGGAGTCCACCTGTTGAATAAAAGCTCTGGGTTCTGACCTAGGAAAATCACTAACCAGGTCTGTGAAGTAAACACATACTAATAGATAGTATGAATTATGTTATCTTCTATGCTAATGCTGAATTGCTGTATTTCCCAAACAAAAAATTCTGTGGGACTTCGTATTCCCAGGGACTGGCAAACTGGTAAGTAGGAGAGAATTATTATATAGGTGACCGTGATATTTAAATCCAAAGGGCCAAAAGACTGGCGGTGATTTAGCCAGGCACTTGTAGCTACCTCAGAAAGTGTCCTGAGTCAACTCCAGCCTCCCAACCACTTCTGGTAGATAACTTGTCCCCACAGAAGACTATGCTCCGGGACTTGCTCTGACCTTCTCTTGTCACTGAAAGCGCCAGGGCAGGTGCCAGGGTGGGTGGCAGCATCTTTCTGTCTAGAGTAATCTCCAAGAGGGAGAATTACATGAGGATAAACGCAGCACGCGGCATGCTAGCTTCTATTTTTCCTGCTCTGAAGTGCAAAGGATGTTTTCAAGTTTATGGTAATGATTTCTTGATGAGGCTTTTAAGACTCAGATGTGTTTCTGTCTTATATGAGATTCAAACAAAGCAAGATTATTTAGGAGATCAATGCTGATTGTTCATTAGGAAAGCTTTCTGCCAAGTTCCAATCCCTTTTGGCTTTGCCTGAGCTGTGGAACATGCACATTTGAATTTATTAAAGCAGAGCAAATTTTTGACTACAGAAATTTCTTTTAGCACTTAAATAGCAGTTCAAAACAAAATAAAACTTCTTACATTCTCTCAAACTTCAGGAAATTTTGAATTGTTCCTTTAGGATTTTTTTCTTGTCTCATTTTTCAACTTTTCATAATAGCATAAATAGAGCTTTACCAGTAAATATTTATTTATGGAGACTTTTGAGCTTGGTGGTGCAAAGGAGTTCTTGAATTAACTCCATTCACCAGTGGACTGGCACTGATACTGCACAAATACTCTTAAACCACACTCTCCTCAAGATCCTCATGTTGATTTCTAAAACTTAGGCATTATGTTGTCCTTTTCATAGCCCAAAAGACCTGGGATAGTTTTTATCCCCCCACGGGGAACCCTCACAAAGTTTTACTCTCAACAAGGCTTGATTCACATATAGGGGCTACCCTGCACTGTGTAATTTTAAAAACAGAAACAGACAAACACATGTAAACAGTACATTTTCTTGGGCAGAAGAAGAAAGTTTTAAAAGAGAATTTCATAAAATAGAGAATAATGTACTACCTAATTCTAATATTTCATCATTAAAAATAATTATCATGTTACTGACACACCCATTTACTGACCGTGGACAAGCTTTGGATCAAGTCACAAGTCTGAACGGTCGTTAGGCAGATGAAATAACCTCTTTTCACTGATGGGAACACGTGTCAACGCAGTCAGCAAGTAGGCATGGGCTGTCAACAGATGGAGTGGTCTTTTTAAAAATTTAAATCTGTTGTCCTTTAAAACAACTAGTTTTGCAGAAGGCTGCAAAGTTATGCTGTTGCTGTCTGTGGACCCTCCTACATGGCTATATGGTAGGTATGGAGGAATAAGTCCTGTATTTTCTGAGTTTTTATAGTTCCTATATCAGTGAGCAGGTGCAGTGATTTGCAAGGTTTTAATGTAGTTTCCCATCATTGCCTTTCCCACGCAGGTCTCTCCAGCGAGAGCCAGCACTGCCACATCCACGGCAGGTCTGCCCAAGGAGCAGAAACTTCTGTGAGCAATGAGGTCATGGAAACTCATTACAGCTGAACCCTCATTTACAGTAATGAAGCCTGCAAGGTGCTGGCCACCCCTGCAATTACAGAGTGCTGTAGCAAAGGGATGCGTCCAAAGAATGTGCTCATTCAGTGGCACGCTACAGAGACTTCACCCAAATGAGTTTTGGCAGGAAATGGAGGGCTCGAAAATCCATTAGGGAGCAATGCTTCTCCCTGTTCTCCATAGAGACATCTGTTCTCTTCAAATTCAGAAGAACTGTTTATGTAGGGACAAATAATTTGTATCTTGCTATGCTAGCTTGTCTCTATTTCTTTGGTTTTTCAATATCTTGTTTTTGAAAGTACTTTCAATATTACAAGATAAGCTATTTCATAAAATGTCATGGAGAGCGAATGAGTAAGTAGGCATACATGCACATACCTATTCTGTGTCACTAAAATTCACATGCACTTTAAAAACTCTGGAACATGTTAAACTCTATCTCTTGGGCATTTTTTTCCAGGATCATAGTCTTAAGAAGGATACACCATTCTGTGATCACATAACAACTGAATCGATTTTTAATCTAATCCCACTGATTTTGATGGCACTGTAACAGAGTTAAATTTGATCACAGATCTTCACAACCTAAAATTGAATGTCTTACCATCAGTGCTTTAGAGTGACACATTTTATAAGGGAAAAACCTCTCATGGTTCTTATCTACTCTGTTGTTTTTATGACTTTGTTTCATTCCAGGATGAATTATTTTTCTATTGAAGGCAGTACATACAATTATTTTTTGTTGAGCTAGATATTAAAAGCACCTCTCCCAACTTAGACATGTAAGAGAGCTGCATCTTAAGTCTTTTCAAATGTTTATTTACTCCTAATCTTACAGCTGCACTTAAACCCCAGCCGTGTGCTCTGCCTTGCTGTGTGCATGCTCTTTTGGCCCACTGCCTTTCTGCTTTTGTGTCATCCCTGGACTGTGCCAGTGAGCTTTTGTTGAGGACATTTCCACTCCAGCTGACATTGTCCCCGTCACCTGAAGGCTCACGCCCAGGAAAACATGCAGTGATTCATCACTGCAGCCTGGAAAGGCAAAATTATCTGCTCAGGAATTCCAGAGTCATTAGTCTGTGGCTGTTTCATCACGTGCTTTCCTCTGGATAGTAGGCAACTTCCTTTTCTGAATTGTTTAATGCCTCTGAGCCAGCAATCATTTAATGGATTCTCTGCTACTCATTATTTACTTATCCTCCCTAGATATTTGGTTCTGGGTGCATCATGTTTTTTGTGTGTTTGTGTGTGTGTGTGCGCGCGCGCGCATGTGTTTGTTTTTTGTTATGACTTTCTGGGCAAATTGCATCATGGAGTGAATCGCATTGTTCTACCAAATCTTTCCTCTGCCGCTATCAGACAATATAGTCTATTCTTTCCACTCAGATGCAATAACCACAAATAAAGACTGTGCGAAGAGAAAGTCAGAGGGAGCTGGAAAAACAGTGAAAGATGAAAGAACCGACCTCTAAAAGGTAATATGTATCGAAGCAATGCTAACATGCAGGTCTGTTATTCCTAGGGTTTCTAGAGCTGATCTTCATCTGCAAAGCATGAAGTCAGCTGTCCCGTATTCTTGCTCGAAGATCCTTGTACTCTCCTCTCTGCAAAGAGAGCTGCAGAAGGAAATGGCCCAATAAACATGAGTAAAACCATAGCTGACGTCATATAAACTGCCTTTTTGTGTGGAATATCTGACTACTTTTTCAATGTAGTATAAACTCTCCGAATATACATAAAGTTAGATTTTAAAATAAGCTCAGCTTTCATGGAGTCATTAAAGAAAAATGTTTTCAAACAAATTTTGCACCCATTGCATAGAACTCATAGAAAACCTGGCCCTTGATAGCTGCTATATGGTGCCTGTCACAAATACTTCGGAGGAAGCAGAAATTATCATTATACACTGTTGGAATTTATCTAATTTAGATTATTATTAGATTTACATCAGGAGGAACAGATTTAAGACAGCTTCTTGGGCAAGAGTCTATGGGGTTTTTTCTTCTAAAATCACATAGCAGGTAATAAAGTTGTGGCCAGTAGAGGCAGTGAGAATATAAAGTAACACAGCTCTACAACCTCTACTAGATCTAGAATCTCATCCTAATGGCCCACATACATTTAATCAACCTTAGCTGCTGTGTTTGTATCTGTTTCAGACTATTTTTATTGAATATTTTGCATAATAACAAATAAATTTTCAAACATCTTCAAAGAGCTTCCCAATTATAACCCTCAGATATTTAAGCTTCATAGAATGACCCATACTAGAAAATTACATAATTAGATACAAACTGGAGCAAAATTCAGGATGTCTGATAAAATATTTCTTTTTCACAAGCCTGAGAAGGAAACTCAGTGACATCTTGAGAAGATGGATGGTATCCTGCAATTAAGGGACCTCGGTTCTGCAAAAAAGACATTTCCCTTTCCCAGCTTCTCCACTTACCAGAACTGTATTGCTTACTTGTGAGGAAAAAAAAAAAAAAAAAAGAGACAGATGGAGGTTATTTCTTGAACAATATCACCCTGCTAAACTTAGGCTAATCTGCTTGTCTGCCTTAGGACGGTAATCATCAGAGGGATCAGGAACTAACCATTATCACCATGTTGTTGCAGAGATGGCAAAATATGCTATGGAGAGGATATGTGCAGCTGGATTTGGTCTGAGGCATTATTTTTTGCCATCTGCTGAAACAGCCAAGGACCTTACTTCCTTTGCACTTCGTGTAATAGGCCTTCTTACTGGTTCCCCCAAAACAAGCAGGAAAAAGTAAGGGCTACTGTAGTGAAGTAACTCCTATTGTTTCTTTAAAAGAATTGTGAAACCACTTCATGCTGGTCAAGGATCCAAGAGCAAATCTTCTTTGCTGTCCCCATAATGCTTCTGTCTAACACAAGTTACTAAAGACCACACATGGGCAGTAACATATAACATTTCATACAGTTTTGGTTTGCTTACTCTTCCACTCTGTATCCCAGTTTGCTCCAGGAGATTGCATTTCCTGAAAACTAGTTCCTAAGTCAGAATCACTCCCTTTATTACCACAATGCATCGTAACTGGAAGGAGCATCAGATCCTCTGTGCGCTTTCCAGAATCCCTGTTGTGCCACCTGCTCAAATCTAACACATCAGAAAACTTCAGGCATCCCAAAAATGTGCCATTAAGACTGCACTTTGTGTCATTTGTGAAAGAAGCATCATATATTTTCTGAAACAATTGCTGCCACAACCATCACCGCTCGCTATATCCACTGGTTTGGCTCTAATTACTATATTCATTTTTTAGAAGCAGATACATTCTTAGGACTATTGATATGCTAAGTAATCTGCGCATACACCTTAAGAATTAGATTTCCAGTTCAACTGAAGAACTGAGTATCTTTTTTCCATTAGCAGGTACAGACTGACAGAAGGGACACAAATTCTTAAGATACCAGAATAACTGTACCCAGTGTCCTAAGAAGCATTTCCAAAAGAATTTCCAAAATTATATGCCCATGCTGATATGAATTTCTGTGAATTAAGGTATGTTGGTGCTCACATTCTGTATTGAAAAGGACATAGTTTCCTACTCTTGATTTTTTTCTTCCCTAGCTCTGTTCTCAGATTTCCTCAGACTTCATACACTGTGTTTGTTATGCCCTTAAAAAGTTTTGGAGAGTGATTTTTTTTGCTATTATTATATAGAGTGAATATTATAGACAAAACATTAAAGATAGAACTCTGAGATCTGAAAATATCAGTTGTACAGAAGACCAGCTGGAAAGAAAGAGCTGAGTTGCAGGAAAAACAGCTGAATTTGATCTTGAGATTGACAGTGAAGATGGACAGGAATTTCCAGCTTGGATTCAAGGAAATAAAAGTAATTTTGCATAGAAATTGCAATACGTATTGTCTGCATACTGCAGTGCATTTAAATAGTTTCATACATACTGAAGATGGTAACCGCTTCCTCTATTTTCGCTTAATCGATATGTTCAATATTTTATTTGGTTTAGATGCTCGGCAAGTGATGTTTTTAGTCAGATTTGCACAACTGGATCTGACTTACTTAAGGCCAACATTTTCCATTTGCCTCATATGACTCACTTTTGGGAAAGATCAGCTTTCTGGGACTTGTGGCCATTTGTTCCAGGGTCATCTTTACTGACACTGGGTCTGTTTAGACAGAGGCTTTTTGACACAAATATTGCGTAAAGCATAAATATAGCACAACATCCTCTGGGACTGTTAGCTCAGTCACAGAACTGGATGCTTCCACTAAACAAAACCAGGAAATGGTCAAAAGCATCTTGGATAAAAAAAGGCAGGGGGATAAAGATGTAACCTTTTCCTCACCTCATAAAGCCAGGACCAAGAATACAAGCAAGCTAAGTTTATTTAATTCAAGCATCATATTATTCTTTCACAAATGCTGCTAGATATAAATACGCTGTATCCTAAAAATATAAAGCAATGAAGATTTTGAATTTTCTTTGCAAATCAAATGGCACTAAGAAAATGAAGAAAATATTGCCATTCACAACACTTTAAAGTTTACTGGTCTTCCCACGAGCAAATCCCTCACCCAGAGGATTGATTGTGAAAGTTCCAGTCTGGATGGAAATCTGGCATCAAATCCCTCTGGATTCATAATACTAACAAACTAACTAAAAACACACAATGCTTTCAGAAGAGCTATTTCCACCTATTGAGTTAATAATGTAATACACATTTTCTTCTTGTTGTCCTTTTACAAGAGCACTCCAAATTTACACGGAAAATGGGTCTCAGAGTGCCCTGGGTCTTGGTTCTCGGTCCGCTCTCGCTCACAGGGCTTGGAGGAGCGGCACAACTTGCTCCCCGGCCAGTCTTCTGCGGGTGCAAATCCTCTCTCTCCCTCTACAGGTACGAGCCCTCTGGCGGTCCCTGGGCAGGCCATAGCGGCCCTGTGTGACTGAGGTGATGGGTGTCTGCTCAGCCGTGCCAGCCTCAGCGCCGCGCTCCTCCCTGTGGCATAAAGCAGCTGCGGTGCAGGGGGGATCTGGCTCTGCAACTCATCACAGGAACTTGCATTAAATTCATTCTCAGAGCACCAGGCAGGGACAGACGAGATTGTGTTCACTTGCACACAAGCAAGTATTTATTCTGTCCTTTGCACACTGCGTCTCTCATAGGCGCTCGTCTCAGCTTCCCGTCTCCTTGAACAGGAGAGAAAACACAGGGACAGAAGCCGAGGACTCCTGAGCTTTAATTTGACTTCTGGTATTGACTCATTGTTTGGCCTAACTTAGTCATTTAACCTCTTTGCTTTCAGTTGCCTCACTGAAGAAGGACAAAAAGGTTGGATTTGGCTAGACAAGATAGGTCTCCTCAGGAAACAAACACCAACGCTGTTGCAGAGAGCAGCTCTCTCCGGGGCAGCTGGACACGAACAGAGAGAGCAAAGTGCAAGAGGCAGATTCAGACTCTGACCTGTAATATACTGTTACAAATCTTTAACCTTTGAAAATGATTTCCCTGAGCCCTGGTAGCACAGCTGCCTGTAGCTGACATAACGTAGACACGAAGCTGTTCTCTCTTCCCTTTTTAACACAACAAATCACAGCTTAACTTTGCGTATGGACAGTGTGGCCCTGCTGGTTTGGAGGTGGTGGCTGGCTGCTGTGTCACCCCCTGGAAGCACAGGGTCACGGCAAAGGCAGAAGGTAACCATGGGTTTGAACCCAGAGGCCAAGCTGTGCTGCGGATGGGCGTCTGAAGCAAGGGATGTCTCCTGTCTCAGAAAGCATCTGAGCAGCCTGCCTGACAAAGAGGGAGCTTCTAGGTACCCGCTGTCGCACCAGCAAATCTACAGCATGAGAGGCAAGAGAAGAAGCTCTGCCCAAATACCCAAGCCAAAACAGAATGACAGTTTAGGTGGGTGTGTTACGGCCTGGAGAATTTCCTCCTAGCAAAACAGTGAGATAAAATTTGCATTCTGTGACCACCGTTAAGGATTGTTCTAAGAGAACTGAACCGGCAGAGCACGTAGCTTTGTGGAGGCCAGGTCTCACATAATATAACTAGCAGTATAACCACATGGCTTTATTATTATTAACAACACTAAATGTTTAATTCATTTTCTTTCTAGTTTCTAGATTTAATTCTGTTATAGTCACATGTCCACCACAGCCATAAAAATGAGGCTGGAGGTTGTCATTTAATCCTTTGGCTGCAGGAGCTGAAGCTTGGCAGAGCTACCCAATAGCTTTTGATAAAAGCATGAAAGCTGGCAACACGAGCACCTGCCAACACGAGCACTTGCCAATATTAACAGATAGAAGAGATGTGAAAACATTTCCAAGTGCCAATGAAGGAAGTGAAATGCTTTTTAACTGAGGAGTATCTTTCAGCCTGGATGAAGGTGGAAGAGGGAGGTGAGCAGTTCTGGCCAACACCGCTCCACTAAGCAGAGCTTTAAATACCTGCCAGAGGACCGGCTAGCTGACTGCTTTTTAATTCCTTTCACTCCTGCAGGGACACAGTGATGAAGCGCCCAACCAGAGTGGAAATCAAAACTCCAGCACACACACATATGTCCCACACGTGCTATTGGTGCTAGTGGGCACCATCCACAGGAAAGTGCAATTTTATGTCTCCATCTGTAAGCCAAAGCCTGCAGGTATGCCCTGTGGAGGAAGTGCAGTTGGGGGCGGGGGCGGGGGGGTGGCAAGAACAGAACACTTAACTCCTTTTTCTTCTCCAAAAGGAGTAAAGCAGAAGTCAGAAGAAGAATGTCAATCCAGTAATTAGGAATTGGCCTTGGGCTTGGAAGGCCTGCTTCAATTCCCTGCTCCTATGCTGCCCATATGAGCTTAAATTAGATGCTTTGGAGGAAGCCCACAAAGGAAATAAAGCACCTGCCACCTATTTATGTGCCTGAACTCCTATTGAAATTGCCAAAGTAGGTATGAGGTGCCTAACCATCTTCTCAGAGGTGGTCTTTACAATCTGTGCTGCCAGAGAAGTAAAGATTGTCTGTTCAAGACTTGAGGGGAGGTGAGAGGTGACAGAAAAGCCCAAACATATTTAGCACCTAAGCACGGTGCCACAGACAGGCTGCGCGTGGGTAAGATGAAGTGTGCTACGATGTGTCTGCCAGCACATATCCTGAACTAATTTCAAGAACAAATGCAAGCTTCTCAGACATGACAGTGACAGGTCCTGTATCAGCACCTCAGACCAAAGTAAACCCTCTGTAAACTGTTAAACATCTCAGGGCAGCTTCAGCCCAGGGAGCTGAAATGGGGGAAACTCCTATATAGAAGCATGTAGCCTCTACAAACTCTTGGAAACTCCCATGTTTTGGCCTCACCATTAGGGAGATTATTCTTATAGGCCAGTTCCTATCCCAGCTAGAGAATGTAGCGTAAGATCTTGGCAGAGATTTTTTCCCCAAATCTCTCACAGAGCTTTTGTTGCAGAAGGAATGATCTGGTCTTAGGAAAAGGTTTCAGATCTCACACTTTTTAGAGAGGAAAAAAGTCAAAGCCTGCTGATTAAAAGCCTGATTAAAAGGTATTGCAATGACTAATACACCACATGGAGAGATAACTCACTGTCTGTTTTAGAAGTAGGGTTCAGACCAGCTGCTCTTCACAGAGCCTGTACCATCCTGAAGGGATTTAATCAATACTGTGCCACAGTAATGGGCTATGTGTATTAAATCCCCTGAACTTTGCAGAGCAAATCATGCTATATACTGTCCCATATATTCATATCAAACACAGGGATCATCATGTAAAAAAACCTGTACAATCTGGAATATAAATGTTGTCCAGCCTCATGCGGAAGGACATTCTGCTTCACAGTGGGCTTGCAATCTGTTAAGACTCAGGTTGGCACTGAAGCAGTAGTTACAATTCAGTTTAACATTTGGGCAGGCAGTAATTGCATGTGGGCAGGCTGAAGGGACATTAAAATTTTTGAAGCAGGACAGGACAGCTAAAAGTTTGGCAAGTGGAGAACAAACTCCAGGCTCAGAGGAAAAGTAAAAATGGAATGTAATAATGATCCTACTTTGTTAATCCGTGGATATCTCTTGCAAATGCACCCCAAACAGAGGAGACACGATGTACATGAATACAACTTGGGAAGACAGAATACACAGCACGATCAAACCATTCTTAGAGTCTACAGCTTGTCACCTACATACAGAGACAGGCTTTTGGATTTGACCTTGAGATAAGGAAGTATGACTTTCTTTCCTGTCTTCTATACGAACTAAAATGGAGTTTGGAACAATCACAAAAACAAGAATGACACCTCAGGCAAGCCTGACTGAGCATGAGATTATTCTTGTACGCATGGGAAAATGATAAAGAAAAGGTCAGATGATTCAATCTGGGGAAAAGTAACGCTGTTTCAGAGCACTGTTTTCTGGGTGCTTTGCTTAGGGAACCTTTATGGTAGAACCAGGAAGGAACACCTTCTGCAGAGGTGCTTGATCAAACCTCAAATTACCTAGCTCGGTAACAAGGGTAGTACATCCCCGTTAGCGTGGTACACAACCTGGAACAATAACCTCTGCTGAGAACATGTTGGGAGCACTCACTTCTGCTCTCATTCACCAGAATCAAACAACATTATTTGGTTCACGGGAGTAATGTTGAAGTCACTCCAGCTGAACACCTGTGTAGCAGACAGCAGAATGCCCCCCTTTTCATTAAAAATGCTGGATGGGAAAGGTGACCGGCTTCATGCACAAAAGCTACAAAGATTCTGACATTCAGACAGCCTATTTTTGCCTTCGTAGAATGGTTTTGAGATATCAACCATAGAAGCAACCACTTGCAAGAGAGTCCCACTTGTCCGAATCTCTCAGTGGCCTGGGAGGGAAGCCTGAGCAACCTCTCAGAGCCAACTGCAGTCAGTTGTGGCTGTCAGCCTTTCCTGCCCCTCTCATCGCAAGGGCTTGCATCAGGATTGCACTAAAAGGCACAAGGGGAGAAGAAAGGAAAAGCATGGGCATAAATGAGGGTCCCTGGAGTGGAAATACCTCAGTTGGAGCACCTGGGGGTCTCCAGAAGTATAACCTAAGATCAAAAATACATGAGGGCTGAAGCACAGGTGCTTGGGCAGCAGGTACAGGCTTCTGCCACCACTGCACAAACACCAGGGAGCCAGAAATCAAAAGGAAAATCACTGCGACTTACAAATGTATGAAGGACTGTCCTCTGCCACGCTCTGGTGTCAGTAAGCAGGCACGTTTCGTGGCTTTGTCAGCAGTGTGAAAGCAGGGTTGAGAGGACCTCAGTGAACATAAGGGAATGTAAGAGAGCCAGTCAATCCTGGCATCTGACAGGTGCAGAAGGCAAAGATCCAGAGAGGCTTACAGCTGCCAGGAGAAGATGCAGGTGTCTTTACCTGCATATGGAATACCAAGAAGCAGAAAATACAGCACGATAGAGCATTCATGTTAAAAATACTCACAGTTCTCTACCATGTATACCTTACCACATCCTGATTACTGGAAGGCAGTACAGATACATACAAGACCTCATTCTGCTGAAGCCAGAAGATACTTTTATCCTAGCATTAAAAAAAAAAAAAAGTCTTTGCATTTATAATGCGCCAACGCTTAATTTCACTCAACTTGGAACCCCAAGCAGCAGTTAAGATCAGCACAGAAACAGCCCATAGCAAATATTATTCAAAATGTAGTGACTGCTCAACAAGCGCATTATTGATTACATATTATATATACTAATACAATATGACAATCTAGGACAAAGCAAAAATCAGGTCTACGGCTTTAAAGAGAGTGCAAATCCAAGTCATCACATAAATCAAAAATTATTGAGCCTTATGCATGCTTTTAAAAAAGAGCAAAACTTAAGTATTTGTTTGCTACACAGTAGCTGTAATACAATTGACCTGCTTGCAGCAACAGGTCTGGAATATGTGTGTGATGTGTGTGGAGCCGTGGATGGTGCAGGGGCCGATTCCAGCTGGAACAGGGATGCTGACAGCAGCTACACAAGGAAACAGTCTCAACAACAGCACTGGCAAACTCTGGAGAACACGAAACAGGAACAAACATGAGCAAGCTCTTAAAGAGTAAGAAGATTTTAGTCTTGCACAAGTATGCTTACTGATAAAAAAGTATGGAAAAGAAATAAATTTAAAATACAGTTTCTCAATTGAAAAGTTTCCAAATTTCCTAGAAGCTATTACTGTGCTGTTTAACTTCAGAGGCAATGAGTAAAGCTGGTCACACTTGCTTTTTGTAATTTTGAATAATTCTAAATTTGTGGTTGCTTTGGTTGCATTGAACTAAAATCATTACATTACATGTAATTAAAATACATATAAAAGCTATTCTTTTTAAATCACAATGGTTTTCTTACTAAAAATTCAAGAGAATGGCTTATCACACAGCTGACTCAGAGCTGCAGGGAACGCAGAGATGAGGGATTTGGCTTTTTGGGTTTGTTTTGCATCTGCTTCCTCATCTGTGTTCTTGGCTGCCATAAAGACAGCAGCCTGCTACTGTTATCTTGCTCTCCAGTCCACAGCTGGGACTCGTGTGCTCAGACATGCATACATCTGAACTCCCTGCAGTCTGTCCCCCAGTTCTTCAGAATTTAAGCATGCAGATAAATAAATACCACAGGGCTTTACGGAGAAATTCTCTGCTATAGCCTAAATAAATAAATAAATAAAAATCAGGCTTTTGAGCTCAAAACTGGCCTGAATGATGTGTTGAGCTTACAGAGGGAATAGCATTAGAGGCATACAGTTGTCTGAGATAAATAAATCCACATCGAAATTGAAAATTTATAAAGAGTGCAAATATCATATATAAAGATATATTTTCTTCTTTTGAACTCATCAGTTACCACTAATATTTGTAGAACTTTTCTGGAATGGATATAAAAAGGAAAGAACAAAGAGTAGCTAAATCTTACTTCAGAAAGTGATGAACGTTTTGATCCTGAATCATGGTTGACCTCTCTCTGCTGCATTAAACCCAGCCTCACCAGAGGACAGGTGAGGCACAGGTGGTGACAGTGCTCAGGGCCCCCCATTGCCACGTCTCCTTGGGAAGGTTTACCTGGTCTCCCAGCCCACTCTGCCCTGCTGTTTTTACCAAGACTGACAAAATGATCACACCAGGAGCACCAGCTGGGGAAGCAGACTCCCTTCTGAAATGTCTGCAGGTCCCAATTAGTACTGCGGCTTCCCATGCAGGCACTGTGAAAATGTCACGTGAGAAGCAAGCTGTCCTTGTCATGGTGAAAGATGCTTTACCGAGAGCTTAATATTTGTTCTCTCAACCTCTGTTGAAGAAGGTCATGTACGTTAAATACAGGCTTTGACAGTTTAAGCTCTGCAGTTACTCACACTGCCAGGCAGCTGCACAAAAGGAGGTTTGACAGCCCGGGTTCATCTTCGAAGTCAAGGTGGCCTAAAAGGAATTTTGATGGGGTTTGCCTGGGGCAAATCTCAAGAACTGAGATTGATGCTGAAAACTTGTTTTTTTGGGTGACTTGACTGGATGCAAGTCCTGGAGAAAGATATTTCTGGAGACAGCCGGTGAGTTGGGTGCTCTGCTTCTGAGCGGGAAGAGCTGAGGAACCTGTATACAATCTGTAGGCACTGCTGTTGAAGAACTGGACTTGCATGCATTTTACAAAAAAGCAAATTACATTGGAGCCTATACCCAGCGATGAACTAGTACCATACACAAACCTTGGACAAACAACGCATCTATTTGCTTTGTCTCAGAACTTTAGTATGGAGGTTGAAAGTTAGCAAATGAAAAACTTAAAAAAATATATTTTTGGGTAGGGAGGCATGTATTTAATAATTAGACAGCAGAACTCTCTACCACATGTGTCACAGATACCAAGATCTTAGCTGGAATCAAAAGCATCAGACATTCTTAAGGAATGACAAAAATATCCAAAGGTGGTATTCTTCTTCTTCTTCTTCTTCTTCTTCTTCTTCTTCTTCTTTTTTTTTAACAAGAAGAAACAAACACCACCATCCTGGATGTTACAAAACAGCTATAAGTCATCAGGCTTCATAACTTAGGCCAGCACTTTCTAAGAGAGATGATTCCATCAGTGCTGCTGGCAGGATATTATGCATTTTCCTTCTGGCCATTGCAAACAAATGAAACTGGACTAAACAGATCAATGGCCTGATAATTGCTCTATGCTGCATTTTTAATTAAGCCTAAAGAACTTGTAACTTACAAGAACACCCATTTCTACTTCCAAAACCTTTTCTGATTTCATGTTTTAGTATTTTATTTAATTTTTTTATTTAATTATTAACCTTTTATTTAATTAATTAACAAATTTTATTTAAAATTCTATAAAATTAATTTCAATTAAATTTACTTAATTTTATACAATTTTATAAAAACATTTCATATTTTATTATTAATTTTATTAATTATATTGAGAGATTTCACATAAAACACTGACTAAAAGTATCCTGATTAATAAGCAAATAAATTAACAGATCTCCAGGAACCTTTTCATTCACCAGACCCAACTGAATTAGTCAAAATGATTTATTAGGACAATGCAAATACTACCCCTCCTGCTCCAAGGAAATTAAACTAGAAGAAATAAGTCTTTAAATTCAGTTTCTTTTGAACAAATTTGATCTACTAGTTGATTTTTAGGGCAAAAAAACTACCCTCTTCATCAAAATTTTCCACTTCTATACCAGTGCTAGTGAAAGAGAAAAATAAAAGATACTTTTTCCTGAAGTTTGCTAATCTGATCTTAGTTTAGAAAAGTTCTTGGCTGTTTCCCTGCCTTTTTGCTAGGAAAGAAATGATAAACATTTATTTTAGCAAGCCATTTTTATAAATCCAGTGCTCCAGAAAGAAATAAAATTCACAGGGTTTTTGGAATCCTCTCACGTTCGTTCAGGCACTGGGAGGACAGTTGCAAGCTAAATGAATACGGCAGGGCCTCATTCCCTTGTGTCTGTTGCAGACCTATAGCACAGCCATCAGCTGACTGAAGTCACAACCCCTCCTCTCCTTGCAATCCACTTTCGTATCACAACAGATTCACTTGAAGACAAACAAACAAACAAACAAAAACAGCCTCCCACCTCTCCCCTCCAAAACAGCCACAACTTAAAGCTACAACCTGGAAAACTGGCATTCGGGTTTCAGTACTTTTAATGATGGAAAGAAAATTAACATACATGTGGGTAGCTTACCCTCCAGTAGTGTAGTAATTTTAGCCAATCTGAAGACCTCTCAATCATCTCTAAACACAGGTTGAAAGGACAAAAGATGATGTGCAGAAATAAGACTATTTTAATGATACAGACATACGTACCATGTAGAAATGCAGATCACAGAAAACCTACTGGTCTGCACATTCTTGGCAGATAACAAGAAGGATCTTAAAGACTAACAACAAGGATGGAGACAGCTCAAGAACATGTTCAGTTTTGGACAACTATGCAGTTGTAGTGAATGAAGAGGAGGAGGAGTCATAGTTATGAGTATTTAGTAACTGACTCTGCACACTGGCAATGGTCAGAAGACTGCAAGACTGCTAGACTGCAAAGAGAAGTTGGAAGTATATTTGCCTTTCTTCCCTTTCTTGTTTCACAGATTCTAAGCATAATCCTAGCATTAGAACAACATCATTTTATCACCATTTCTCAAGTCTCTCAATCACTCAGGTTTGCAAGACATTAGTGAATATAACTGATCTATGCCAGCAATGAGACTGGATCATGGCCCAAATACATCTGACAGGCCAGCAGAGCCTGCAGCGATCACCGGCAGAGGGAGCACGGAGTATGAAGTCACTTTTGCACAGTCTCCCTCCAATACATGGACTCGTACCACCTATCCGATAATCATACTGTGGGAGCCATCTCTTTTGCTCAGTGGCACAAGCAATAAGGACTCCGTAAAAGCTGAGTTTCACAGTCTGAAAGCTGGCCTCAGCATGCCTGAGAAGGACTTCTCTCATATCTTGGAGAGCAAGCTGCCACTGCCACGTAGCTAGGAGGAGAGACATGATTTAGCATTTCGACACCTTGGCACCCCTGCACCCCGTGTGCAGCTCTCGGCAATCTGAAAGTCAGATTTATAATGAAGTCAATAGAGCTGCAGGTTTGCACCAAGATCTTCTGAATGAGGACTGCAGTTTGTCCCCACAGATTCTGGATATAGGCAGGAACAGGCTCCACTTAAGTACAAAATCATGTGACTTGGCAACTCCCTACACCAAATTCAAAGACACTGGGGAAACACTGCCTGGAGCAGTTGACCGGAGAAGGTGTCACCTAGAGGTTCCCAGCTCTGCTCCTGGACCCTGATGATGACTGTTCTCCCTTCTGCTAGTGACTGGTACCATCTTTGTGACAATGACAGTCATTTGTTTCTTACAAAGATAGTAAAAGGAACACACAAAATATTTTTTGACTTTTTTGTGCAATGCAGCAACAACAGTGGCAAACAAGATCAGCCCATTTTTTATGGGCTACCAACCTGAAGTCCAAGAACTGCAGGTAGTCTGGGGACTGCAATTTGGAAGCACTAGACCTGATTCTTATGGTATTTTAGATACCATTAGATCCTTGTATAGCATCTAACATACCATGTCCCAGGTTACCACAAACTTGCATTCAGCAATGAACCATAGGAAATGCATTCCACTTAAGAAGTATAATGCCACTTTGTAAACATTAATTTAAATGCAACATTGTCAAGTTTTCTCTCCTTATGGGATGGCACAAGAATAAAACCTCCCAGAACAGAGGCAGTTTAATGCCTGACTATAACTCAGATAGTCAAGGCAGCAATTTTCCTCTCCTTGTTGACTATAACCTACTGTGACTATTAATGTCAAAATGTATGTTTATCTACACACAGACATAATAAGCACAATGTGTGTAGGTATAGGTATGTTTGTACACATATACATAAAAATATATATACGGTAAATGCCTGAGTGAATAATGGTTGATCCATGATGATTCTACAATTCAGTGTATTCTTTAATCACATCAACAGTACAACACATAGTACTCCATGTCCTCTGGGATTTATCTAAATCTCGAGCATCTTCAAATGACCTATTGAAAAAAACGATTACAAAAACTCAACCAGAGAAATTGTTCCTTTTTTTCGCTCAACTATAGGATTGTTGATTCCTCCTTTTATCCAATATATATGTGATTTTTATTTAATGGCACTACGAGGCTAGAAATGAAGAGAAATAAATTTTGTTTTCTCCACTGGAACTGAGAAATCACTGCAAGCTCTGAAATGCCCATAACTGCAAGCATTTTTAAGTTTACAGAAAGTACATATGTGTTTTAGCTTTCCTTTTTAGTATTTTTCTTCCTTTTTTTTTTTTTTCAAAGGAACAAAAAGTTCCAATAAGAAATCTAAAGTCTCTCTATTTATAAAGGTCTTTTTTAGATATACATACACATAGACATATACTTATACACACATGTGAATATTAGAGGCTGGTTAAAAATCCTGTTCTCTTTGGGACCAAGATTTTACTTTTTGCCAGAAATTGGGTTCCAAGCTATGCACTCCATGTGCATCTTTCAAGCAAGTGTCTGAAAGGTGAGAACCTGTTTGTTCAAGGTAGATTCTAAAGTATCCACAGATCAATGTACAAGAAAGGTCTTATAAATCACATGGTGATACTTCTTCAGAATACCCTAGCAGCCTCCAACAGATGGCAGCTCCGGGACATCCCTGTCAGGTTTCCAGGCCACAGAAAAAGGTGTACAACCACAGATATGCAATAAAGCAACATTTTTTGACATTCATCCAATTAGTTCATTCTAAACTAAAATCTAGATGATTTTGTAGGGTTTGGGACTGCAGAACATGATAAACCTGAACCCCAGAATTCTCAAATTCTAGATTACTTGTGTTTGTTTTCAACATAATAAAAAATTTTAACTAAACACAACTCCTCTCCCGGGGGATGAGAGGGCATATGCACACTTTACGTATGCAGAAACAGAGGATTAAGCTTGTTTGCTTTTCTGCCTGGAAACTGTGTCTTCATACAGTAACACAATGAAAGTTCCCAGAATGAACCTAACCAGCGTGTAGAGTATCTGGCATAGTAAATACGATGACAACAAACAACTTGCTTGAGATCACGCAGCAAGTCAGTGATTCAACTTCCTGACTGAGCTTAATCTATGGCTTAGTCATTAAGGGCAGGTCTGCATGGCACTCTTACCTCAGATGACTGGCTCTACTGACTGAGAAGCAAGGTTAATTAACGTAAGATTATGGTGCAGAAATGCCTTCAATGGTTCTCACTCTTACAAAAATCATCTTAATAATACTGTATTCAGGCGAGAGTTTTTGCTTTTCTCCATCTTCAACAAAAAAACACAACCCTAAAGATCATGCGGGTCTGAGTGTATGTGAAGTGTCAAATTTCCATACCCATGGCCAATCTAATTTTTGTACTTCCCACTTTATAAATTTCTTTCCTGGGTAACCTATAGCCTCAGCCAAGTGGCTGGTTCAGAGCTCTGTTCTTTCCAGGCAAAAGACATTTTGCAGCCCTCCAGAGGACCCTTGCCTTCATCTCTGCGTACTGGGATTCCAGCACTTCTCTGCAAAGTGGTGTGCCCTGCTAAAGCCTGACGTGCGCTCTAGGCTATACTCATCTTTCACACTCCCCTCTTCCTCTGCTACTGTTTTACCTCATCAAGCCATTTGTAAATAATAATTAAAATTTAGGAAGACTGAACCAACGGTACTGAGTTGCCTAATTAGAGCAGGAGGTAGAAGTACCCAAAAGTTCTTGCATACATGGGTTTCATCTGCTCCTTAGATCTGCCCTTTGAATGCTTCAGATGCCTTTAGAGCACTTTATGAAGCACACTATAAAGAACATGCTAGCTGCCAGTGATTAGTAACACCCTTCTGGCCCTATACAGCCTCTCATTGAACAACAAACACAAGTAATCCTGCTTAATTCAAGTTCTCTGATAAATAAATGCAGCAAAAATACAATAAATCACAGACAGAGAAACAAGCTGCATTTCCACTATGGGAGGGAGCAAAGGGGTACTAACCGGGCTGGTTGGTCTGAGCGTTCAGAGGAAGGACGGCTGCAGGCAGCTCAGACCGCTGAGCCCCAGCACATTACACACCAGAACAAGCAGACTCAACACTTACTGGGGCATTGCTGGGGAGCACTGGTGTTCCCTATGACTGAGAAGGAAGTCTCAGGTACTAACTAAACATTTTTAATCCACAAATGCTTTATAATTGGTAGGTGGCTTGAAATTCTGTATTATATTGCAACTAATTGTTTGTTACTGTTGGGGTTGTCTGGGGTGAAGCATGGGAAGCACTACTTCTAAAATCCTTTGCCAGGAGCTATGAGGAAGCAGCTGCTGGAGAGTAAGCTCAGTCTGCCCAGTTTGCTGAGCAAGTACAATTCATATGCAAAAGTGAAGTAGGCTTCATGGATCCAAATGATTTTTGAACATCACATCCTAAAGCACAGAAGAACTGTATTCAGATAACCTCCTTATTTAGACTTCAAACAGGTACTAGTTCAAACTAGTAGAAATATAACAAACATGCTCCTTCTTTCCTTCCTTTTCTTCCTTCACCCTTTCTCTTCCCCCACCAATCTCCCAACAGCCCTACATTTCTGAATGACATAAAGATATCACACTCATGACAGGCGCAGAATGAGATACTGAATGGGTAAGTAGTCGGACAGTGTCACACCAATGTCTCCCAGAAGTATCCCTTGTCCAGCGTGTAGGAACCACCAGGACCATGTAGGCAACACATGTAGCACTGCAGCCTTGCTGGGAGCATCTGATGCAGAGGTACTAAGGTAACGAACGCCTGTCCTGCTACTGTGTGGCGCGGCCTAATGCAAGACCTCATATTGCCAATAGGCTCTCATGGGGGTGTCTGGAAAATGAAGTCCTCTGCACCGGCTGCCTTATCATAACAAAGAATGGGGATCTGTGTTGCACTGAAACTTCATCACAATTGCATGAAGAAGACAGTGAGATCTCTTTCCAAAGAACCATGCTAGTTCCTTTGTGTATTTTGGAAGAGCTGGCATAAACAGACACTGTCACAATGCATCCCTTACAACTAAAAGTTACTCAAAATTTCCATCATCTTCCTTATGCTTTCAATTAATACAGTAAGATCTAATTACTTGTTTAGCTTTTCTTAATTTCGTTGCACTTTAGAAGTATTGGAAATAAAATCAGTAAGAAGTTCTAAATCCACTAAGGAGTTTCCCAAGTAGAATTAATCAAGCCTCATAAGCTTCTCTAAACAAGCATCATTACATCTTGTTTACAGACCAGCCCAAAATGTCCCATGGTAACAGACAAGAATAGCGTTCAAGCAAGTACACTTGGCTGGGCAGCACTTCTTCAGTAAAGAATTTAGGGCTTATAGTGCATTAAACTGTACCTGAGTCATGACACCAGGTTGTTGTGAAAAAGGCAAGTGACAAAACGGGTAAGTGGAAGGTTTCTGTTATGTGAACCGATCCTGCGCTTCCCTCAGCACTGACTGGGTCTCAGCTAGAGTCTCACATCTGGTTTTACACAGGCACTGCATTTCCCAGGATGCTACAAGCCAGTTGGAGAGCTGTGAGAAAAGCAATGACAGCAGTTAGAGACCTATACTCCGATCACAGAGTGAACCAACAGCATGTTTAGCCTAAAGAAGAGAACAGCAGCTGCTGAGGCAGAGGAAAGAACAGTCTGCTCAACATGCCCCAAACAGCCGCGGCAAGGAGTAACGGCAGTGAATTCTGTTCAATCAAGGGAGATTCAAGTTAGACATTAAGAAAATTCATCTAATGGTGAGGACACCAAAGCAATAGAGGAGGTGAGTCTGGGGAGGTGGTGGAGTCTCCCTCCTTACTGACAGTATAGGCAAAATCTTTGAGGTATGACAGGAACAGGTATTAGTGTGTCTTGGGATGTGAGGATGGATTAGATGCTTTCAAGTTCCCTTCCAGCAACACTTCCTAATTTCCTGACTTTAACTTTTTAACTTTTTAAACTTTTTTTTAACATTTTCAATCCATACTTTTTGCTTCCTGTGAAATATAGTCTATTCCAGGATTAATACCAGCTAAACCTCTTTACTGGGCCAGACATCTCTAATTTAGTTTTCTCAGAGTGAAAACAAGAAGACAAACAACACAAAACAAAACAAACAAACAAAAAAACCCCTTACAGAATATGTTTCACTTCTTTGTAGAGCTAAACATTCTCCTCCCAGAGCTTAGGACATGGGTTAAATTACCACAGATGATGCCGATTTTGAGATTGGGAGCCTTCAAACAGGGGAAAGAAAACAAAAACAAAAACCCAGATAATCTCCCAAAAGGTGCAAGACTTCCTCACTTTCTCGAAAATTATAAAAGACAACCCAAAACTCTAAATCCCACAATTTACTGAGGGCAGCATTAAAACAGCAAACGAAAGAGGGTCCTAATCTGCTTACTAGCAAAACCTAATCTGTTTACTAGCTCACACTAACCAGTACGCATCTAACTCTTATCACAGCAGAGAACTGATTCTGAATGCTAAAAATTGAACTTGGCATTGACATAAGCCTATTTAATTGTTATTGTACGACACTGACATGAAGCAACTGTGATCCATGCATTTGCAGATACAGCAATGGAGAGGTCATATGAAAAGAGATTCCTTTTTATTTGTGAATGTGGGCACATAGACAAAGAATTTGCCTTATCTGATCGAGTTCCCGGATGACACTGCTTTGTATAATACTGTGTGCCAGTGTCAATACCTACTGCATATGATGGGCAAAACTATCAATTGCTTACCAATTTTGCAATATTATAGGTAGGCAGGAAAAGAACCTCTCAGAAGACCTTGACTGCAAATATAATTTTATCTTTTGGAAGCAAGCTCTTTTTTTTTGGCAATAAGAATGACTATGAAACTCTTTCCTATGCACTAAATAGCTTTTTTATACTAGCAACCCAACAACCATTTTGCTAAAAGCTTTCACAGAACATGCATTCTTCAGGAGTTACTGCAATTTTGCCAAAATATGTTTTTATAGATGAAATGCTTGTCAATACAGGAACACTGAATATTTTCCAAAAGAAGAAGAATGCTGCTCTGGGAGGAACTACAGGCTGTTTTGCAACATTCCACTGTTGTAAAAGTGATTTTGAATGGTGGAGGTGAGTTTTCTGCAAAGTCTGTTACTTTTTCCTTTGCCTGAAATGCTTTCTACATAGCTGTCTGTATCAGATCCTGAAAAAAGTAATCATTTTTCTTTGAATGACAAACATAAGAGTTCCCACTTGTAGCGCAAGGTCTTTAGGCCATAAAGACATAGGGATGATAGCTACACAGAGGTGTTGTGTGGGCCTGCTTCACAGAGAGGATTTTCACTCAGTTAAACTAACAACTGCAGTAGAAACTCCCCATATTATCACAAGTGAGTACAATTATTGCTGAGAAACTTTCCTTTATAAGGATACAGTGATTATTAGTTATAATCCCAGTAAATCAACATTCATTTAAACAGGCAGAATGGCATGCACCTTAAGATGAGGTGATAGATGTAATGCATTCATTTACAGCACGGATATGTGCAATATATTTCCACAGGAAAAGAACCATCAGATTTTCTGTGAGGCTGACCTAGCGCGTGATTAAACACAGCTGCACTATACCAGGCAGTTATTCTGGAAAAAACCAAAAAACCCAACATATTTTTTTCTAACCAATAACAGTTTTAAATGCTCCGGTTTAACAGTACAACTCAACAGGGTTGTCTTCCTACTGTTCTCACTGTTTTCTAGTCCTAATTCCTGACATTACTGAACATAGAACCAGCAATGCAAGAAAAAAATTACAAGGAACAGAGTTGCTCTAATACTGAGTAAACTGTGCTTCTTTTTGTGTACACCTGCTCATCCTAGTGTTAAGTATTCTCTGAATTATAGAAGAGATAACCTAACTTCATCCCTTCTAGGGACGCAGGTACTAAATCATTTATAAGTCAAGTTGTCCACCAAACCACTTACACAACGTATTATCTGCTATTTTGAAGCTTTCAGCAGACTTTCAATTTAGCTCAAGGAATGGCTCTAGTTCAAACTCAGAAACAATGGGGAGTTGCAGAAATGCACTGAAAGCAGCTCTTTTCCATGCCATACTTAGAGCAGGAAAGAAAGCCACGTGCTACACAGCTTTGCATGCATGTGGTTGAAACTCCACACTATTGCAGACTTGCATCTAAAGGAGGTCAAAGCATAGAGCAAAATTATGAGGGGCGTCAGGCAGTACGCTGAGAGCAGAGCTGCCACTGAGAGTGCCCTAGGTGGGCCGGAGGAACGGGCAACTCCCTGCACCAAGGTGGGGAATGGCCCCGCCACGCTGCGCTGCACGGGACCGTCACGCTGCCATCACGAGAGAAGCACCGAGAGGCCGAGTCCCTGGAGCACCCCTCAGGCAGGCAATCGGCAGCCCAAGGCCGCCAAGTGAAGAGGAAGGGACAATATATTCTTCCGTCATCTAGCTCATACACAAAATTGGTGTATTTCCAGTTTAGGAAGCAATTGCCAATGTTGGCTGGAGCAGTGGTGACAACTGACATTTAAGCGCAAGTAACAAAGGTGACTGTGGTCAGAAAAAAAGAGCTACTTAAAAAACCCAGAAATGTTTAGCAGCTTTTTTCCCATGTGAATTGAGTGGGGCTTTTGGGTTGTTTTTAAAACAGACTTCAGTGACAAAAACAATACAATCTTGTTTTTCCGTTATTTTTTTTGAAACCTATGCAACTGTGGGGAAAAACCTGTGTTTTTTTCACTCTACGCATCACTAGAAAATGCATATTCAGTTGATCAGAATCATAAATCTAACTGTATCTTTATTATACCTATATACTCTTACTTTCACTAAGGAAACTAATGAAGACCTACAAAAGCCATAAAAAAAATAGCATTCAGATCCCAGGATGTCATAGCCCTAAAAGGGAGTGCAAGAAAAGGAAAAAGTTGTTTATCTGTAAACAAGAGAACCTAGAGACAGTGAAACGAGGGAAGCTACAAAGCCCTGTCCCAACGATGAGATATATTTAAGGCCCAGTGGAAAGCTACAGACCTCGCAGTCTTAACACCACTGATCTAAGAACTGAATGTCTGAAACTCTGCTTATAGTGGATTCCCCCTCCAAAGAGCTGTGATGAGAAATCAAAAGAGGAACATTATCTCTATCAATCAACTTCCTAAAGGTCCCCAACAAGAAACTTACCGGCAGAACAACCCTCTGATAAGGAAACCAGAAAAACAAAGCAGTGCTGGACACCATCCAGAATCAGTCATTGCCACGGAAAGGAAGAAACCAGGGGACAAATTATAGAGGTAAGTATTTATGCAACTCAGATGACAGAGAAGAAACCTGAAAACATTTCCTGCTCCTTGTTTGGGGCAGAACTGTGATCCCTCACATTTCCATTAGAAAAGGATTTACCACAAAAAAAGGAAGCAAAATACTGCCTAAATCTTTGAGAATAGACAGAAGCAGCACCTCAGATCTATACTGTGATACTATCTTGGGACATAGCCTGGGTCTGTGAAGTCAGTAGAGCACCTTGGTGAGAGATCAGACCTGGATATTTATTTGTATTGTCAGTCTGAGCAGTACAGTATCAGATATGATAGACACAGAATGCTGAAAAGCTGTGTTACTAAGAAGAAAAGCAGATATTCTATACTCAGAAATAGTACCATGTGCTTTTAATCTACTTCTATCTTATTCAGAAAATATGGCTTTCATCATTTAATTAAAAAACAATCTCATAACTCAAGATTGATATTAAATCAACACAGTATTTGCGATTTATGTACTCCTGAAAATGTAAAACAAAACAAAAAAATCAATCAGGGCTTCCTGCACTGGGCAGCGAACGCATCCACTAAGCCATATTTTTCTGCTGGAAATTCAGTATCTAATCTAAACTTATTAGAACTTTAAAGACATATCCAAAACTCAGATTTCAAACAAAGAAACAAGTATAGTTATATTTCTAAATTACTTGCAAATTGTAAAATTAATCTTAGTAATTTATAATTTTACAGCATGTTAGTACTCAAACATTTCAGTTGTATGAAGTAGCTAACCCTAGAGAACTGTTCAAAAAGTTCTTTATTTTTTTTGCTAGCCTTACTACCCTTTAAACTATATGACCTCTGTAGAAGAAAGTAGATCAGCAAGCAAGAACCAATACCTGGCTCACACCTATCAATCCACTTCTGGGTGATGGTCAGACCCAATTACAAGTTAGCATGAATTGTGCTGACAAGCAACATGAAAATCTGCACTTGGAAATGGATAGCCTGCCTGTTATTGTGGGAATAAACTCTTAATTCATGCAGGCTACCAAACCAAACCAAACCAAAAGTCCTAAGTCTCAGGTGTTGCTGTGTCTGCGGGTAGGGAAGGGGGGAAAATAGCTTTTGGTATCAAAGATAAGCCTTCCTATTTTTCTTCTCTAAGAGAAATCAAAAAAACAAAAACAAAAACAAAAACAGTTTCGGAAAAAGCAAGAGAGAAAATTTCATGAGTTTAGGGACTGATGACTTATTTGCGTATTTTGGTATAGGATTCTGAGTATATACAAATGCCTCTAATGCAGATGTTCAAGCACGAATAATTGGTAATGCAAATAGCATGTTGGGTCAACAACCAACCCCTAGAAGATAAGATACTAACAAATTGTAGTTTAAGGGGCCTGTACTCATGCTTAATTTGCACACAGTCACCATGAATCATGTAATGGGCTCCATGCAGCAGCCCCACTCTCACGTGATTTTCCTCATGACATATATGCAATGCATCTGCCATTGTGCTGGAGCTAATGATTTGTCATCGTATATCTTGGTAAAAAGACAGTAAGTTAAAGACTTCGAGGTCTCCTCTTTAAAATCTTTACGTTGCTTGATGTTCCCATGTAATGCTAGTAACCACAAACGGTTTGTATGAATCTGATACAATAGTGCTCATCTGAGATTAGATAAAATCCAAAACACTGCACAATACTTCTGTTTTCTCAAATGTAACCTGATGTTATTTCCTTACAATCAAAGAAACACATTGCTTTAAGATTTAACATTTTATATATGTATTCTAAGCAGCACTATGCTCTCTAATTACATCTTGAAACATACATAAGTAAAATTCGGCAGGATACTATCATTATTACAGTCCATGGAAACGCACAGGAAGAAGAAATGCAGTCATTAATCTCAAAATACTAATCCATTCCTCAGGCATCAGCGTTACCAATTGTTATGTCAAGAATGTAAGATGAGAGCCTTAGATGTACATTTTCAGAGCAACTGACTGTTAAATAGATAGAACAGGATAGGAGAGCAACGAAGCTTCCCATCGTTCAGAAAAAACATACACAGTTAAAATGATACAATCTATTTACATCTCTTCAAATAGATTTGCATAAATTAAAACAAAGTCTTACCTGTAGAAATCAGCAAAAAGCTCTTTATAGCAGTTGATATTATGGCTCATAAACTAATGAAACCAGGATGTACAACAAATCAGGCCCCAAGATTTGTGGACAAGACATTGTCACAGTGAGGGGGCGTCTCAGGGAGGTATGTGATGCTACTGAAAGCGCATCCCTGAATTGCACGCGTTAGTCTTGCATTCGACAAAATCCCCAAAGCACTTTCTGGGCACACCATTAATACCTTCCTCTTTTAGGCTTTTTTTTTTTTTTTTTTTTAATTTATTTTGAAGAAATGTGCCCTGTGAAATCGCAATGGCTAATTTTGACAGATTATGAGGTATTTTGCCTTTTTTTTTTTCCTAATGAGGAAGAGTACAACCTCAGCATTATGAACAAGAGGAACAATACAAGTTGGTTATGAAAGCTACCTATGGCTTTGTTTACTTTCACAAGCAGTGACATTAATAGGAGTAGATTTCTGTAGCAAAGTATGCTACAAAATATGCCAAAATATTGGTGCTGATGACCTGATGTTCATACTGTATGTTTTGGGGATTTATACTTTGGACTAACTCCAGTCTGGTCCCGTTAGCATTTGGAGGGCATTAGGTGTGCCCCTGGAATGTACCTTCTGGTTTAGTTTTATTTAAAAGAAACCCAGCTTTCACGTTACAAGACCGCTCCATAATACGAACCAAAGTGCTAAGCAGAGAAAACAGGAAGTTTCACTTCAAAGATGCATTAAGATACTAATGTGGAGGTACCCCCAGCTTCCGGAGCAACAGGACCAAATGCCAGAGGAAATTCAGTCATGGGACCATTTAATCAAAATGGTCTGGATATTCAGCTTCTCACTCTCCCTCACCCTTACATACCTTCCTTATAACATATTTTGGCCTACAAATACAATTTTTTACTAATTTTTTCAGCGTTTCCTATGCAAGCATATGGCCAGTGTGTCTCTCAGTCTCCACTTCCACATACAAGAACATATTTCAATCAAATCAGATAAAAGAGTTGAAGTCTTGAAAATACAGAAGTCCTATGCGCTTCATGAGAACAGGCAACCGGGAGACGACACGCTCCTCACGTTCCTGCGTGCCTCTGCCACCCTCAGAGAAGGGCTTTGATGCAAGCTCAGCAACAGCATTAATTTCAAGAGAGGCCACATACGAAAGAGCAGTCGGAAACTTGGCTTTTTTTGTTGCAGACACAGGGTTTCTCAGGAGTCACAGAAGTAATGGAAGATGTGCATGAGGTGTCAGGTAAGCGCAGAAAGGGGTGGAGTGACTAATGGGGAAAAGACCGAGTCAGATGCATCTGCCTGCCAGACTGGAGGACCCTGAATCCATGTCCCCTGCGGTTTTCTGAGAAGGAGGTGGAGAACAGGATGATGGAAGGGAAAATTTACCCTAAAATGGCTGATCCGAATTTTCTATGCCTCTCCGATATCAAAATCTGGAATCTGAAGCAGGTCTTTTCATACTGTGTGCACCAATTCTGTTACTATTGTGTGGTAAAGTCTTGTGACACAAATATTAAAAAATATTATTAAAAATTGAATCGTATAAATTAGAGTAATAGCTGTTTTTAGTATCTCTGTCTTATCCTATCAGATGTCTGATTATTAAATAATTAATAGAACAAGGTATGATGTGTTATGGAATATTTATTTAGGAATGGAAGAGAATTTTAATCTTTGATTTTATAGAAAAAGTATTCAAGACTAAGACAAGAATATTAGAAACAGCTGCTACTTCTGTAATTATGGAATAAAACATTTAACCCTGTTTTCTTCTTCAAAGGTAATTACAATAAAAGATTGACATTGTGAATATGAAAACAACAGTAGGAATTTGGGATATCATTTTAATATTTTACTATTTTATTTAATAAAATTAAAATATTTAATATTTGAATAGGGATGATGAGTCGTATAGGTAGTAAGTTGTATATGAAATACACAAACCTACTATTCATTTAATGATTAACTGCTATTTGTGTTCCAAAAAGTTTTTCAAATTAAAGTTTTCAGAAGCTGCAGAAGTTTTTCAGAACCTTGTTTTTCCTTTCAATTTAGGATGAAAAACAAGAACACAAGAACTAGGTATTTTCTGCATGCTGCAAACTTAGATGGTTAGTTAGCTCCACTGAACATGTGTCTAATTTTCTGTGACCTACCTAGAAGGACACTTAGCAGTGAAATAAGCTCTTGCTGTGGTTTCTGCCAGGAACGCCACCCTCCAAGAACTCCAGCCAATAACCACAGCCGAGTGCCGCACTAGGACAAGGCACATAGCAGGTGGCTGCCTTAGGGATCCTATAGCCACTTGGCTGTCTGTTGCAACACAGTTGTGGTTTCACCTGCAAACCCACGCAATAACTGCACGTGCTTACATAAAGTTAAATTAAAACTCTCAACTACAAGCAACCTTTTTTTTAAATGGAGAGAAAAGAAATTCCCCGATGACAAGCTGCGCTAGTGCTCTCTCTGCTGACAGCGCAGAACACTCAGGAAACAGGACATCAGACTCTGCCTAACACCCTTTGCCATCAGAAACCTTGTGCTTAGCAAAAATACACTCAACAGGAATTACTTACTCATACCCTTCACACTAACACTGCATCAGCTACATTTCCACCACCTTGACTGAATTTTGCAATAATTTTTAAAGTTCATTCCCTAATAAGCACGAAACCCACATGTTCCACCTCATCTTCCACCTCACTATTGGCAATTCCCAGTACAGTCACATCCCTGTATGTTAATACAGACACCCTATGGAGCACAATACCAAAGTGAGACACTTTGGAGCCTGCCAATTTTTTTAAATTGTATATGGTGGTCTAGGAGCAAGGTTCCTTTGAGAGGAACCCGAGAAAGGCTCTCAGATGTCTTCTCGCATCAGAGATCACTCCACCAACTTACCTAAAGTTGGTCCCTTCATGTCTTTTTGTGTAACTACACTTAAATGCACACAGATAACTTCCAGCAGCTACTACTTTAGCATTAGGGGAAGTTAAATTATGGTAGGGTTTACCTTCTTTTTCTAGTTTTGTTTTTCCTAGTTTTCAGAAGAGAAGAGTTCAGCAGTATAGCTGAACTCAGGAAGGGCATCAGGATAATATTAACATTTTGTTGCCAATGGAATTTTCTTCAGTAAATACTGCAAGGTACACATCTCTGAGAGACAGATTTATTTGGTTTGTAAACCGTAAATTTTATCTGGCTTGTAGTCTTAATTTCTACTTGCACGCTAGTCACAGAAACTCCGACTGAATTCCAGACTAGACCACTACTTAAGGAAATAGTTTTCCTTATAAATGAGCAAATTTAATGAGGGAATCACCAGGAAACACAAAACCCTACTACACCATTTTTCCAGTGCAACAGCACTTCTGGTATGAAAATACAGAATGCTAAAAAATTACCAATTTTTGACGTAGTCAATGTTTTAAGCTTACCATTAACTTCAAAGGGGCTGAGATTTCAGCTGTTTTTATGTTTACCAATGTATTTTCAAAACCAAAGTAGGAAAAGATATCTGGGAAAGGAGCTTGAAAGCACATCAACTACTCGCATTTTTCCTCATCATCTTCCTACAGCTCTTTTGCCTCAAGGTCTGACCTTACCTCTCTTTAAATTTTTTTCATAATCAGTTTTAAGAAATTTCTTACAAAAATATCTGAATACCAGTAAGCAATGCTCTTGATTTTTTTTAATTCTATTCTTTAAGCTGTCTTCCTTTTTTCTCCTTCTTTGTGACTTTGTTTATTCCTCCTCCATCTTCTTCCACAGCTTATAGGTAATTCCCGTCTTCATCCCTGTCACCTTCTAATCTTCTCTGTTCTGCTTTCACTCAGACTTCTTTCATCTTCTTATTCCTGCCTTCTGTGACCTACTGCAGAAACAATTTTCTATTTTATCTCTTTATAACTTCCTCAAGTTGTTCCACCCTCTACCCTGTACAGTTCGGGGTGACTGTTCAAATTATACAGTTGAATGTTAACAGATACTTGCATGCTGTTGACAGAACTAAACTGCTGCATCAACGCGGAATTAGTATAGATTTGCACAGGTTTAAATAGCTCACTTAATCCCACCAGTCTTTTTGCTGCCAAAGCGGTGCAGTCAGCCAGATGTCAAATTGCAATGTCTTTGAAGGCTAAACTACTGCTTTTGGCAGTAGGATGCTAAAACAGATAATCAAAACCAGAAAGCATTGACCCAGATAGATCTTGAAAACTAGGACATTTCCAGCATAAATGAACTGAATGTGTCTGTCTGAAACACATTCCATTCATATTTAGGGCCTAAGAATACTTGGAAGTGTGTTAAAGTGTGCTACCTGATTCCACTTTGTTTTTCAAAACAAAATCGCTTGGGCAGCAACTGATTCTCAGAACAGAGTCAGTCAGTCAAATACACCGTGCTCATGATCAGGGTACCACTGGTGAAAGAATGGGGAGATCAACAAACACATGATGACAGTCCCCTCATATAACTCAAAACAGGAGAAAATTCAGGTAAGGATTAGATCTCTCTACACGTTACTAAATTCTTCTTCAAACTGTATTAAATTTGGGGACTAAAAGACTAGCAGAAGCTCCATTTTGTTAGTTCTACAGAGTTGCTCCCTTGCTTAGTATTTTGAGCCTCAGACACCAATTTACTTACTGTAAACCATTATACTCATTGCATAGACTGTAAAAGATACAAAATCTCTCCACTACTATCACAAGCTGGTCATCTCCCTTGTAACACATGCTGCATGTAGGTCTTTGGATTTATGAAATCAGTTTGCTTCTTCTATTCATCCATGTCGCGGCCCGAAAGGAGTCGTTCAGGACGACCTCCCTCCCCTTGGGACCAACGACCAAGTTCGTGATGCCCTTGGACTGAATTAAGGTGAAACGACACCAGCCAACCAGTTTTAAGATTTATTAACACAAAGATAAGGCATGTGGTCAAATAGGATAATTCAATGGCGAATACTACAACTAGCTAGACAAGTCCCGTGCCACACGTTTCAAACAGATCTTACCAACATTCAACAAAAGAGAGGGAAAAAGGGAGGGAGGGAGGGAGGGAGGGAGGGAGAGAGAGAGAGAGAGAGAGAGAGAGAGAGAAAGATATCACCACCCGTGGATCCAGCGGCGTCCCGTTGGTCCTCTTCTTTTGGGAGTCTCGGCGGTGGGGGGGGCTCCTGTCTGGTGGTAGGTGGGTCCTCTTCACCCTGGGTGTAAGTTTTGGCGATGCGCGTGCAGTAATTACAACTCGAGCAGGGTCTGACCCTAGGTTCCCGCTGAAAAGCTCGGAGCCAAAATCAAGGCAAATTAAATAAATAAATTGCAATGGCACGCACGCAGTGGTTACAGCTCGAGTTGGGTGCCTCCGAAGAGGGACCCTGAACAAAGAGATCCCTGGGCAATTACAGCTTTTTCAAATTAAGTTCCCCCCCCTCCACGTGGTAGTTCAGACCAATAGTAATTTTTGAGTCTGGGGTCTCCTGCTCCTTATTGGGTCTCATTGTTGTTCCTAGGCAGGCTGTTTCTTTTCTCCCTTATCTTTACTGTTGCAGTTTCTGCCAACAGGTGTGTCTTCATTCCTCGGGTCCCGCCATCATCTCTCAAGGTCCTGACAAAGAGGTGGTAACTCCAGCAATTAGCACTGTTTCAGTGGTGCACAGGAATGCAAACTGCTGGTAACTCCCTTATCATTCCCGCCTGCACCAGCTCTGGGGCCCTTTCTCACTGAACTAGGGAGTGTGGCCTAAGGCTTCAACAAATTTAGCCACTCATGCCAAGCAAGTTTTATGGAAGTTGTGCTAAAAACGGACAATAATTTACAGTCCAGGTCCCAAAGTCTCTGCTGATCGTGGTCTGGTTCAGTGCAGGCTCGGTGTGTCCCGGGTGGTCGCAGGGAGACCATCTCGGGGGTCGCAGCAGCCCAGTCCTGTTTCCGCCAGGGACAGATGGCTTGTTCGGGGTTGTGGCCTGCCTGCACCCCATGCACCAAGAAATGTTTAAGGCAAAAAATTCATTCATCTGTCCGCCACAATCCACTAGGATCAACTCCAAAACAGCTTATCTTCACCTGTAAAATTAATTTTAATGAATATATTAAGCAATTTATGGACAAATATATCTACCTGTATCATCAATTAATATGAACAGATGAGAAATTGATAAAGGATGCACTGATATAAAAAATACAATAATATTCTGACATTTATTACAACACATTACTGTTTAACTGGTATGAATATAAAATTCCCTTTTAAAATAAAGATGTCTTTGAGAAAGCCTTTAAGAACATTTTATGAAGCACTGAATTTCATTCTACATAGAATATTCTACTGTATAGATATCCAGAAAGGAAAAAAAAATCATTATTAAAAAAACCCAAAGCAGAACAGTTTTTATCAGATAAACCAACCAGCTTCTACACAAAGATTTTAGACTTTTAAGCAGAAATAAATATTCACTTCTGTGTAAATATCAACTTTCACTTAGATTCCACATTTAGAAATTAGATGAACATAAAAAGAACAATTTAATACCAGTATACTAATTGTCAGAGAAAAGAAACATAGCAAAAAAACACCTCTGCAGTATTGCCTCGGATTATGGTTTTGAATGCCTAGTGTGCACGCTCTGTAATCACAGTCAAAAATAAAGCAAGCTGGAGAGCAGGAGATGAACAGTGACTTTGCTGACTCATTCCAGATGTAGGTACGATTTCCAGCTAAGCAAGCTCCCATGACAGAAGACAGTTGTGATGGAGGTGGAGGGGAACAGACTGAAAATCCTTTTAGAGGCACCTCTTCAATCAACCTGCTGCTAAATCCCCATCTCCTGTTAATCAAAGACTGCAACTATGCAACCACAGGCATTAATGGACTTAGTTCCAAAATTTTCCAGCAGATGTCCTCGCAAGGCAGTTGTGTCAGGGAGGTTAGAGACGTCACCATTTAAAAAAAAGACTGGGATGGGTAGGAAAATAGATTTAAAATAAGGGCGATATAAATATCTATATAGAGAAACTTGAAATATAGACAAACTTTATTTGCCAATGTCAACCTTAAAAATATAGACAACACTTAAAAAAAGACCGCCACCTTAATGACTGAAGAAAAGACACCTGATCAAATACATAACTCTAGCACATCTGTTTAAAGTAGCACATCTATTTTAATTTTATTAGATACTTCCTATTTTTCAGTTACAAACAAAACAGAAGGTTCAAAAAGTGATGGTGAAAAGCCCACACTGAAAACAGCATAAAGCCCTCTCTGCAATCCTCTCTTCCTCCCTTCTGTTCTATTTAGAACTGTCACTAATGTGACATACACATGTGCATACAGCTAATGTGCAGTTTTCTGCACTACTTGCTAGTGGTACGGATACACAAATGCTGGTATTTGTGGAAGCATGAGGTCCCTCAGGTATTGCAGGGAGACTTTAAAACAATAATTTGCTTAAAATAATGATCTTTATCATTATCAGGTAAAAGACAAAATCAAGATGATGAGCATGACCAACTCTTAGAGAGCAGACTCAGAAATAAGCACTGATTTAATGGCAGACCAGCCAACTGGGAAAATGTCAGTCACCCGGGTTTGGCTGGTGGAAAGAACTTGGGACCACCCCAGCATTAAAAAAGAGCTGACAGGGGGATTCAACAGCTGGGACAGACCTATCTGTCCACAGGTTCTTCTATGGACCATTACTGCAGTTGTGGCAAGAAAGTGTTGCTATTTTCTACACACTGAATTAGATCAAAGCTGGCATCATCAATTATAGACACAAGTTCCTAATGAAATCTTAGAATAGGACAGTCTTTGCCAGTATCTTGTCTGATATTTCAATAGCATGGGTGGCTGAATTTCTGCAGGCTGACTGTCCTCAATATCAACAACAAAAATAGAAATAAAAAGATTTTTAGCTTGATGTCAGTGAATGACGATGCATGAACAATACAGAAATGTCGTATTTCTTAATTGCTAAACACTTTCACACAATAGAAACATCAGATAAAGCACATACTGAACTTGGTCTGTCCTGAGAAAAGAAGAATCCAGGTTCCACATCCTGAAAAGCAAGGCAAATACAGTATCACAGCTACTAAGCTTTCTCAGTTTAACTAAGGTCCTCTTCAGCTATCACTGAAAAAAAAAATCTCCTTATCCTGTTCATTGTGTCTTACTCGATCACAAATAAAAGCACAGAAGAAATCTCTGAAATCAACATTTACATTTAAAATAATAGAGGAAAATACAAATGAAGCGCGATGGCCAGTGTGCAGCTACAGTGTATCATTTACCATTCAACTTTACTCCATTAACCTGTCTCTCTCTGTCTTGAGCCTTAAGTCCCTCACTCTTTAGCCACATTACAAGAAGCATAGGAGTAAGGTGCAAGCAGATGCTAAGTCCACTGTCCCCAAATACAGACTTCTTGTGGGAACAAATATACATCTCAAACAAAACCATAAAAGATGCTGAAGTGACACTAATCATAATAATTTTTTCCTCCCTAGCTCTGGTTTCATTCTGTAAATATATTCAAATTAAAGCCTTTACAAACTGTGTCATCAAATCATAATTTTCCCCTCTTTCCCCAGGAAAACTGTGCAAGGATAACTGTACACATGTCCAAGAAATAGAGGATGTCATTTTATTGGAGGTCCACAGGCAATTGTATCACATCAGGGAGTGGAAGAATCTGTGGTATGGCACAACACAATACCTCACTGTAAACACTTAAACAGAAGGTTAAATGATATGTAACATGATCAAATCAGTAATTCTCCATCTTCTAGGCACCACTGATTAATTTAAAATAAACTTTAATAAATTGAAAAAATAATATAGTCCATTAGTTTGTTTGTTGCACTGTCTTTAAATGAAACAGCACTTGGAAAGTCACAAATAAAAAAGCAGCACTTTCTCTTAATACCAACACCACTGTAACACATACTGTAGCGTGGCATGCAACCCATATCTGTAGTCTTTTTTTTTTTTTGTATTAACAAATGGAATGGTAATTTTCTATCTCAAATATTAGTAGCATAACATGTAAGTGCATATCATTCTGGCCACAAGTGTGGTAAGCCTTTACAAGTGTGTAATACAACAGCATAGAACACAGAGCATGACACTTACATCCAAGAGTCTCTCTCTTTTGTACTGTACAAAGGTCTTTCCTACAGGCTGAATTCCAACTTACTTTACCCAAACTTCAAAAAACAAGATTATTGACTGCTTCTGGTTTTACTTAAAAATAAAATGTAGTCACCATCAAAGCACAACCGTTAACAACCTGGTCAAAAAATGCCATAGCTCCTTTGAAAAAATAATGTCTTTTTAATAGACTCCATTATGCGGTAAAGTTTCCGTTATATAGGCATGTTACAAAGTCTTACAGTGTCATTCCTGTTGAGTAAAGATTTGTATAGACACCATGAAATGGTGCAATGTCATCAAAAAAGCTGTTCAAACTGAGCTAAGCTTCACAAGACCACGTACTGAGTCTTCATGCAATGAATCTTGACTGGCTAGACTCAGGACGTGCATTGTATGGCTGTGTGTAATAGGACTTCCACTTGGCAGCATCCCAGGGGGTGATGGAGCTTCTTCAGGAGTAAGAAACTGATGACCTTCGTGTTCCTCTTTTAATGGTATCATGTCTGTCAAACCTGAATCTGATGTGAGATTTGGCATGGAAGATGGTGGTGTTGGTTGCCCTAAAGTTAGGGTTGCACAAGGCCCACTGATAGTAGTCTTTCCTGGTAAAGGTAGTTCTTCACTAGTTATGCTGGGCTCACTCTGTAGTAGTGGGGTGGCAGCAGCCTGCAAAACGAATTTAGTGCTCTGAATGCACTGATCTTGGTCACACTGTAGAATGGAAGGGTGTCAAAATCATATAAGGCAAACAAAACAGAGGAAAAAAAGGGAGGATATGGACAAAAGGTATGGAAAAGAATGGGATGTGAAGAGAAAAAAGAAAGCCATTAGTATCATTCCATGGTTAGCCACCCAAAAATCCCATTCCATGCTGCCCAGGAGGAAAGAAAAAAAAAAAAGGCATGCATAACCAAGCCAGTGTTTTGGGTTGCTGTCAAAGTAGATTAAGATAAACATTCATAGTATTCACTTAATGGTATTTGGTTACCTTCAAAATAGTACTTTGTAAGAATTGTAATTCATATGCTTTGCTTATTCTTATTTGAAGCCATTTAGAAAGCCTCGCTAAACAAGTCCTTGTGCAGCTAACTGCATGGGCCACCTCAAAGCCTCCCTGATTCCGGAGGAAGTAAGCAGGCAGGTGAAATCGCTTCTCGCTATTCATTTTACCCTACAGTATGCTAGCAATTCAGAGAGAGGCCCAAGGGCATAATTCAAGTATCCTCCAAGTTTAAAAACACTAGGCAAATCTCTTATTTTGTTGGTCTTCACAAGATCTAGGAATTAATGTGCTACAGAAGTCTTCCAGAACAAAAATTACTTTAGATGCAGGTGGTTTTATAAAGATACAGCTAGCAATACAGTCTCCATGATCAAAATTTTTATTTTCCAGTCTAACACATAATATTCTTCCTCTAAAGGATGTCTACATTAGGCTCATTCTTGTCTTGATGTATTTAATCTGGATAATGTGAAGGTTCAAGCTACAAAATGCAAGTTTTCTGGCAAGCACTTTTATAATAACAAACCAAATCCAGCATTACATAAAACTGTTTAAGCTCAGTGAGTATTACCAGGAACGCTTTTGGCGTGCCACTTAGGTACGCAAAATTATCATTCATTCCTTGAGATGACAAGACAGGTGGGTGTTTCAATAACATCCGACTAGCTAAGTGGGTGTTGCATGACACAGACTTTTGGTGTAGCAAGTAAAGATAGCTCCTTTGAAAGAATATCTCCAGTTAATCTTTTCTGGTGACTTTTAATACTTGTTGCTTATTAAGTACTTCCCTTGTAGAGCTACTGCCAAATTAAGTTTCTCTAACACTAACCAGCATGATTTTTGAGAGCTTCCAATTACAATGCATGTTTAATTCATGGCCTGACCAGTTATAACATCTGCAGATTTTCAAAATCCTGTTTGATTCATTTGCCATACTACTGTTCTGTTGTGCAAGAGAAACATTATGCACTTAGTGAACACAACAATAAATCCAACACAACAAGCATAAAACTCGGAAGCAAGCAAGCAGAATAAAAAATATATCCGGGGTAAAATATGCCTATTTATTGTTGTTATTTCAAGGATTCTGGGCAGTATGTTCTGCTTTTTGTCACTGACTTCTTCAATCTATATCAAATTACTGACAGACATCACAAATCCAGCTTCAGTTCAAAATATACCCAAGTATAACGATTGTTACTGGCATTACAGCAATTCCTTACAATGCCCATTCAAGTTTAATAATCCACTGTGACATGTTCTATGAATGCTTCCTCTTATATTTTCAGGTCTTTAAATTCTAACACAGAATACCTGAATGGTGGATGAACACACATTACATACAAAAATGTGCATGCCAACTACCCTGTCAGAATAGATAAGTAATAATTTAAATGTGTCTAAGTGGTTTAGGACCACCATGCCAATTACTTTTTGACCAGCAAAAGTCTGATCCTTACTTGGTTATACATTATTCAACACTTATGCTTTCAGGCAGGCAACTCTTTAGGCAACTTTTTGTTCCGCAAAATGATGAATGGCCCCAGCCAAACAAGTAGTCTCATATCATTTCAGAGGGATTACTCACAGGCTTAAGACCAAAACCCTGCATAAATACCTTACTAAGGAGAAAATTCTCAGCATGTTATGAAGTCAAGCTCTCAATTTGTAATTCACTGCAAATAATTAATTCTTGATTAATATACTGTTATTCACCCCTGCTGGTTTAAATTAAACAATAGCTCCCAAACCAACCTTACTATGCAGACCTTACAAATCTATTAACTGAATTTTACAACTTCAAGACAGCCAACAAAATTCATTTTCTCTGACAAGCGGTAGTCAAAGAGCATGTTAAATAACAAAGTAATGCCTATAACCACTGGGGTACCCAAAAATAAGTAATTCTAGCAGCTGATTTATTGCCTTAGTGAAGCTTCAGCACTTCAAAAGCAAATCATTACTTAACGCGTTCCAGGCAACACAAGTACACAGTTTTAAAATAACTGAAGGTAATTTACTTGAGCTCATTGTATAGCCTGAATTAATTTTCTTAACAAATTCTACTGCATTTCAACTGAATCAACATCTAAAAGATAAAGCAGCCTCATAAAGCTTCATTAAACAGAATGTTATAAAACACTTAAGTGTTGTAGATCTCTTCTTAGTTTTCTTTTCCATGCACTTCTCACTTCCCTAAAGCTCTGTTCCTAATCTGGTTCATAGTGCATTACTCCCTGCCACTTCCCTCCACTTTTTTGCATTTTGCTTTTAAAGAAGCACTTTCTAACATGCCTGCACATTGTAACTCTGCCCTCAGGAAAGTGTCTTCAACAATTGCTGCTGTGGGGGAGGACGGACACAATGACTAACTCCTGAAATGTGGTGTATTTCATTACTTTTCCGTGCACTTTTTGTTGCCTTGAGTTTACACAGCTAGGCTGCAAGATTTTTGGAGATTGCACTAGTTCTTACACCATGTCACAATGTGGATAAGGACATAAGTAATGTCTAGTCATGTGCTAAGTTTAGTGATCATATATAGAGATTTACGTATTTTCAACTGGAACAGAAAGCTGGTTTTATGGATCAATGGGAAAGAAGAGCTGAAGCAAATCAGCTAATAACCTCTACAGCATTCTCTCATTCAGATGCATAACTTCAGCTTTTCAATTTTTATACATTCAATGAACAGTGATCAACATGAAATACTTCATGTAAAATACAGGGAGTAATCAGCTTTCAAAAGTCACTAGAGTAGGGTTTATACTAGAAAGGTTAGATGGGTTAAGTGAAGCTCTCAAAAGTACACGGCAAATACAATGCCGGTAGAATATTCTTCAGTTTAAGCAGCCTACACAAAACTAACAAAAATACATATATTTGTTTATAGAGCTGGCATGATGGCTTTCCTTGGTTACGTATTTTGCTCTTAACTAAATAAACTATATGGACAAAAATCTTAACACCTACAAGTCGCATGAATTATTCAATGCTAGCATTAAAAAAAAAAAAACCCTACGAATGTACGAAAAAAGTCAAGCGCTGAAATCTAAATAGTTAAAAATCTACTAATAGAAATTATTCCACTAGTATCTTTTTATTTCAGACCTACTGATTTTATTTTTCATTTACAATTTCTACTGTTGCAGAAGAACAGCAGAATCTGAAGGTATGAGAAGTTTAATAAGTTCTGTAAGTAAATAAGTTCAGTTATATATGTACATAGAAATATTTAGCCATCTTGGTATTTATTTTTACATCAAAAAGGCACAAACCAAAGCAAATTAGACAAAAACTAAAATTTTGTATTTATTTCACAAATAACAAATACAAATAACTAAGGAAACAGTGTCTTTAATTTTTTATGAAGAAAATCTGATTTTTTCTAGGCTACACAAAACATACATGTTAACAAGCTCTTGTACATGGCAATATAGTTTTCACATTTGTAATGCCAAGACCAGAGATTATTTGTTTCAAATTTAAAATTGGCTTTGTTAAAAATTTTCTAACACTGGTGACATTAAAGAAATGTTACAGTTTTTGGAAGATGTGAAAAAGGTTGAATTATCTCAGCATCTCTGAATAAAGTACAAACAATATCAAAATGAGTTCAGAGGAGATTTGGCTGCACTGAATGACAGTACTATGAATAATGGAAAGGATGCTGAAATATCATAATAGATGGATACAGCAGATGGGTAAAGAGTGGAGGGATGGAGCTGCATAACTGTTCACAATGTCTGTAGGACTTCAGATTCAATACCATGGTACTGCAGATATCTTGCAATGACTGAGCCACAAAACTGACCAAGTAAGACAGTGGTTACATTAGCACATTGTGCTGTGCAACAGGAGTGGATGCGTGCAGAAAAACAGTTCTGAGAGCCAAAGGTCAAAATAAGCATGTTCCAGGGATTTTATTTCAGACTAGCTGTAGTTTGTTCTTGTGGATTGAATGTCCATGTATGTTACAGCATATTAGGTATACTCCAGGGGCATATCTTCCCAAAGAAATGTAGTTCATGTGCTCTGACATCGGTCTGGGATGTGAACAAAAAGGTAGCAAATGGGGATGATCGAGAGAGTGGCTTCTACAGCATACCCTGACCCAAAGCAAAGTAATGCAGATTCACTGTATTTGCCCTTAGCCTGTTGTACCTGTGAAATAAAACGCTTTAATGAAAAACCTCTTTCAGCCTTAACTTGACTGTGGTAACACTGACTTGATGAGATCCTTAAGTTCTGTTCTGGGCAAAGAAAAACCATATTAGTGAAGTATGAGAGTAAATATACAAGGAACCATGTTTGTAAAGCTCTCAAAGCGCAGCTCTGATCCTTGTGGAGCTCTGTATTGTCATGGTAGAAATATTTACTACTAATGATCAGAATATGAAAGCCAAAGGATGCTAAAATAGTCAGAGGTAATGTCTTCTGGGTCAGCTGGATTCCTGTTTCCTGATCAGTGCTAGAAATCCTGATGTGAATATTTGAGAGAGGACTTTACTGCAAATGGTTGCACATGCATTAGAAGTTTTCCTTCATTTTGGGGTGGTAAGTATGAGCAAGAAAACAAGCACTCTAACCAAAGAACCAGCATCCAAGAAAGGAAAGGGAAAACTGGAAATAAGGGAACTTGGCAAGGGAACTAAGCACTGAGGAAGAGATGCTTAGAATGCAAGGGTATGAGCTAATTCCTTTAAAACAAAGAAATGAACCAGTCCTGATGCAAAGGCTAACAGAAGACACTTGATAAGGCAACAGAGAATTCTTGGAGACATCACAGTGAAAATAAACCAAACTAATAACTCTAAAAAAAGTGCATGGAGTGTTTTTTGTTTTTTTTATAATGGACTTCTAAAGAAGAAAATATCCTGCATGAAAACCCAAGAATCAAGTCAGGCTTTTAAGATAAAGGTAAGTACTACAGAACTGCAGATTCAATTAATGGTAGCTGATGGGTTTATGGTGAAATAAAAACTTTATCATAATACAAAGAAAATAAACCATAAAATGAAAGAGACAGAAAGAATAAAATAAGCAGAGAGTATCGAGATTTCATAATGGATGAGGTGCTGTGCTTCTTGCAAAAAAAAAAAACCAAACAAACTCTCTTTAGAACAAGAAGAGAGATACTTGGGCAATCAAACTAATAAAAAGCTTATAAAAATAATTAGCAATAAAAGGCAATAGGGAAATACTTTGGAAATATGAATGTCTACAGATCATTAACTCCAAGTAGCATGCTTCTAAAGACAACAAGAAGCCGGGTAATGAATTTATCAGATTAATTTAAATTTATTTTGAAAAAGAGATAAAAAATACTGGGAATGTACCAAGAAAAAAAAATGTAGTACCAACCTTCAAAAAAAGTTAACGCCTGGTAAATCTAACTTCAGTCCTTAGTAAAATAAAGGAGGTACTAAGGAGAAAAGGAGGAAAACAGCTCTGTTTTTAAAAGATCTAGAAAAAAGTGACACTGAGGGTCTATGAAGCACTGATTATACCAACAACCCTGACTTGCTGAGATTGTGGCAAACGTAGCCAATACCAAAAGCAGGGTAGATCCTCTATGAAATACTCTAAGTCCAAAAGGCAAAATTACCGTAAAAGCTCTTAAATATAAAAATGGTGCCCCACAGATGGTGTCCTGAATAAGAGATAACATATTGCACTGAAAACAGGTGTCTAAACTTAAACGGATGGTCATTTAAGCTTAAATGTAAAAATGATTCTTTCCCGGAAGATGTTATTGAAAAAAAAAAAAAGAAAAGAAAAGGCGGCAAAGTATAAGACTAAGCAACCTAGAGAGATGAAAGAATGACCAGAAATGAGATGGCTGGGGCATAAGAAAGATGTAAGTCAATGGGGAAAAGAGAGTCAGCCAAGAGGGAAAGCAAGCTGAGAAAGATCATAAGAATGGGGAGAAAAAAATTGTTATCAATGCACTGTGGCAGAAAAGAAGGTCAAAGATTGTCCTTCATATATTACAATACAATACAATCAAAGCAGTTCTTTGTGCCCACTTAGGTAAGATCTGGAATTCTATATCCAACTGTAAGATGTTCAAACAGAAAGATAAGAGAGTTTACAGAACAAAATAACTGGGATAAGAGACTCGCATAATATATTTACCCTTCCCTTGAAAGAGAGTTACATGCTTATCTTTATGCACCCTCATTAGTCCTATTGATTTCTGTGGACTACTCAGAAAGCATAAAACTAATCAGTATTGCAGCACTGGGGAAAAAGAGAAAGCAAGTGTGAGAGAAGATGCTCATAAAAATCTTCCTTTAATATCAATGGGCAGGAGACACATTTTAGGACACTATACAGATTAAATAGCATAACACCTAGAAATTAATATTGACTATAGAGACAATAACATGTAACACATTCTAGAATAAAATCTAAGGAGCCATGCCATAAAGATGTACTGGAACACACTTCAGATTTCTAATAAATGATTTGCTATACTTCACAGAGGTAAATTTGCTAAAAAAGTGTAATTATCTATGGCGATGTATAAGTGGCTAAACTTCTGCCTATTTAAACAGTATTTATAGGTTAAAACTACTGTCTAAATATGCTCTTAAATTAGGGAATTTCACTTCATTTGTCCTTTTCTGAAACCATATAACACAAGCTCCAATTTCAGATACATCCCTTCAGAGTAGCTAGCCCTTTGGGGCCTATCTGCCTCAGCTCTAAGAACGCATTATTCATTTTATGCCTCTGGTTTTATTTCCAAGGGGTATGCAACCTTCCACAAGGGAAGATGAAACCATCTCCCATCTGTTGCCTAACCTTCATCAATGAGGATGGCTGGTAAAAAGAAATCCTATAGTCTTCCACAAAGACTCTCCCTCTACTCATTTGCTTTGACTGAAGTCTTGGGTTTGAGCTAGTCAGTCATCTAAACCATCAAGCAACTAAGGAAGTTTTCATGTTCACATCTAAGCTCCTAGTAAAAGGATTCCCACAGAATCTTACAGAGATTTTTCCTCTCAAATCAATGGGACACCATGTGCCTTATTTTACTTCTGTCATAAAGTATACTTTACTCCCTTTCATTCAAGAAGCTTCAGCACTCCTTTCACAGGAGAGAACAAGTGAATGGCTGGTGTTCCCAGAACTGCTGTTCCCAAACTGTTTCAGAAGAACCTAGGATTGTGTACTGGGGAGAAAGATGAGAAAAATGGATACCGCAAAGCCTGGAAAAGAACTACAGGTCACTTAATGGGAAAAAAGTTTTAAATAGAATCATGAAGTTTTATTTCATTAATTCTGTCTATATGTGAAATGGAACAGAAAATTTAGTAACTGAACAGAATGGCTGAGAAAAACTCAGCTAGCAGTAAGGTGACTTAATTGCAGTAGAAAAAAAAAGTCTGTTATGTGGATGAGATTGAGGTTGTAGATGCAAATTAGGAAAATCAGGTTTGTAGTCTGCTGCTTTTTAAGATAGGGGAGATGGGAGCCCTAAAACAGGGTCTCTTCAGAAGGGGAAAAACATCCACTTAACAGCACAGAGAGAGATTTGAAGCAAGAACAATCACAAGTGAAGTTATGCCCTGCTGTATTGTTGCCAATAGGAAATTAATCTATTATTTCTTATGCTCCAAAAAACTCAGAAAAGAATGCACTACTTTAAATAGGGAAGAAAAGTTAGTGTTAGAGAGACTGGGAAACTAAACAGGTCTTTACAGTTTGTAACAAAACTCAAGGGAGACATTTTAGAAGTTTGAAAGATCATACAGATAGCAGCTGCCATTAGAAGCCAAACGGTCTTAGATATAGACCAGGAATAATGCCCTGAGAAAAATGGCATCACAGTCTTAAAGACACTCCTGTATACAAAATATGACCTATTAAAACTTTCAAGTTTTTTCTGGGAGAGCATTTGCAGGAACAAAAGCTGAAGATTTCAACAGCTTCAAAGTGACTCTGATAACTGTTGTATCACCTAAGCCTTTCCCAGCTCGAGTCCTGTGATGTTCTGCCAGGATATAAGCAGCTCTAATCCTTGAAGATTTGTGTTTGTGTATTTACAGGTAGTACACTCTTAAGTCATAAGAGCTACTTGTTTGACTTAAAGTCATCCTATAACAGATTTTTGCATTTCTAGAGAAAAATGTAGTCAATCTACTATCAAATCGACAACAAATTTGCTCATTAATACCTAGTAACAATGAGCTAGTGCTTTCTTACAATGCCAAAAAATTCTTAAAATGCCAGTGTAATATAATGCCAAGGACTTACTGTGGGCTAACAACCTTCATAAAAAAGACACCTTGACAGAGTCAAGAAATTTGGTCAAACCTTTAAAGACCTCAGGATATTTCTAAGTTTTGCTTTCTTCTTTTTTCTTTTCAAGGTTACATTTCTTGACTAAAATTTGCATAGGGCACTACTCTGTTCTGCTCAACTGCACCTCAGTAAAAGAGTCAAAGTGAGTATTGTGTTTCTAATCAAGTTTCTCATTAAGGAGACTGACAAATCTTCCCTTTAATTCTAGAAATAATAAGTAGAAACAGCTTAGGAACTACAACATGATGTGTATACCAGTTTGTAAGTGACACTAAAACTAATTTGTCTGGGAGGAGTGAGCCATTTCTTCTTTGTTGAAAAGAAAGGCTGAATCACGTTAGGAGGCCTTGCGGCCTCCTCTCTTTTGGCAGAAAGAGGAGTCCATAACTCATAGCTTCTTTGATAAAGTCTTAGAACCCACATACTGTAAAGATATGTGGATAACAATTCAGAAACAGGCGCATGAGATGCTTGCCTTTGGAAAAACATCTCTTTCCAGTTATTGTTGTCTTCTTGGCACTGGAAATCCTATCTTCTTAAATCTTCTTAAAGAGAAAATCCTATCTATTATGATAGCCAATGCTATCAGCAAAAAACATAGTAAGAACTATTGGCACAGTTTCAACAGACGTTTAAAAGCTTTTGTTGTATCTCTCCAGTTGCCATTTTTTGTTCTTTGGAAGTTCAGTGTCCTCCTGCTCTTTCTTCAACACACTTCTCCCCTATAAACTCCTTTTTGTTAATCTTTGCTTTTTTTAGTCTATGCAAAACTGCAGTGTGCAAGCAAAGGAGGAAACAGTGAATGAAGAAGGTGCTATACCAAATGACATTTAGCTGGAAACCGATGAACCAGAGCAAGTCCGTAATACTTGAATATTCCAGTTCAAAACACGGCAGGTGTCAATAGTACAAATCAAAATGCCAATATATTCAACAAATCAACAGTGTAGAAAAGCCTTGCTTTTTTAGAATCCATGAGCAATAACTATTACACTGTGTGAAACATACATTAAAAAAGGCCTTGATTTTTTTTCTTTACTGTTAACAAACAAGTCATTCCACCCAGTGTCAGCTGTATCCAGTTAGTTATTACTTGATTAGTTCACATGAAAGTGGAGAAGAAAAACATTCACAGGGATCCTGATGAACAACATTATGGGATGATTCCTACCATGTTGCTCTGAGACTGTGTGGCCCCATACATAGTAATGCCATTTGATGGTCCTGCTAATTGTGGTGTATCTGGCTGTATAAATCCTCTTCTGTCAATTAAACTATGGAATAATCAAAATGAAGAAAAAGAGAATTAGAAATATTTCTGATCAATAACTACCTCCTCTTAATAGAGGGAAAATAATTATAATATGCAACAGACCTTAGTGCATCAATACAACTTCAAACACCCTCTTTTATTCAACCGAAGTAGTATGACATTTTGTGTCCATTCATTAGCAAGATAACTGATAATTACTATCCCTCCATATCATTATGTGTATTGCAACTTTTCTGAATTTTTATCATAGACAAAAGATTTAGAAGCTGAGTAGCAGATACCATGAAAAGAAGAATTTAAAATCCACAGGTACGAGAACAAATTACAAAACTCACTAGTGCACTTTGAATCAGTATCTATTTTAAAGGTTCTTTTATTATTCAGTTTCTACATCTCTACCTTAAAGCTCAAGATCAAAAAAGAAAAAAGAATTCTTACAAGCTACTTAACAAGGAAATTTAGAAAGAAAGAGAAATGCTGATTTAGACAACTTACCTACTGGGGTGTTTCATTATAGCTATCTAAGACTGCTCATATTGTTCCACTGTTCTTACCAAAGTGATGCGCTCATAAGATGGAAGTAAGAAATTTTTAAGAAAATGAAATGGATTTGTGGACAAATTCATAAAAAAGGTAAAAACTAACGTAAGAACATGTAATAAACAATGAATGGAACCATTTGACATAGCTAAAGATTTTGCTAAAATTCTGTATAAAATTTTACTCTCAATTTGAGAATCAAAAAACCTCACTTTGGTTCTACCAGTTAGTAATCATATGCAAAACTGAATATGCAGACTGAAGTACAGTATTCTACATGTGTATTAGCACTTCTCACCTCTATACAAGACAAAAATTTCTCGATTGTTTGTGCTTCAAATGCATTCAAAATCTTAGGTGGAGTTCTCACTTATACTTTCTATATGTTTTTAATCTTGGGCCAAAAAGCTATTTACCTGTGACGTGAACAATGTTGCTTCACATCTAAAAACTTTACAAACTTCACAAGACAAGAATGCTACAAAATTTTAGTCCCAAAATAAAATCTTTTACCACAGTGTGTCAAATTTTCCCAGAGCTTTTATAGTACCTGTTACTAAGAGATAATGACAGGAATGCCATAAAGTACCTGAGAGCTAGAGTTAGCATAGGAATGGTTTTATTTGTTGATTTATAGGACCTCTAAATTCCCTCTGGGTCAAGATAGCCTCTATTTTAGAAGATAAGAACAGGATACATAGAAAACACAGCATTTTCTCTCTCAAAAGAAAATGAGATTTCCACCACTCAGAGACCAATCTAAACTCTCATTACAAAAGTCTGCAGAACAGGTTTTTATGTACATTCAAAACACTTAAAAAAAAATTGAGATTACAATTTTTTGTGGAAAGCACTCCTTCAAAAGTCACATCCTTATAAAAAAGGTTTATGATTTATTATGTCAAAATACTACTGTGGAACCAAATAAAGATTTGAAAGTTACTGTTGAAGACATGTAAAATGCATTCTGAATTCACTGGCAGCCGTTTGAAAAATTGAGAAACATTATCTTTCAGAGAACTGAGAAAAATTTAGATTATTTAGAGAGATTCTCTCTGAATCGGCATTCCATCCTTAGAGGGACATGAACATTCGGAATTTTAAGCTCTAATTGATATTAGTCCATTTCATCAGGATTTAAGGAAAAAAAGGAACCTCAATATCTAGTGGCATAGGATGCAGCTGGGATTAAATATTTCAAAGTGATCTTATTCACAAGCAGAAGTTTAGATTCGTTAGATTTCAGACTAGGAAAGAGAGCATAATTTACAATTACAGGGTTATAGTTTACTGTCTGTCACAAAGTATCTCCCTGCGGAAACTGTAAATACTTTGGCATCTAAAGAAATTGTGATGGTAGATGGGATTCAGAAAAATAACATATGAACTCAGTCAAAACACAGGGACAATGCCAGTCTGCATGAATACTTGTCTGGTGTGCTGCTACTTGTATCAGTCTAAGTTTCTATTTCAAATACTGTGAAACCTTATATATTTTTGATAAAAAATTTCATCTGGAGTCAACCAAAAGAATTTGATTCAAAACAAGGCATGGAGTTTTTATGTCACATACTTCTATCAGAAGCAAAACAATGGAATTAAAGGGCTGGGTTTGAATTCACCATCCTTAAAGGCACCATCCATAAAGGCAGGAAGCAGTGGCACTGTTACCCTTTCCCACTACAGTGATTACTGTGTTGACCTAGCACATGGAAAACATAACTTAGTTATCTCCTTCTTAGGAAACGATGTTATCAGTCTCTCCTGCTGACCTTCTACGACACTGTATAAGAATTTCAAATATTCACAGTAGCAAAGGCAGAAATCCCACTTCTAATGCAGCACATTAGCTACGTTACGTCGGTATGAAGTCATTTACTTTTTCTTTCTCAACAGTTCGGATTCATACCAACATAATTCCAGACAAAACCAAACAGCTTCAACAGATGAGTAGTGCCACGACAACAATTTACAAGATGGCAGTCACTCTCTACAGAGGAACTGGGCCTCTATCACACAGGTATCAGAGAAATCTAAGCACGGAACTTTGAAATAAGAACAGAATTGTGTCCTCTCTGCTGCTAGTTTTATTTGTCTAGTCTAGGTTGTCTTGTATTTTTGTTCAAGCTGAAAATCATCTGCAATCTTGAACATCCAAATGTATTCAGGAAGCAACATTTTGGATTTGAAAAGCACATACATATTCACCAAAAACTGAATCCATTAAGACTTCTCTGCAATTACTTTGGTGTAAAAGCATCAAATTCAGCTTAGTGTATATATGCTAACAGTAGTATAAATAAAGAAAAATTATTGTCCATTTAAATAAAAAAGTTCAGAGTGAAAAGACAAACTCAAACTAGTTGTAGAATTAAAGTTCCAAACACACACCTCTCCTAAACTCCTAAGTCACGCTTGTTAGATATGTAAGAGCTCAATTAGCTTTCAAGATATGATGTGGGTTCTTGGACTAATTTCTGCTGGCACTAGGAGCAACAGCGTATACTCTTCTTTTGTATTTTGCCACCAAATATTATTATTTTGCCTCAATATGGCTATTGGGGCAGATGAAAAATTATGGATTTATATTTTACAGCAAGGTAAAATGAGGACCAGAAGCATACATTGCACAGTGGTTTTATGGCACTATTATACAAGACAGGCTTCCTGTCCTGAAGAGGTTAGGCATTACTCAAAGTCCACATAAGACCAATGGATGGCAATAAATACCCAAGAGATGTCAAGTGACTTTTTTTTTTTTTTTAAACTACTGGATGATCTTTCTTTTGAAACACAGGCTATGTTAGCTATTTGGCACTTTTGATTACATCATTCAAGCAATCATAGAGATAGATAAATTATATTAAAAAAAAAATCTGAGATTTTGATGCATCTAGTTCCACTTTTGATTGATTTTTCTAATTAGGCTATTTTGAAGCTTGCTCACCAATACCAAATCCAACTCTGTTACTCTAACAGCCACAGTGAAAATGTCCAATGGTGCTTGATCTAGACTAAACAAAAATTGTGTCCTAGTTCAGCTACTTTTACTATTTGGAAGCTCTATTATATCCAAAGCCTTCTAAGACTAGGTATTCTAAAATATTTTTTAGAGATAACTTTTGATCAAATATTGCGCATTTTGAAAGTCTGCAATACATCCTCCTGATTCCTAATCACAGGACATCCAGAACATCCTTTGTTTACATAAAGGAGTACTACTCAGGAGGTATATCAGCTGCTCTTTAAGCTGATTTACCATATAGAAATGAGCCAAAAATTTCATCAGCGGGAAAGCCTACTGGAGATTTGAGCTATCTGTGGATTAAAGTAAGAGAAAATTTGAGCTAAATGCTTTTAATTCTATGGAAATCTTTCTTATCCTAGTAAGTAAAGAATGAAGATGAATGGTGAGAAAGTTATAAAATGAAAGAGTGCCCCCACTCATCCTGCAACACCTAACTACTAAGAATTTTTTACTGCCAGCAGTCATTAGCTGCTGTGATAAAGGTTCAAAGAACAAAAGAAACAAGTTTATTTTAATTTCAGATGTGTCAACTTTCGGTTCATCTTTTTTATGGGATCTGACCATTAACTTAGTTTAACATTATTTACCAAGTTGTCTGTTTAATACAGACAGTAAAACAAAACTTTTCATTAAGTTGAAGAAATCAGAAAGAATATTTTTTCATTAATAATCATTTGGTTTAATTTTTGCTAACAATACTTTTGATACTCTTACCTTGGAGAGAGAGGCCCACAGAGTGCAGCACAGCAATTAGTAAAGATGTTGCCGTAACTGTATGGATTATAGTTTTCTTTACCTCTTTTATTTGACCATGATCCTTTAATCTGAAGAGAGATGAACAAAATACACCTCATATAATACAATACAGAGAAACGTTGAGACAAATTAAGGGTTATCAAAGCTGCAACAGGCTACTAATGTCTGCGATACACCAGAGAAAACTAATGACTACCCTCTCCTAACAGCTTAGAGCTGTGGGCTGTTATGAATGGCTGTAAACTAAAACCTTTACCTCCACAGACTCAGAGAGCTCCAAATCTCAAAGGGTCAACACATTAACAGCAGGAATTTCAGCATCTACGCATGTTTTGCATAATAGGTCTGGATTTAATTGTACAAAGATTATAGCATGTTCTACAGAAGAGGTTCAATTGCAACATACCACTAAAGCAAGCAGTAGAGCACTCGAGCTGTACAATGCCACAAAACCTTCCCTCCCCCCAAAGCCCAAAAAGGGCTCTAGCATCTCATGAAGCAATTGCAGTCATTACCACCTTTCAACCCAGATTATGTTTTCTTTTAGCCACTCATACACTTCTTCTCGTGGGATACCTGATAGCCTGAGTAAAACGTCTTGCTGTATTCAACTGAAAATGTGTGCTTTTAAATGAAGTTATTAAGCAGTTTACTCGAAATTCACACACGTTATGGTGCTGTAGTTCCCCACTATCTGACAGCTTTTCAACACTCCAAGAGAGAGATTTATTTGGGGCGAAAAAAATGGAAGCATGCACGGTCCATTTAGAGACAATGTTGGCCTGAACCTAATCACTGAGGAACACTACCGTATCTCATCTGTCTTATCAGAGGTGATCTTCTTCAAAGTCAGGCTCCTTGCCTGGATACCTGGTCCTGAAGTACAATCCATTCTGAGTCTGCTTTGGTAAGTTTTGGGTTTTCTTCTCCCTCAAGTTTAACTATGATCTTAACCAATATCAAACATGTATGTGGCAGTGCGAAAGATACTACTTTTACTTTCACCAGCTATCAACAAAAAAGGTACAACAAAAAGTTCCAAAAAGTAATTTTAAACTTGCAGTAATTTGTTCAAAAGTGTTAGGATCACTGTATTTGGGTTACTTGCCAAATTCCAACATGCATTCTATACCACTAGCTAATCAGCTATTTTTATTTTCTCCTTTTAGTTAGGAGACGACACATTAAGCCTCCACACAGTCATATTTAATTTCACACCAAAATCAATGAAAACTTATGTGCTAAATAGGACAACTGTAGAAATCGGTAAAGTTGACCTTTGAATTAATGATATATTTCTTACTAGAGATATCACCCCTCACACTGGCAAAGAAATTTCAAAGGAAAGGTGAGATAAAACATGAAATTTTTGTTTTGAGAAGTCAACATACTTTGAAATTTTTAGACTAAGCAATTTTTGAGTCAAAGAATATTTAGGACTCCAAACGAAAAAGAGATACTGAAAATTATTCAGTGTTTTTCTACTGAACTGAAATGTATAAAATATACTTTTGACTCGTTCTTCTTTGTCTACTCTCTATATATTCTTGTTTCAAGATATAGGTCTTGTGGGTACAAATCACAATGGACACACTAGGTAACCAGCAGATCTTCAAGCCACAACAACCATGGTCCAAGAGATCGCCTCTGATATTCTGAATCAAGTTTGGCCAGGTTACTTCCTTTTTTCTTATTGAGGCAATCACAACTTTTGCAGTAATAACTTCTGTAAGAATTACAGAGAAAAAACTGTATGCAATTAAAATTAATCATCTACTCATCACTACTATTTGGAAACATGTAGGCAGAAATATATCATGAACTTACATCTTCATTGGTTGTTTGATTGGAGCTGATCAAATATGTGTGAAAACCTGAGAGACCAACAATGGACCATACGGAGAAAAAACACACCACAGCTTCCAGCACAGTAATTGAAAGTCAAGGAAATAGAAAAGATATTATATCTAAAAACAAGTAGTTACAATCACAAAATTCAGGGTTGTCAACCTGTAGTTCCACAATTCCCCAGAAGTCCTGAGAGTACTGCAAAAGGGTCAGCAAATACTAACTCAGAAAAGCATGCCTATCATCAGTTGGCTTTAGCGTATAGATCACTGGATAACATCTACACCAGAAACTATTTAAGGGTCTGCAGATTGAGAAAGGCTAGAAACTACCGATGAGTGGTTCAGATCTTTTTAATTGCTGAACTTTAAATTTTACATGTTCACTCAATAAGCTTTTTCACATTTTTATTAAGACAGGTACATTAATAAATAGCAGTAAATAATAATTCTAATAGTGTGAAGGGAAGATTAAACACAAGATAGGTGACCCATGGCTAGTTGACTAGAAAAAATAGAACAGAAATGTTTGTATAAAGACTTAGTGCACAAAAGGAAGGACCACAGTTTCTAGATCTGTGCTCATACAGTAATAACAAGTGAGTAAACTTGTATCTCCCAGCCATATGTATTAACTGTTAAGACTCTTCTTTCTTCCGTTACTGAAGTTAAGATGCTGATAAGGACCCTAACATTAGCATCATAGAAGTGTGTTAGTCCAAGTAAAATACAAAATCCACTTGCTTTCTCAAATCCCTTTGATAACTGGACATATTCTGCATTGCAACTGTGCGGGCACCTGCATGGGCCACTGTTGGCAAATGGCCTGGATAACAACTCCGGTTAAGAATGTGAATATAAATAGCTGGGAGGAGAGGGGAGGTTGTGGGTTGAATCACTAGAACTTTGGGGAGTTTAGTTATAGAAGGGTGCTTGGACATTCGTAGGTGTTTATTAACATTTCCTAAGTGTCTAGTATAGTGGTTTAATCTGTTCTGTTACTGATATTGATTCTGAATGTATAATTCACTGATTGTGGGTTAATTATATGTCATTAATAAATCAACTAACTGCTTCAATACTGATTTGGTTTAAACTACATGTAAAAAAACTAACAGTTTTTCATTGCAAGAGCAACCTTTCCCTTTTTTAATTTCCATAACTGGAATAACGCAGATGACAAGGATGAATTAAGTTCCTTAGTTTTATAGAAAAATTAAAAAAAGAGATTGAACTATTAGGTTGTCTAATTATGTTTAAGTGTGTGTCTTTCACTCATTTGTCTAATTATGTTTAAGTGTGTGTCTTTCACTCATTTTCTTTCTCTCTCTCTCTTTTTTTTTTTTTTTTTCTTTCTTTCAAACTACCTTTGTTTTCATTCTTTAGAAGAATACCATAAAAAACTAACTAGGCTTTCAAAGTGAGGTCAGTATACTAAGTGGAAATTCAGTCAACATTCATTGTTGCATATTTACTAAGTTTATATCACTCCTTTAACTCTAAAAATTCATTATCTTAATGATAAGACAGTGAAGGTACTTCTAAACTTCATACACTCCAGCACAAACAGCAACTTCCTATAGCAGGCTTCCTGCCCATAGTTCTATTTTTTATCAATATTTATTTTCATTTACATACGATAGCCAGGAACTCAGAATACATCTGCTTCTAATGTTATTTTCTGCATTCCTTCAGTAGTAATATTTTTTCAGGGAACATGAATCAAGAGCAGAAAAGGCCTTGGTTCCTAGAAAAATTATATAATAAATCAGTAAGAACAAGACAACAGGAAAAGAATAGGATAAAAACAATCTGTACGCCAACCATACGCTAAACTTTAATGAATTCAGTTTCCAAGACAACAGCACCTCAAAATATTCCATAACAGGGACATTCTCAGGCTTAAAACATACAAATAATACACTTATCACTGAACCTATCAACAAAAAAGAAGTATGACAGCTCTGCACCAATATATAGAGACATAGTCTGGAAAAAGCATGGATGAACGAACCTAAGCGTCCTAAAATATCCTAATATAAATTAACAGTCAAGAGTTTTATTTTGCAATCTGTTGTGATCTAAAGAATTGGGAAATGAATAAATCATCTCTGTAATTCCCATTAACATCTACTTCACTCAAATTCAGAGCAGTTTAGAAAACAGAAGAGAGCTGTCTACATTCTAACCAAATCTGCTCCTAGGGCAGCAGAACGACCTAAGAGCATTTCTCAGCAAGATGGTCCCTGCTCTCTCTCATCTCCTCCACCAGTCACAAGGAGAGTCAAACCAGCACGAGATAGGAGCTTAGTCTCAGTTGGCCATGCAATAGCTGTAGCTAAAGCAAAGAGAAAGAGGGAGAATGGATACGGAAGTAGATTGCTGTTAGCAGGGGTTCAGAAGGTGTAAGACAGAGGGAAACAGCCTGAAAACATTAGGCACAACCCAAGCTAATCCACCTAACTGGATTTTGAAAAGGCAGAAGCCCTAAGCAAGACTACAGAAGAGCACTGTTTTGTGGAATCTACATACCAAGATGAAGAGGAAGAACCACTAGACCCAAAAAGGGGAAGCCATGGGGGAGAGGAGCTTCCTGGAGCCTCACTGTGTGACCGAGCACACCAGTAATAGGCTGTTCCTCATCACCATTACACTCAAGAAGGTTCTGAAAAGTGAGTTTCTCCCTCCACACAGTGATGCTTACTGACAATGAAAGGGAATTCCTCAGACTTATTTCAGTTCCCCATGCCAAGATCCTAAAAGATCTTTAGAACAGCAGAAGATGTATGTTAGATTAGGCTGAGTCCATTAATAACAAAGAAATACAGAAAAAGCAATATATTCTCAATATAAAGTATAACTTCTTAGCATAACATAGCATAATATTGATATTTCTTACAGGGTTGTTAGCAAGATACAAACGGCAATATTCTCTCTGTGCCCAAATAGACTGGCTTGCCCCAAAGGAAAATTCCCAATAGTATTTGGACAATTTAATTTTTTACTGTTAGGAAATGTAGCCAAGCTGTTAAATTGTCCAATATGTCACTATCAAACCAGGCTGCTTCTGTAAGATGTGCTATTCAGCCTTTCAGATTTGCATGTCTCTGAATATAAATTAGGAATAAGCAGCCTACTGTTCCTGTACAAGGGACCCTGAAATGTGTAATCAATTATCTTTTGATTTAAGCATAATTGAAAGCTATTCTCATGTTGAAAAAACTGAAAGACTAATCTTTGGTAAGAAGTGATTGCTATTGTTTTCATTGGAAGCTATTGTTGTGCTATGTAGAATAGTTTGTTTGTGCTTTGCAAAATTATTTCTACCAAAAAACAACCCCTCAACAAGTGGCTTTGCTTAAAAAGGGTGTTTGCTTTACAACTCAGTGACTCCACCTGATGAACATACATGAAAAAGTATCTGCAGAATTGGACATTTAGAAAGACAACCTAGAAAGAGAGGTGTGTCTTCATGCACAATACATATTTAATTGTTTTAACAGGTTATTTATCATTAAAATGAAAAGATATTTTAGAGAATGGAACTTGCCCCTTCAAGATTGATTGTGGCATACCTTCACAAACATTTTATCCTCCTTCCCCTCTTTTTGTCAAAGTTGTTCAACCATTCTTTCCACTTATCTTCACTAGACAAGAAAGGGTTTTTACAAGGCATTAGGCTTCACAGACAATTGAGAGTATAAGCATGATAACCATTCACCACATCCAGTTATAAAACTAGCTACTGCCTTTTGATACATGAAGTACTGCTACTGAGCAACTTTGAAAGTGCACTGTACCAAGTAAGCAGATGTATCAACCTTTGTATTTGGGAAATGAGGAAAAAAACCAAACGGTATCTTCTCAGAGAACGCAGAATCAGTGTATATTAAAAGAGCAAGGAAATAAGTCTTAAACACACACTAACATTTCATTTTGAGATTTTTATCAGGCAGTAACACTTAGAATGAAATTTGCTGCTTCTTCCCACAGGAAGTAATTTCGTAAGAGAAAGTTCTCTCAAGTATATAAAATTTTCTAAGGTTCATACAGAAGCTTTCTCATGATTCCATTCCAAGTAATAATGAAGAATGACTGGGAATAGAGGAAAGGAAAGTTTCCTCTTTTTAATCTTTTGTGGAAAAGAGCAAATTGTATGAGGTACAACAGCCAGAAGAAGTTGCTTTAGCACATGTATAGGAAAGAATTATTTTTACAGTAGCTTTGTGAGAGGTGCAAACTGCTTATACAGATATGCCATTCAAAAGATGTATGTAAGGAGTGGGAAGCTTAGTCTGTACAGTAATGTAAGCAGGAAATTAAATAGAAGTTATGTCAGCTTCCCATTTTTCCTTTATGCTAGCTGCTTTCAGATAGGACCAGGAATCCTGTTCCATTCTCACTGAGCAGAGAAATCTACAGAAAGCTGGTGTCAACTAATAAAAAGAACACTAATTATCTACAGAATAGTAGTCCCTGTGTATGCATATGTATACTTTTATGCAATCTAACAGAAGTAGATACTTGAAAATATGACTTCTCTAAAACCAGTAAATCAATTAAATCAACATTAAGAATACTTTCAAGTATTCAACTCTTCAGAGGCAGCTTAAGGTTTCAGTTGTTTCACAGTTCACTTTTTGTATTCTGACAAGATCCAGCCAGTTCAGATAGTTTCTACAGTAAGAGCAGAATAAATATTTAATACATTAAATGAAACCATGGCATGAGTATAATGTGAGATATATTTATGAATTCCATCACAAATATATGGAGCATATTTCCATCGCACATGGAAAGTATAGACCTTTGTCAAGAATACTATGCTGCAAAAGAAAAATGCAGGCTAATGTGTTTCCTACCTCCAACATTGGGTGAGAAATCCTGTTGTGCAGGAAGTGATGAAGTCATTAATTGATAAAAGTCCCAAATGCACATATCCAACAACAGCAAGCAACCAAAGAAAAATACATCTCAGATGTTATTATGCAACAAAAGCTACAATTTGTTTCAGTGAAAGGATATCTTGCAGGACTGTCCTTCAGGGCATTGAGGAACCCTGTTTGTTGTGAACCTGCAGAAATAAAACCCAAATTACCAACTGCATATGATATTGAACTCTAGGCTGTTTTCACCATAGTTCATACACAATTAATATTTGAAGATCTACTGAATAATTGCAGAATACATTTTACTAATGGGAGTCTGAGATTATGATATTCAGCAGCAACAACAAAAAAACCTGGGTATGTTATCAGGTCTAACATCTGCAGTATATTTTCTCAGTAATACCAGATTGATGCCTGCATACTTTCCCATGAACGAGATCTCTCATTATTCCTGTTCTTTTTAGACCTAATATGGAAACAAAAAAAAATTATAAGCTATTTTTTCCTGTTAAATATTATTTTTCAAAAGCCACTTTTGACTTGGAAAGTTTATGAAATTTATACTATGAATGCAGATTCTCAGCTTTCCCTCCCCTATTCTGGAAGCAGCCAGAAGTTCTCAAGACTATAATCATCGTTCTACTGCACCTGCACAGGGTTTTTTGCATAGGTGCTTGTTGCCTCTGGGTGAGCTGAGAACACCTGCTAGCTGAAACCAGCCCAAGAACAGCATGCTCCAATGAACCAGAGATGGAGAAGCATCTCCTTGAGTTCCACAACCATGAGATATCAATCAAAAAGGTCAATTTGACAATTTGCAACAGATGAATTAGTCTGTAGAAACTGACTCTTAATGTTACATGAGGATAAGGCATACACAGCTCATATTTTGTTGTATAATTTAAATGATTTAAATGAATCAAGTTGAAAGTAATTCTCACAGCAAAATTTCCCCCCTTCTTAGCTGAATTCATCTGAACATTTTTAGGAAGAGAGAAGAATCCTGATAAACCAAGATACCTTTAAAAGGAAAAAAAAAAGAAAAAAGAAAAAAAAGAGATGTATATATACTGTTTCTCTAGACTTGCCTGCTCAATTTTACTGTTTGTCATTAAAAAGGAAAAAGTTACTTACCTTACATTTCTGAGCCTTGAGATTTTCTTTCAGACTCGCATAACAGGGTCTTAGTCTCAAGGCACAAGACTAGTGGAACTTCCCCCTACCTTCTTCCTACTTTCACGATCCTTAATGGCAATGACAGCAGGTAGGCGTGATCTACACTCCCTATTGCTGGTTACACTCTTCCAATTCCCAATATATCAGAAGGGAAGGTTCCTCATTACAACACGCAACTGAAATACTGATGCCTCAACTAAAGCTGAATAACTATGAAGACAGACAATCCTACTGAAAATGTATTAAGCTTGGGAAGTTGGAAGAAAATCTTGCCAGAAAACAGCTTCAGAGTTATTTTAGCCTCTTCAGTAATAATATGTGCAAAGATTCTTAACCCTGGAAAGGGACAATTTCAAAGGGATGTCCCAAAAGTAAGGCCACAGAAAACAAAAAGTTTAGCTACATCTCATAAATCTCATCACCAATTATACTCACTAGAAATTATAAAAATGCCAGCTAACAAGATTCATTAAAAAAAATGAAACAGATTTCAACATTTTGTCTATATCAAGAGATAGACAAAAGAGAGAACAGTTTTCCTATGTAATCAACAAGAACAAAGTCAGAGAAGGAACTTCCCTCTTAAGATGAACTATATAGGACTTTGTTAATGTAAAGGCCTACAAGTTACTATGACTATCCCTCAGCCCCTTCCTAAAGAGCTATTGTCAGATGATATTCAGTCAAACACAACATATCCAGAATAAAATCTTGCTGATGGGAAGGTAATCCATCTTCATAAGAGCTAGGAACTGGATTCGGGTGTGTCAGCAGAACTCTCTCTACAATCAAGAATTTTGCCAGGATTTGTGGAAATAGATACAATGGCTTTCTTTTCTCCCCCCAGGAAACATTGGGAAAAATGCACCTCTTTTTAATATAGTCTCTTCCCATTGCCATATGCAAATAATTGAGCAACTTCTCGTTCAAGTGAAAATCACATGGAGTCTCATATTGATAAAGCAACTGACTCAAAGGACACCTATCAGACAATTCACAGATCATTTAAGAAATTTCTTTGACAAAATATTCCACTTCATAGGTGCAAGAACTTCCTGTCTCTAGAGACAAAACCCCTTTCAGAGATCAAGTTCTTTTGCAGCTTCATGACACTTGTCTCCAGAATTTTCTTTGGCAAATTTCTGCTCTTTTGTTCTTTTACAAACTTCAGTATCAAAAACCTGGATAAGATTAGTCTGGGATTTGGATATCATGGCTATCAGAAGGGTTACAATTCCCTGGACATGTTGTGAAGGTCCTCATGAAGTATAGGCTTCCACAGAGGTTCTAGGTTCACAGAAGACTGTCTTCCTTGCAAACATAATGATTACAATGATATACAAAGACAGAGGTATTTTTACTGGTTGCAACAAGGTCTAACATCATTGCATCTTCATTGTGTGGTTTTTTTTTTTTTTCCTCCTGTCAGTATGATGTTACTTTGGCTAGGGAACTATTCACTATTCAGCTATTAAGTGATCTTCCTTTCCATCAAACTAATATTGCATTAGAGGACATCTTAGAAAGAAGAAAGAAAAGTATCTTTCACAGTTGAATGACCTTCAAAACACTAGACCAGAGTCCTAAGACTAGAAACTGAGACTTCTGTCCACAGACACACTAACACAAAGCACTCTATGCCAATTGCAAAGATCCTTGCTTAACAGTTAGCAGCAACTGAAGAACTTCAGGGCTGCAAAACAGAACAAGAATGGCTGAGGGTAAGTAACAAAAAGGTGAACAGGAAGAGCTCCAGAAGCATAGAGGGCAAAGAAAGAGTGGAGCTGCGACCGATTAAGAAACCTTATTGTAGGGAACTCTTTTTTGGTCACAGTCAAGAATACACTAGATAAATCTGAAAGCTGAGCTGAAAGTTCAGATGTAGCAAGCTTCAGCAAGCAAACAGCTCAGGAATCGTTCTATGTTCATACCTGCTCCCATTGCCTTTGAGGATCAAACCATCCTTAGAACTGGGGAAGTCTTCTGACTCACGCATGGGAGAGAAAACTTCATAGCAAGAATGTTTTACAGCTGATATACTTAGAAAAGTCAGCATTTAACATTTATTATCTGCAACACCTACACAATGCTAAAGCGTTTCTCAACCACACAGAGACACACAATTCATTTCTCCAATCTCTACCTAATTTTCATTTAGAATTAGATATGGACTTCTAATTGGTCAACACTGTAAAGTTAAGATACACTGGATAAATTCACTTGACATACAGAACATGAAATACTAGCACAATTTCAGTAATTCCAATACTTAAAAGTGAAAAAAAAAAAAAAAAAAAAAAGCAGTGTAGTCTTTGTGAAATAAAGGTAGATTAGCTCCAACAACAATAGCTTTGTCAGAGCAATTACCTTTTCAGCTACTGAATTCTGGCAGGCAAGAGCAAGACCACAGTCAAAAACATGCCTCCTTCTTCTTAAATGTAAGAGTTGTGCATGTGTACACTCAGGTATGTCCAAATAAATTTCAAAGATTTCAATATTAATGGCAAACATTCTCTTTCTAATAATTACTTTTTTCTTTTTAGAGGATATGTACATCTTTTCTCTGCTATTTCAACTAATATTAGAATTGCTCTATCTGGCAGTGAGGATAACTTGTTGATCCAGATTCCCACAGAATTAAAATGTCCCTAGCTCTAGTCTCTGTGTACTACATTTTCAAACTATAGGAGCATTGCAGAGTCCCCTTACCTGTCTTCTGTGAAGCACAAGTGAGAGCAGGAGTTCTGCTTTTCAAATTACAAATTTTCATCCCCACATAGTAAGTAATTTAAGAAACTGAACACAATCTGGCATATGTTTCCTTAGATCATTTTTTAAGTATTGTCATTATCAAGCTAGCTTTATAAATGTATTATAAAATGAATAAACTGGACTTAGTTGCTTCTATCAGGTTTCCATTGTAATAAGGAATATAAAGAAACGCAAAAATTGTATTTCCAAAATGATTAAAAAAATACTGTTCAAGAGGATACCCTATAAAATTAGTGAAAAAGATAAAGCAGTCTTAAATTTCCTACCGAAAGTGGGTTAAAAAAAAACCCAGAATACAAAAAAGGTCTTTGAAGACAGCTCATACAGTCTATCACCACAAATTGGAATAATAACAACATGCAGAAGCTAACACAATTTGTCATGCATGTGGGGAAAAAAAAACCCAAAAGAGCTTTGAAAAAACCCTCCTTAAACCCAATCCCAAATAAAAATCTATCTCAAATTCATGAATATTCATCTTCTTACATTCACTACATTATAAATTGGTTATTTTCAGAATGTCTATGCAAATGAAAGTAATTGTGTTAAAAACAGGGTTGAGGAAGATGTAAAACTAAACAGGAGAACAACATAAGCTGTAAAATAGCTCAAATCTATTAGTTAATAAGTCGTCTTTTTTGGATGGATGGCAAGTGACCAATGCTTACTGTCAAAAAAGCACACACAGTTTTTCTTTGGGAAAATGATACTATCTCTACACTTGGATGTAAAGTATGTGTGGTGCTTTTACAAAAAACTGTCCACAAAAGGACCAAAAAAATTGAGAAAATTAACACTACTAAGATAAAGCCTGTGCTGCATCAATGACTACCACGATCACGGTCTACTACAGACCAGAATGGGAGTCACTGGAGACCATGACACTTCAGAAAAAAGGCAAATAAATAAATAAATAAACAAACCCTGAATGATCAAAAGATTAACTTAAAAATAAAAAACTCAAGCAAATGGCTACATACGTAATCTGATTTCACCAGCATACTTACGAAGGATGACGTGGGTGATAACGAATGCAAATATAAAGACTGTCAGAAAGGACAGAGATAAAATAAACATATAAAAAAATCTGTAGTTTCTTTTCCCCACACAGTTGCCTACCCAGGGACAGTGGTGATCAAACCGTTCTGAAATGAGAGGCAGAAGAAAAAAATGGAAAACAATTAATAAAATGCTGCTTTATTTGAAAAAAGCTCTCTGAATATTCTATTAGAACTCATGATTTAATTGGCATTTGAAAACTAGCCACAGAGAAATCTTATTTAGAAAAGAAAAAATAGAAAAGAAAAAAGGAATATTTTAATGAAACCTTACAGCTTTTAAAGAAAAAGTATGGCTGAGGTGAGCTTCTGTTAAACAGCATTACAATGATAAATTGTGCAGTCCAACCAATAAATGTATATTTTCCACTGTCACATGGAGCAATACGAATTCAATCATAACGATCTTTTTTTCCAGTGACTTTTCTGCTCAAAATTGGAGTTTTTGACTTTTTTTTCTTTACATATTTCATGATCATACCTTTGATGTTTATGCCCACCATCATATCAATTGATGAATTATGGCACATGAAATATTTCCACACTCCCCCTTTTCTTTTAGTATTTTACTCAAATTATTATCCATTTCAGACCTCCTGTTTTTCCACTTAGAATTGACACTGCCATACAAAAACCATTCAAAGTAATAAAACCAGTAGCAAAAAACATTTTCATTGATTAAGATTCAGATCGCCTGGTAAAATCTACTCTCTCCTTTAGCTTTACAAGGATTTTTAGCTGTTTTGGTTTTGCTTTTTAATAATCTGTTATATCCTGTGGGAATTTTGTGAAAACCACATGGTATAAATTGGTAGATGCCTGAAAAATCTCTTCCCCTATGTACCACTCTAGGCTCCCTCTTCTTTTCCTTACTAAACCAAACCCTTTCCCTTTATTTTTCTGAGAGATGAACTCCTTAGTGAGACAGGGCAGTGCAGAAACAAGCCTCCAGAAGCTCAGGGAAATGCCCTAGTGTTGGCAGCTGTTGCAGGGAATAGTTAACTTTGCTGCTTGTGCAGGGTCTGGGTCTCCCCATGCAGCCTGGAACCTCCCAGTTCCAACATGCCAGTTAATGAAAACAGAATGACCGTCAGGAAACAAAACAGCATTTCGTAACTTTGCTTTGGAGAGATTACACTGACATAGTAACAGAATTTTAGATTTTTAATCAAATCCAAGATCATAACATAAGACAGATGCTCTCATGATGACTCCCTCTCACTCTCTGATCCTTGTCCAAATCTTATTTTGTTTTCTCTGACTCTTATGTCTCCATTGACGTATGATATCAGTCTATTTGTAATTGCACGGGAAAGGCAAGCTATAAATTTGAAGTCCTTAAGCTCTATGTTAAAAAGGCACATCTGTTCAAACAGACTAGTTTATTTTAGCTATGGCTTTATGTTAAAGACCTACATGAGAGGTCCTCCTTGAAGGATGTGTTTAGGATTATCTTCATTAACAACAACAAAAACGTCAAAACAACATGCACTACAGATTTCTGAGTTCACTAGACTTTCGGGGTTTTTTTAAACCGGTTTTGCGTGACAGCTGTTTGAACCACATGTTTCTGCCATAAATCTGTTTCAAATTCCAACAGGGCTATTCAAGGTGAAGTTATTGAACTTTCTTAGGATAAGGGTTCAGAAATACTTTAATTTATTGAGTACTGCTAAGAATACTATGAACTAAGTACCTCAAGTACCTAAAAGGGTGGGCACTATCACCTTTACTTCAATGCAGTACAGTGGTATTCCCAAAGTAAGCAGACACTGCACGTGAACGGTTCTAATTTTTACATTTTTGCTCCTGAATGAGTCCTTCTGCTCTGATAAACACTTTATTTAAAGGGTACCTAATGCAACACATGAGCAAGCAGTACCACAAAGTAAAATAAAGGTATAAAGCCTAAAAGCATAATCCTAAAGTACTTTTGTACCTTACTGCTTCAGAAAAAACTTTCATGATGTGTCTTTGGAAGATGAATTTAACAAATACATACTAATTCTCTTCTATGTTGAAACAGTAGGAATCAACAAATTCTGTGGACAAAAATCTCAGTTTCTAGCCATGAAATGATATTCAGATATGTAGATGGCTATAGGATGAGTTCAGATAAATGGAGACACACACACATACACACATTCCGTATTGCAGACTGACTTGATATTTTTAACCTACTTGCCACTCCTTTCCATTTCTGTCTTCAGACTTCCTTGGTAAGTTGAAAGGCTCTGCTTTTACAATAAGTACCTTATTAATCATTGTGAAGTTAAGTCTGTCTATGATGTTAATAAAGCAAAAGTGGACAGAAAACACTAGCTGAATATGAAAAACCCTTTGCTACAATGTTAAAATTGAACCAGCTCTATTACAATGAGTATTATGAATGAATAAATTGGGCCTCATCTTTCTCACAGACAGTCACAAAATCACAGAATGGTTAAAATCAGAAGGGGCCTTTAGAGATCATCTATAGCTCAACCCTTCTGCTCAAGCAGGGTCAGTTAGAGCAGGTGACCCAGGACCATGTCCAGTCAAGTTTTCAGGATGGAGACACCACAGCCTCTCCGGGCAACCTGCGCTCAGCCACCCTCACAGTACAATTTTTTTCCCTAGATACATACAGAATTTCCCATGTTTCAGTTTGTGGCCGTGGCCTCTCATCCTGTCACTGGGCTCCTCTGAAAAGAGTCTGGCTCTATCTCCTTTACGCCCTCCCTTCAAATAATTATACACATTGATAAGATCCTCCTGGAGCCTTCTCATTGCTAGGCCAAACAATCCTAGCTCTACAGATATATAGCATACAAATAATAAATACCTCTAAAAATACAAAGGGATGTGACACGTATGCTATATGCCACAAAATAGTATATTAAATAGCAAGGGATTATTCTACTCAGCTGAAGACAAACACATAAATGCAAGCTAAAGATAACAGCCACATAGTGGTACACCAGACAAGACTCAAATTTCCTGACGCTTGAACAAATTGCCATAGAGACAACAGGCACTCAAATAGCTGCTTGTGATTTTTTCTGGAAATGTTTGACTTCTTCATTCAGCCTCTGAAAGAAGAAGGTGGAAAGATTCTTTCCACCAAATTACATAAAGATTCCTGGAAGGTCTAAAGAATCCTCTGGAATTAACAGCATTGTTTTTTGGAAAGCAAGGGGACTTTGAACCTAAAAATACCTATGATCTTAGAGCTTGTGAACCATTCTGGTTAGCTAGTAATGCAAGATAAAACAGCCAATACTGGCAAAATGAGCAGACATATACTAAGCAGAAACTTCTAACACTATTAGGAATTATGAACTCTCTCTCAAGACTAGAGCTCTTTCTTCTTCCTTATAATATGTCATAGCTCAATAAATATTAATGAAGAAATAACAAAATATCTTAAGTTTCATCCTCAACATCCCATAAACCTGCAAACCAAACAATCACCAGTTTGGAAAAGCAAGTTCTGCTCAACATCTTTGCTTGGTTTGGATAGTGCTGGCAGGAAAATTAAGATTTACCTTCATTGAGAAATGTAAAAACAATAATGCTGAGGGAAGTTGGGAATTCCGGCTTTATGAACTTAAAATGCAGTGCAAATATAAAGGCAACTGACCTGTGTTATGAAGAATCACAGACTGTCTGGAGGTGATGGCTGGAGTTCTGGTTTAAATTTATAGTGTATCCTACCATAGTTAATGTGATAATTGTGTCAAAGTTAATGCAAAAATCTTTGCAGCAAATGAGAGAATCAAAATGTAGGCAATATAAACAGTTGTCAGTAAAAAGTATATTAGAACTGTTAATGTGGGAGGACGGAAGTTACAAGACCTGGAAAGTTTGTCTAAGGAAGCATCCCAGGGACAGAGAAGTTATGACAGATCCTCTTCCTGCACCCTCATTTTCAAACAAAATAAGGAAGGCATTTGCTTCAGGATGTGGTATGATGCTACAGCCGTATCAACCTAATAACAAACTACTGCTGAAAATGGTGGTCCTGCTTACCCCCTTTTAGTGTCCCATGAGCAGCCTCTTGCCTGTGTGTTTATGGCCCTCCTTCCTTGGGCCAGGACTGGTGTTTGTTTTACCCCTTGGGGAGTTGGTTCAGGGAGCCAGAGTAACTGAAAACTAGGGTTAATTTTCTGTTGCTTGGTTCGGCAAACCAGCTCATCAAAATATCAAAGACCAAAGCTGGCACAAAGCATAGCAACGAGAACACGCTGCCTGAGAAGAGATGAAACAACCCCTTCAGAGACAGCTACGTGTTAATTCACCTTAGTTGTGACACCAGCCACACCAGTGTGGCTACACATACCAGGAAATCCAGTTTTGACTAGTTCTTCAGAGTCTGAGAACAAAAGTAGAAGTAAACAAAAAGGACCGAGAAAATATGTGAACAGTTTATAAGGTGAAGTATCAATGAAAAGAGGAGACAGGTATATGGAGACCAGAAATGCTGCAGTAAAGACCACACAAAACCAAAGAGGTAGAGAAACCTCACGAGACACCAGGAAACCTCCAATACTGATTATTTTACTAGTTTTTCCTAATTCATCAATAACTTAGAATTTGGATAATAACTTCTGTGTACAACCAGCACCTTCATATCCAAATCTAAGTGGGAGGTTTTACTGAGGCAATCTAACAGTCTATTGGTAGTGAAAAATGAGTCACAAGCTGACTTTCCTTCATCCTGCTTGCTCTTTCCCTTATCTAAGCTTTTGATGAATCAGGTCAGTTAACTAAACTGGCAGAGGGGAAGAAAAAAAAAGAAAAGGATTAAGGCTGCTCAGTGAGTAAGACAGGCTTACCAAGGGCTGCGTGTTACCAAGGGCTGCGTGACCGGCACAAACGAGAGAACCACACAAGTGGGAACGAAGGGGAGGAAGTTAGGAGACTGTCCCTTTGGAAGCTGTGAGCTGTCAGCATGACTAAGTAGTCCCATTAAAACTCACCTAATAACATATACTAACCGGATGACAGAAAAGCATACAAATTATATCATACTTTAGATACTCCTCTTACTTTTTACCTCCCCCAAAACATTTACATTTGCAAACTTGCTTAAGAAACATTAACTGCTGGATATCTCAAATAAAAACAGAAATGAGAACAGTTCTTATTTGAATAAGCAATGGCACACTTGGACGTTATAGATGCAGAGTATTTCTTTAAAAGCCCCATTGAAATATGTTCCATGCTGCTCAGGACTGAAGAGTCAAATCTCTACTTTTCCATAGCACAGCATGTAGACTCTTTCAATCCTTAAACATTTCTCTTCTGTTTTTGAATCACTGCACATGAGGAAACCATGTACAAAATGACCCTAAAGATTTCTTTCCTCTTTTAAAACATCCAATAGATCTTTGTAACTTGGAAGAACAAAAAAGTGTTTTTACATGGAACATTTCTAGGCCAGCTTAGTCCTTCAGCCTGCAGCCTTTCTTCTCTGTATGCATTGTGACCTTAGCAGCATTTATTATTATTTATGAACTGCTTCCTTTCTTCTCTGCTTGACTGAATTGCTACCTGCCAACATGCGTTTTCTAAAGCTTAACGTGAAGGCAGGTCTCAGTAAGACAAAAAGTCTACAGGTACAAAAACACGTAGGTCACATTACTAGCAGATTCTAATGCGCACAAGTTAAAATCCACTTCCTTATTCTTCCACCTCGTTTAAGTAAAGCATTGTACAGCAAAGACACAAACCTAAGACATTCAGTGAATGTTTAATATGCTCTATTTCACATGTGAAAACATGCATCCTAGGATTTTGAAGAGTCAACAGCCTGCTTTTCAAATTATGTGACAGTCAAAATCACATTAGAACTCAAATAATTGGACAGCATTAATCAAAATTACTTCAGACGGACTACAAGGCCATTGTTCTGCACACACACTGGGCAATTATGTAGAGATCACTGACATCTGCACATATTTACAATAATGACAATTACAGCTTTTTGCAGGATTATGACATTATGATATGACTACATCTATTTCAGCTTCTTGATTCGATATTTTGTATGGCAAATGGTTGCTACTGAAGTGTTAAGAGAAGTAAATGAAGGTTTTATACGTCCCTATAAAGAATATGTATTTTTTATCACAGTAGTTCATCCTCAGTAGTTCAATCCCAACACAGCCTAATGAGACTCATGCACACATGCACAAAAGCAATATATAACCATGGCATCAAAACCTCCACAGTCAGTTCAGAATGTCTGATACTTTAACATAATTAATAAAAAACCTTGTATCTGACCTTCATACCTTATTCATATCACCTATCCTTTGCTCAGATGCTTAGTTCCATTGACTTAAAAGTCATCACTCAGATGAAAATTGTTTATTTATTCATATTAACAAAATTGATGGGACTTGCCCTCAACTGGCAACAGCAATCTAAAAATAAAAACCAGTATGTACAACTTAGTATACATCACATCCACCTGTGTGGTAGTCATTCCCCTGACAATGCCTTTGGTGTTACTTTTTGGAATGAAATCAGAGTAGAAATTTATACAGAAAATTAGTCAATCATAAAATAACAAAGGAACAATTGAGAATTGCATTTATATGCATGCTTATATTATTCCAGAAGATCTGTTAGAGACAATGCACAATGGGTCATTTAAAGCACCAAGTTTGAGCACTGTTGTGCTCTTATCCCAAATCAAAACACTCCAAGAAAACAAAATAGAACAGAATGAGCCTTTTAGCCTCACGTTTACATTCAGGAAATATACTCGCACCAAAAGTTTACTCCAGATTACATCCTGGGCACTAAACTAATCTCTACATTGTGATGCAAACTGAAACAGCAATGTAACATTGTGAAAAATAGGCCTCTGTTAATGAGATAAATTAGTAATGTGGGTGGACATCTACACCAAGAAGTCATTCAGAAAAGGAAACACAAGGGATACTCAGACATTTTACTCTCCGGATCATTTAAATACTATCCCAGAAAGCTAAGCCATTTAGATAGGTATTTTAAGACCTATGAAGTACCTTAAGACCTTTAAGTACCTGTGAACCCACTAATCAGTTTCAATAGTGGCAGACTAATGTTATTCACAAAAGGAAAATAAACATGTTTAATTTTGTTAATAAAAATAACAATTTATTAGGAAAACATCCAGCCATTGCCCTAGCACATTCCATAGTAATTAAACTGTATCGTTACGTAGCTCACTTCACTGCTATCTCCGATAATAAATGTTGACTAATAAACAATAAATCCCTTTGACTGCAAGCACGTTAACAGTGACATTTTCAAAGGCACCAGTGGCATTTAAGAATGGATGTTATTTGATAGGTAATGAGAGTACACAGCAAAGGACCTCACTGCTTCACAATCTCTCCTTTACATACATATTCTTGTAAATATGACATGTTCACACAAGAGGAACCACACGACTGCCAGACACACACCCAACAGTGGAGGAACAGAATTAAAAAGAAAAACCCAAGCATTCTCTGAGGGAAGTTTGGTATCCTTACCCATACAGCTATCAGTCTCCACAAAGCTCAGGGCTTTGTTCTTCCTTGCTCTGCACAAAACACAACTTTTAGACACTTCTGTTACTGCCTTTTATCTCTGCCTTGGAATTCCTTAGCCATCTTTCAATTGTTATTGCTCCAAATGTAAATACTTGGTCACTTACCTAGGTTCCTAAAACTATTTCTTTGTACTTTCTCCTAGTAATTTCTCTCTTTTTTTTGTTTTTTTTTGTTTTCTTTTGTTTTTTTTTTAAACTTCTACTCTGACTTCCAAGGTTTACAATTCCATTCACATAGCTGGATATTACGATCGTCTCTGCTCTTTCTTCCATAGGCAGGCCAACACATAAGCCATGACCCTTCTCTGAAGAAACTTCTAATATCCCATCTTTTTTAAACAGGCTTCCTGCCATATTTTCTAATGCTTATACTAGAAACTGAGATACGCGCCATTCTCCCTTTATTTCTAAAGTACGTGTAGTATATAGATGGCACAACCATAAAAAAATAATCTATCACTTCTTTATGTGCTGGTGTCTACTTCTGTTGGCAGTGTCTTAAGTGTTCCCAAAAGGTAAAGCACCTTCAAAAAAAGAGCCAAAGCTGACTCCCACATGTGAAAGCTGAAAAGAAAAAGTAGACATAACAGTTGACCTTATAGGCTCAACTGTTTGGCTAAAGAGTCACCCCTTAAAGGAACTAGAGCTAAGGTTTAACAGGTTCAAAATCAGGCCTAAAATTAAGTGAAAATTGTACTCACTTCATATTCGCAACTGATAACTTTAGCTAAAACCAGGAAATGTAAGGAGAGAAACAGGCAAAGGTCATGAAAAGGAGCTGAAAGCAAAAGGGGAGATAGGAGAGTAGTGAAGGAAGAGTGCTACAGAATGGAATCCAAACCAAACCAAGGCGTGCCATCAAGGAAAATGTACACTGGTTACACAGGGCCAGGAAGCTTTCGGAAAATCACTCTCAGACACAGTGTTGATGTTAAAAAATAAACCGTTATAATGCCACCTCTCAGCCTGTTTGAAATAACTTGCATTTTCCAGGCCAGAAGATGGTGGCATCTGGAATGACAGCTTCTAGGAAAAGCTTCTTCCTGAACACACTGGGTAGTAATTCTTACCCCTTGTCTTCCACCAGTGACATGTTGTGTGTATTTTAATAATTAATTCCCCATTCTAAGAAAATACATTTACAACAGTGGTGCCTAATCTGGGAAACTACTTTTTTAAACAATAATGTTTTTGTCTGAATTCTGCTGCTTGGTATACTGCTGGCAAAATGACACATTATATTTTCAAAACAATAAATCAACTTAATTGGGTCCAAGCCAGAAACAAACAACTACATCTATGACTGCCTGGGAGAAGTCCTTTATGGAAGCAATGATTTAACAGAAAAGGAGGTGTCTACTGGCTTCTAATGTAGCATGTTTTCTGTTTTTGTTTTTTAAACAGCACTGCTTGTTCTTGCTCATCTCAAATTTGCTGCTTTCTCTTCTTTAACAATTAACTGATTAGAGTCACCGAAACACAGGAAATATCCTCAATGTCTTGGACCAACCTGCACTATACTTTTTTATTCTTTATCAAAGAACCGTTCACACATTCAAGGAGGTCACTAAGATATAGTGCTCTTTCATTACCTTTCCAATACTTGACTAAAAATGATAATTTCTTTACAACTGATGTAAATACTTGTATTTTCATATGTGGTTTTTTTTTGATTAAAGCACCAGCTGTTTGACTATGTTACAGCTTCACATAAACAAGTTTCGTTTTGTTTCTTCCTCATCCTCAGGGAACTATATCTTATTATTTTTCCCAGGATGCTTTCTCTCTTATGGCTAACCACTGCCTAAGACAGACACAAGTTAATGAAAATAGGAAACAACATTTCATTTCTATCAACATCCCAAAAAGCAACTCGCATAATTTTACAACTGGATATAAAAAATTAATACGCGATGCTAACCATATATTTTACGGTCAAAAAATTGTGAGTGAAAAGAAATTAAGGTCAAAAAGTATCCACGATGTTACAACTTTCTAGACTCACCTACATCCTTAAGTCTTTATCTCTTCTGCTTCAAGAATAAAGATAAAAAAAAAACCCTCAAAACAACGACCCCTCTCCCCACCAAATCTTGACACTCACTCCCATGTTTAGAATCTATAGAAGAAAAAAAAAAAGATTTACAAATGAGAAGAATCCTTATTTCCTACTGAAATCAAAAAATATCAACAGAAAATGCCAGTATGACACATGGTCCTTTAGCACTATGTGGCTTCCCATTTTCCCCTCGAAAAAGGTTATAGTAGGTATAAAGAAGGCCAACTAGGATCCATCAAGCACTATTAAAAGGAAAGGAATAACCCTCCAAGGCTCAGGAAGGCCTATGCTGCAAATTTCTGAGAGCATGAGAATATTCAGCAGGAAGCATCATTGCATGCTTGCCCTCTTCTTATATTCTTCCCTAGGGATCCACTTTGGCCATGGCTGGAAATAGGCTACTGCACTAATCGAAACTTTAGACCAACTTAGTATGCCATTTTCACGTTCATCAGTGAGCTCTGAAATATCAAGCTGATTTCTTAGTAATCCTAATTAAACATTAAAACATTTCAAAGTTGTTCTGTGACATCCAACTTCAAAAATTTGCTTTCAATCCTCTGTGAAAAAATCATCTGTGTTGAAAGAAACACAGTGGAACCTTAAAAGAGATTTTTATTCATCAATCATATACAGATTTAACATGCAGAGATTTGAGAAAAATAAAAAGGATATATTCTCTTAGATGAATATATGTGGTGGTATCTCTCCTTCCACCACACTAGATTTTTGCCTTCATCTGAAATAGGCTACTTTGCTTGGCAGGCAAAGATGGGGCATATCAATGTGAGGGAGTCTTCAGACTTTTGTTTTTTTGGACTAAGTTGATTTACTACTTGTTAACAACTATTTACTGTTTCTGCTTAGTCATTCTGTACAATATTTAAATGAATTATTCAGAAATAGTCAATTGCATCTTGTTTAGCTTCTATTTTCTTGTAGAAAGTAAGCAAGACTAAAATTATTTATCAAAACAAAATTAAAAAAGAAATGAGACAGTCAGTGTTGAAACAAATGATCAAAAATGTCATTTCCGGAGCAAGTCCGAAATGACTGGCTTTTTAATAGCATCACATACTGCAATCAAAACCTGTTGCCAAAACCCAGCTATAACCAGCCCAAGCTGAGAATTTGACTGGTTATTTCTTTTTAAATTTTATTTTAGCTCTTGTGTTTATATTTACTATATTTACATTATTTTAAATTTTTTTAGGCAAACATACAGCACACGAAGCCCTTGAGGGGCTAACTTCCAACTGTCATTCAGAAAGGCAGTTAAAGAAAGCAAGTCAGCAATCCATCCAGGATCTTTGCCTCAGGGAACACTTATTTGACCAAATCTTTGAAGGCGCAACAAAGCGCATTTGTACAAAACTCCAGATTTTTCTGGATACTCTATGAAGGTATTGCAAAGCTAAAGGCGTATGAAATATACTGCTACTCTGATCAGTTTGAGGTTCCTTCCTGCCCCCCCAAGAACTACTACTTCATATTCTTTTTTTTTACGAAATACACTAGGTAGCATTCCATATAAAATTAGTGAAGAAATAAAAATTCGAACAAGATTAAGTAGTAATAGATATATTTACTGGACAACTAGAAAGTCACTATTAACTAAAAGAGAAAAAATTGCATGAAAAGGTTGTTGCAAGTACTTACATTTTAAAAATGCTGCTAAGTAGGTCTTACAGAGTAAAAAGCATCAACAGAAAATCCTGAATGAAAGAATCTCTCTTTCGCACTATGCTCATTTGCTCAGTAACATGAAATACCTTTAGGCAAAAAAAGCAAACTGGCTTTTCTGTGCAGGGAAGGCTGGTTTGAAGAAAGATTCCATTCCTGTACCACACAATTTCTGTAGTTAATTTATAGTTATCCAGCAAAAGCTTCAGGAACTAGCTATGTGATAAAAAGGAATTCATAATCATATTGGTAGTGAGCTGCAATCTTAAGTTACTTAAAGGTCTGTACATCTGTGAAGTAAGAATATTTTTGCATTGGTTTAGTTACATCAATGAGGAACTAGCAAGTTATAGTGATTCAAGAAGACTCATAGCTAAGTAAGATTTATACATGAACTAAACCTAAATTAAGTAAAAGAATCATCATAGAGACAAGCCTGTTTCTTAAAAGTGGAGGCAGATGAATAATATAAAGTGTGATGAAGTGTGCACTCTCAGACAGCAGTTTTCCACAAGTGCATGAGCAATCCTCTTCTTCTGACATCAGTTTTTCACAGAAAATAGTTACTAACATTTATAAGTTTCACATTTTGCATTCTATACACACGAATATTTATATGAGAAATATCTGCATCTAATCAGGAAACACAAGTACTCTGCACTGCACCTGGAAATAGTCATACTATTTTGTAATTTCCATTATAAATATTGAGGAGAAAATTGCAGAAAATTCATTCCAATAAATGGATGAAATAATTTTAAAAATAATAACTTCAAATAATAATTGAAAAAGATGAAATTACGTGATCTCATGACTATGAGCAGAAGAAAAGACTAATCCTTTTTGATACAATTATCATTTATGTAACTCACTTGCTGAGCCGTCTTTCTGAAATTTATTCATAAGAATTTCATATCTGTTGTTCCTACACAAACAGTAAGACAACAGAGGTTTTTTTAAGTTAGTTTTTTCCCCCCATCACTAATCATACTTTTCGCAGAGCAGGTTTCCCAAATATAGCATGAAAAGGACATGATCGGATTACAGAATAACCTATAAAAAAATTCCTTCATTTCAAATCATTAAGAAAAGTTGAAACATTATTTTAAAATAAGCTTTGGGGTGTGTGTGATTGGGATGGGGAGGAAGTTGGTCTTATTTATGCACACACTTTATAAAGACAACAGCTTTGAACTTTTATTTACTGCACTGGTCAACAACTGTGTTTTCACATTATCAGGTTCGTTGAGCAATACAACACTATAATAGAATGCTTTTCTGAAAGCATGTCAACTGCCATTCATAAATATTCCTATTTGTGAAGTTCAATGACTTTTACAACACTTCTACAACCCTTCAACATCCGAAAAACTAATTATTTACAAAAGGAACCATCTATAAATATCAATCCATTATATACAGCTAAAAGGCTAAATACTTCATTCTCATCTAAGAGTATTCACTATATGAATATCATCTAAATACAAAGATATAGTTCTTCCAATGACTGCTTTATATCTAAAAATATCACTGCCAAATGCTGCAATTACATTTCTCAGCTGGAGACATCTTTCTACATTATTTTCTTGAATGCATAAGATCCAGGCTCCACAGTGGGCTAATCAGCTGCGCTAAACTCCAAATGTGATCTAATTAACTGGAAAACTACTTACATTTGATTGGTGGGGTTTTTGGTTTGTTTTAAAATTCGAGCATATCTTAATCACCTTGCCTGCCCTCCAAAGAAAAACGTCACGGAGAAAGACAAGATGTTCACAGAGAGAGGAAAAAAAAGTGTAACATTACAAGTAGGTCCTGGCACTATCTCCTCACTCTCAAAATAGAATGCTTGCCCAGTAATTTCTTATGGATTCTGACTTTCCAATTTCTTGCTTTAAAACCGTTCATAGGTAGAAATTACCTACAGTATATATTCTGGTCACAGATCAAAGCCTAAATATTTATACTATGTCCTATAGAGTCAGGCTGGAATTAAAACTGGAAAAGCAGCTCTTTACCTTCAGTTTAGTTTGGTGGAGAAAACAGTTTGGAGCCTCCTGTAAACCATGGCTTGCTTTGTGCCAGAAAGTTC